>NW_022145601.1:8659157-9069157 GCF_000002235.5 Strongylocentrotus purpuratus
CCCCCCCCCCCCACCCCCCCCCCCCCCCCCCCCCCCCCCCCCCCCCCCCCCCCCCCCATGGAAGTGAATCGACGACTTCGTTTTCAAGATCATTTCGGAAAGTTTTATCTTTCAAGTTGAACTATTATTATTGAATGCATAAAATACTGCATAATTTAGAACAACTAGAAAACAAAAAAACAGAACAACTTGAAGTCTTGAACAAATAATCAAACAGGAAACCACATTTGCGTCACATAGGCCTACCCTAAAATTGTAATGATGATGATTAAGACGATGTCGGCGATGATGATAATTCCTATGACGAAAATGCTATGCTTTTCCAACCAATATCCTAAAAATATACGCTAATTTATTTTTTAATCAAGATTTGAGAGATGTCGAGAATAATTTGCAGTTTAAAAAAAAAATTAAAAAAATGAAGTGCCATTACTCTCTTTCCAAAGTGTTTACTTTAATAGTGGTAGTTTTTTTGACAAAATGTTGTTATTGTGGATTTTTTTTTTCTTCCCCTCTCCCGATTAGCGATAGAACACTGAAGATTTGACTGAACACATTATTAAAACATCATAGACAAGTCGCAGGATTTTCCAAAGGCAGTAAAAAATTGTTTTTCCAGATCAGAAACTGATAAATAACAGTGCACTTGCATTAGGCCTACAGAGGCAAGGGAAGAAATAAAGAAAGAAATATCAATTATTAAAATAACATGTAGATCGAATTCTACTGGGAAGCAATTTGATTTGGCCTAACGTGTACCCGAGATGTTTCCTTTTTCTATACTTTTGATGCGCGCCCACCATCGGGCGGAATTAGGGCGGGTCTAGGCGGAATTAGGCAAGGAAAATGCCTCACGCAGACGGCGCGCTACGGACAATCGCTTATGATTTCGGGCGTAAGAATGGCATAGCTAGATTTGCTAGAATTTCGGCAACAAATTGGTATACATTAGCGCCTGTATAATTCATTTTCAGAGAAGTTATCTGAGAAAAACTGCCCATCGGGCGGAAACCGGGCAGGGTACGGTACATGGTGGTTAAGTTGCGGGCGCACGGCGGGTGCATAATATGCCACTGTGAGAGCCTAGACAGAGAGTCCTCACCTTTTGCTCACTAACTATTTTCAGTAGAAGCAAAAAAATCAGTCGAACAAATAAGAATTAGAAAGCCTGGAAAATGTGCATACAGTTTAACAATTAACCATGAACATAGGTTTAAGAGGTGGGGGGGAGGAGAGGGAAGGGGCACTCGCCCCCCACCAAAAAAGTTGGGGGGGGGGGGCAAAACGCAGTTTCGCCCCCCCCCCCCCCCAGAAACGCCCGCCCACGCCCCAACCTTCAAAGTAAAGCTGGTTTGAATTTGTTAACCAAAAAGAACATACAAATAATAAAACCTGAATTGAATCACTTACAAATTATTTATATTCCATTCAAAGAAAAGGAATTAAATGTCCTATACATTCCGCATGCCCTTATATTTATCAATGGAGTTTTTTATAATAGCGATACCGATACGCGCATATCGTCAGGATGGGAAAGCGTGTGTGTGTGTGTTTTATTATAGAGGGGAGAAGACTTGAGCTAGCCCCGAACACTGGCATAATGATGGGGTGTATTTCTAATTCGATTCCAGTGATTTACAAATGTTGCTTGAAAATTGAAATGACATGATTTTCCGGTATTTTTCTAAGTTTTTGTTGTAAATCGTACCTTTTTATGCGCCCCCCCTACATTTTTGAAAAAGAATGAGAGCAATAGCAAAAAAAAAAGGGGGGGGATGAGTAACCTGCCAATGTCACAAATGAGGAATCGAAATATGCTCATCTAATTAAAACCCTTGAGCTTACGGGGGTTCCGCCCCTAGACCCCACCAAGGGCCCTAAAGAGGGCCCCTGGATGCTTATCTGACCGTAATTAAATATCTAAAACCCCTGAGCTTCCGGGGGCTCTGCCCCTTGGACCCATCAAGGACCCTACGGCGGGCCCCTGGATGCTCCTTAATGAAATACCTAAAACCTCCGAGCTTCCGGGCGCACTGCCCCCTGAACCCCAACAAGGGCTTGAAAGAGGACCCCTGGATCCTTATCTGCCCGTAATTTAATGCCTATAAACATCCTGAGCTTCCCAGGGGCTCAGTCCCTGGACAGTGGACCCTAGACAATTTACGCTTAATTGCTACGCTCTACCTCATCATTAATGCTACATGTGGCTGCCTCCGTTTACAACTAGAACCGAGGAGTTTCGACGATTACACAAACACCCTAAAGTTGTTATTCACAAGATTGAAATGACGAGGTACGAAGATTCAGTTAAAGTTCACGAACTGTCGTTTATTCACTGGTCGTATGGTCACCCAACCTTCAGATAACAATCTGTAACACAACAGAAAGAGAAACAAACTACATAATGTTCATATTTATGAGACACTACAACAATACATGTGCATATTATATATCATATCAAAATAGCTTAACAAAGTAATTGAAACTACATATAACTTAAACTGACTACATGCACTCCAAAACTGTCTCTTTGTTTTATAAGCAACAAGTTATAAACCTTGGCTAGACAATGAAAATATAAGTCAACTTGCATGTATGTAATTAACTAATTACGCAGTCTATTTACATATGCAACAAAACAACTACAAGTATAAAGAATAATATCCTACTAGATAAGAAAGTACCTGTCTTAAAATACATTATAATACATTATAATGCAGTCACCACCATCTCAGTGGCACTGTAACAAACATGCATAGAGAGCTGAAGAAAGGATAGAGAGGGAGAGAGAGAGAGAGAGAGAGAAAGGGTGAGATCAGAGAGGGGTGGATAGCGATACAGAGAAGAGAGAGAGAGAGAGAGAGTACAGTACAATGCACGCATCTCCTAAGTGCACTGGAAGAGCACACACATAACTTTCCTTGCCCTTCAAGTTCCAAACTATATATAACAAACAAGATAACTAATTCTCTCTCCTAAGCTTACATTACTTCATAAAACAATTCAACATTAACTACCACTATTATATTAGTGAGTTCTTACCAATTCGGGTCTGTAAAATGCTCCACAATCACTGGAAATCAAACTTTTGAAGACGGTTGCAACTAGCAACTTCACTGTTGAGACATTCACTTGAACACTGATGATATACTGCAACTACACATAATATGCGATACATCTACAACACAAGTGCCAACACACAGAATGTATACCCATACATTGTATGCAAAGTACTTTCATTTAGCACTATAAAACAAGGGGCTTCTGTTATATAAGACAAGGGGGCTTCTGTTGACCTAAGATAACAGCAGTACAGGCCTAATACATTGACATGGTAGTCTATATATTCAGACTGAATTAACTAGTCTTCAATAATAAACTTTATATAACGAAATCTTGTAACAATCCTCACTACACACTGCTGTAGTGACATGGCTCCTTTAAATGGCTTGTCCATTTACACTTTAAAACAAGACATGCACTTAAAATCAATACACATGTACATGATAAATACAAATCTGCAACATCTATCACATTGCAATACATTAAAAGGTGAATACTATAAAACATAACTGTTTATGAAACTCGCATGTTAATCCTAGCTTATTGTTCAGATGAGCTGAAAACATTGTTCGCGATTTAATATCAAAGGCTCCTTGAGGGGGAATATACACTGGTCTTCACTTGTGACAGTCAAAATCACTTTTCAACTGGTAACAACAGTACCAACTTCTGGATAGGTCTATCAAGTTCAACGGGAGGCGTTTACGCTTTCCCTCATTGTCCAATATTCCGTCTGCTATCAGTACCTTGACCTTTCGGACGTACGAACACTGACCATAGCATTTAGTCTATCTGGCGGCACCCTTTCGCATGATCAGCGATCACACCCTTCATGAACTCGGTGTAATCCTCCTGGAACTTATGGTTCTTCCTGAATCTGTCTGTCAATTGATTCCATCGCTTGATGGCAAGGGGCTTGTTGTACGGAAGGGACATCTCCTTGGACTTCAGAGGTAGGGGCATCTCATAGTGTCCATCCTCTGTCTTCCTGCCTCCTTTCTCCAACATGCTCATGAACTTCATCTCGTCGATGGAATAGGGCTTTCCCTTCTGATTCATTTTGATGATATCCTCTCCAGCACATTGAGAACCCTTTCTGGGGAGAATACTTCCTTTGCCTGATTGGCATAGGCAAAGCGAGGGTAGTCGTCCTCGACACATGTCTTCTTGCAGAAGACTTCCTGGTTTGCAGACTTGCAAACGGTCCCAACGACACCCCATCCCAGAATGGATCTCTGAGCGTAGGGTTCGTCTTCTCCACCGCAGATGATGTCCCTGGGTCTAATGGCTCTCGGGCAGTCATTGCCGATGAGAAGTCCAACTTCTATTGCTGGATTGTATGGCATGAGGTCGTCGGCAATGGGGGACAGATGAGCCCACCTCCTCATTACTTCACCCTTAGGAATTTGAGATCTCCTAGCTGGAACGTCGTCCCTCTGATAGCATGCTGGTAGGGTGACCACATGCTCCTTCTTGAAGTCCAGCACTTCAAGTCCACAGATCCTTGAGGTTTTGATGCGCGTACTCTCGTGCATTGTTGTCAATTGAAGATTGGTATCTGTTCCATCTACACGCATCTTCTCACACAATGCTTTCGACACAAATCCAACGTTGGATTGGTCATCCAGGATCGCGTATTGTAAGATCTCGTTGCCTGGGTTGCTAGCATGCCGTACCCACGGACAGTCATGCAGTGTTCTTTCCCGTCCTGGTCTGGTAAGGAACAGATGTTGGTGCACTTTGAGGAACCTTCATATTTTGTGAAGGCAGCAGACACCACGCTCTGGCTTCGTATTGTTCTGCGAGTGCTCCACATGCTTTGTGGTAGGCATCCTCAGTGCCGAGAAGAAGATAGTGCTGCACCAACCTCTTTGGTGCTCCAGCCACAGAGTTATTCAGGTAATGCAGCTTTGTAGGATGATCAAATGGATTCCTGTCTACGAGGCTCACGAATGCATTTTTCCAGAGGGGATACTGAGGGGGTCTCCACTGAATACGGGAAGATCGATGTGCGGCAACTGACTGGTCACAGCGACCTGCTGAGAGCTAGCACTTTGTATAGCCATTGACCTTGCTACGTCTGCGAGTGATTCACCTACCTTTTGCAACCCATTTGATTCATACACAGGAGTGACATCACTCCTTGGCTGTTGAGGGCTCTGCTGTGCTACACTATCTTGGGATTGCAAATATCTCTGGATGGAGTCCTCCCTTTTCTCCTCAGGAAGATCTAATTTGACAGAATGGTCTCTGAATATTCAATGTCATCCCTGCTTCCTTCAAGTTCTGCCATTCTCTCATTGAACTGCTTGGTGAGCTTGAGTTTTCTCAATTTTGAATTTGCTTCTTCTTGTTTTCTGGCAAACTCAATTCTTGCTTCTTCTTGTTTTCTGGCAAACTCAATTCTTTTGAGTTCATCCTCTTGGTCCATCATCTGGAGTTCATCATGGAATGCTTGAAGAACTCTTTCGCTTTGCACGGAGCGCTTACTTTTAACGCTCCCCTGCTCCAACTTCTCCGGGAGACTAGTGGCCATTGCCATGGTAACTTATACAATTCCTTTTCGTTTACGTCTATGGCTACTTTGCCATTCAGCTAACTGGATACACAGGCTACTTTGCCATTCAGCTCACTGGATGCACAGGCTACTTTGCCGTTCAGCTAACTGGATGCACAGGCTACTTTGCCGTTCAGCTAACTGGATGCACATGCAGATCCTTGATTGTCATTCAGCTTCATTTGTTTGTGGAACTTCACTTGTTATTCGACTTCGAATAACAGACGTTGATTGTTATTGTGGCTGCCTCCGTTTACAACTAGTAAACCGAGGAGTTTCGACGATTACACAAACACCCTAAAGTTGTTATTCACAAGATTGAAATGACGAGGTACGAAGATTCAGTTAAAGTTCACGAACTGTCGTTTATTCACTGGTCGTATGGTCACCCAACCTTCAGATAACAATCTGTAACACAACAGAAAGAGAAACAAACTACATAATGTTCATATTTATGAGACACTACAACAATACATGTGCATATTATATATCATATCAAAATAGCTTAACAAAGTAATTGAACCTACATATAACTTAAACTGACTACATGCACTCCAAAACTGTCTCTTTGTTTTTATAAGCAACAAGTTATAAACCTTGGCTAGACAATGAAAATATAAGTCAACTTGCATGTATGTAATTAACTAATTACGCAGTCTATTACATATGCAACAAAACAACTACAAGTATAAAGAATAATATCCTACTAGATAAGAAAGTACCTGTCTTAAAATACATTATAATACATTATAATGCAGTCACCACCATCTCAGTGGCACTGTAACAAACATGCATAGAGAGCTGAAGAAAGGGATAGAGAGGGAGAGAGAGAGAGAGAGAGAGAAAGGGTGAGATCAGAGAGGGGTGGATAGCGATACAGAGAAGAGAGAGAGAGAGAGAGAGTACAGTACAATGCACGCATCTCCTAAGTGCACTGGAAGAGCACACACATAACTTTCCTTGCCCTTCAAGTTCCAAACTATATATAACAACAACAAGATAACTAATATTCTCTCCTAAGCTTACATTACTTCATAAAACAATTCAACATTAACTACCACTATTATATTAAGTGAGTTCTTACCAATTCGGGTCTGTAAAATGCTCCACAATCACTGGAAATCAAACTTTTGAAGACGGTTGCAACTAGCAACTTCACTGTTGAGACATTCACTTGAACACTGATGATATACTGCAACTACACATAATATGCGATACATCTACAACACAAGTGCCAACACACAGAATGTATACCCATACATTGTATGCAAAGTACTTTCATTTAGCACTATAAAACAAGGGGCTTCTGTTATATAAGACAAGGGGGCTTCTGTTGACCTAAGATAACAGCAGTACAGGCCTAATACATTGACATTGGTAGTCTATATATTCAGACTGAATTAACTAGTCTTCAATAATAAACTTTATATAACGAAATCTTGTAACAATCCTCACTACACACTGCTGTAGTGACACTACATGACCTGCATGTAAGACGGGGCGTCGCTAAAGGGGGGGGGGGGGGTGTGGGGTGCGACATCCCCACCTGTCAGGATATGTGTCCGTAAAATTGCGCTGCCGTCAGGGAAAAGGGGGAAAGGGAGAGGAGAAAAAAAGGAGTGGAAAAGGGAAAGAAGAAAGAAAGGAAAGAGAAGAAAGAAAGAGAGGAAAAAAGAGGAACCTGGAGAGGAAAGAAAGGATAAGAAATTAGAAAAGAAAGAAAAAGGGAAAAAGGGGGGGGGGAAGGGAAAAAAAGGAACGGGGGTACGTGTATGAGAGGACAGAGAGAGAGAGAGAGAGAGAGGGGGTAAGAACCTGAGGTACCCGGGTAAGAACCCGTCGTCGAGGGCCGGCCCCAGGTCGGAATTCCAGTTGAAACCAGTAGGCAACTGGTACCAGTTAAAACCAGTAAGTCAACTGGTACCAGTTGAAACCAGTAGATTCAACTGGTTTTTAATATGGAAATTGAAACAACGCTAACTGAGACCAGTTGATTTACCAGTTGAATTACCAGTTGATTTACCAGTTCAATTACCAGTTGATTTACCAGTTGAATTTCCAGTTAAATTACCAGTTGATTTACCAGTTCAATTACCTGTTGATTTACCAGTTGATTTACCAGTTGAATTTCCAGTTGAATTTCCAGTTGATTTTTTAGATGATTATCCAGTAATCAATCAACCGATAATCAATAATCATTATTAGCATCTGGCCACCAACTTGACCACAAGTCATATACTAATTCTTGCAGCTACCCCATCACAATGATCAATTGAAGTAGATTACAGATGTGTATTGTGTGATTTTGCAGATATTGTTCGTGCATAAACATATACAAATTTATACACTTTATTTCTGGTTAGTAATTACATATATATCAATAATTATATCTCATTTTACGTCTTAAATCAGATGAAAAACATGATCAGACATGTGTAATATTTGTCAATAATTAACTAAGGAAATGTAAATCACAAAATGTATGTGCATTAATTGTCACATTTGCTTGAAAGTTCATGATAATTATATTTTCTGTGAAAACATGCAAATCATGAATATTCATAAGATATATTGAACTGGTTTTTCAACTGGTAAATCATTCGTACTGGTTTTCAACTGGTAAATCAACTGGTAATTATCTACTGGTTTCAATTGGTAAATCAACTGGTAATCTTACTGGTTTTCAACTGGTAAATCAATCATCTGGTTTTCAACTGGTACTCATCTACTGGTTTTTAAGTGGTACTCATCTACTGGTTTTCAACTGGTAAATCAACTGGTAATCATCTACTGGTTTTCAACTGGAATCAACTGGTAATCATCTACTGGTTTTCAACTGGTAAATCAACTGGTGATCATCTACTGGTTTTCAACTGGTAAATCAACTGGTAATAATACTGGTTTTCAAATGGTAAATCAACTGGTAATCATCTACTGGTTTCAACTGGTAAATCAACTGGTAATATCAACTGGTCTCAGATGTCAACTGGTATTTCTACTGGTTTCCAAATTGTATCAACTGGTATAAACTGGTACCAGTTAAGACCAGTTGAGACCAGTTCAAACAGTAGATACCAGTTGGAAATCCTTACTGGTTTCAACTGGTATCTACTGGAATTTCGACATGGGGGAGCAAGAATGATACGCATATATTATGTTGCTGTGTCGGTATTCAATCTTGTGTACGATATCAATGCAGAAGTTTGAAGTCGGTTTGATCTTATATGTCGGTCTGCTGCATTGGCGATTTTTTTTTTCCCCCTACGAATTGTATCTTTTTATTGGACGAAAAACATTTTTGAAACTTCAGACAATGAGAACGGTGAGACGAGAACGGTAGCCTACAACGAATTGTCTTCTTTCTCGAATAATTAATGAAACGTCAAAGCTTTCGCGCTGGAGGGAGAGGGGACTGAACTCGGACAAGGCATACTGAGAGCAGGGGCGTCGCCAAAGGGGGGGGTGTGGGGGGTGCGACCAGGCCCCCCAAGCTCCGCCATTTTGTCCGGATCCATTAGAAGCCAAAATAAGCCCCCTTGCATAATTCATGAGCCCTATGAATTATGCATTCTGAAGGATGCTCCCCACGAAACGTGTGTACTGGAATGATGTTCACTACATGGTAAAAGACAATACGCATATCAGCGTAATTAGAGAGGTCAAATAATCTACTGTACGGAATTATGGGTAATTTATTCATCACGCTGCGCGCTAGCAACGCAAGTGATTCAGCGAATCAGCGTAGATTATTCTGATGCGATCACCGTTAGGTGAAATACGCGCTCGAACTTGTATTATCGATCACCAGTATAACAGCTGGTGTACCCAGAATGCATCGGGAAGTGGACCTCTCGTTGTTGTGTTGTTGTTGTTTTTTAATATGGGGAGTGGCCTTAACTCATTGAATAAGAAATACTGATCCGATCTTATTCCCTTTTTAGTCTATCAATAACTGGGTCTGTTTTTGTTTTATTAACTCAAACATGCTATAAGCCATATAACAACACATTCTCTGGCTATGATTATACATGTTGAATATGCTAATGTACATGTCCTTATTTTATACAAAACAAATTATGTGGCAAAGAGGATGGTTTTTCTCCACCCACTCTCATCGTACCTTAATGATCCCCCTTCTCTCTTTTCTCTGTCTTTCGTAAATTATCTTCTGCAACTAACGGTTTGTTGTCTTGACTGAACAATCTGTTGCAGTTCCTTTCTGTCTCACTTTCAGTCGTAATACCATTCATTTACATTTACTCGTTATCAACTACGATCAACCATTGATCCATATTCACTCCATTACTGTCCGCATTTCACTTGGATTATCTTCACTTTTCCTTTTTGCAGCCTTTGCAGGAGCTTTGAACATTTTAATGTAGAGACCAGAGAGATCGGAAAATATGTTAATCATTTTATTCGAATTGAAAACGGAAAGTGGAACATTGTTTTTCAATATCTTGACATATTTTTTGTTTAAAGACAATGGAATTTAACACTGGAAATTTTGAATTGGGGGCGCCCCCCCCCCCCCCTCCCCCCTCCAAAAATAAAAAACCAGGAGTGGTACCAGGGTTAGTTAGTTGGGAGGCCCATGTCCTTTATAATTTTTTTTTAGGAATAGTTCTCTTTTTTTATCAATTTGACATTGGTATACCGTTAAATTTCACTGGGAAAACCACCCCTTCCCTTACACATCAATACTGCCATTACTTCTAGCAACAGTAATTCTATAATTCAAAACGTTTTCATTTTCTAAATCCTTCTAATATAAACATATAACAAATATAATATTGTTTACACTTTTGCAACCTGTTACATGGTCCATTTAGAAACAGCACCAGGAAGAGGATAACAAGCCCCCCCCCCCCCCTCTGTTTTCTTAAGCTAGGAAGTATCAAAACATGATTCTATTAAAATTAGCAGTTTGGATACAACAGGCAATGATGATTAGCAGTTTCCATATTTAGTGCATTTAGAGGGTTGTCTTTCAAACCTTCTTACATACAATACTTGAAGCAGCAATAATGTAATAATCTACAAAACTTCAAATACAGAAGTCCATAGACTGAGGTAAATGAATTTCAACATGTATAATTATAATTATAAATATCATTGATTGATTCAATCTTTGATATAGACTGATAAATCTTTATCACTCAAATTTCAAGGAAATTTCTTTCTGCCCAGCACTCAGTTTCATCCTGTAAGATGTTAAAATGTCATTAATGTTTATTCATTGATGATTAGTTATCTTTAATTATTTGAAAAGTTGACAAGATAATAAATTCATTAGCTTTTTTTAAATGTGGTATTCTACAAACATATAATACAAATAATAAATAAATAGTATGTAAATATTCAAGATTAAACCCATCTCTACTGTCCTCTTTCATTATATGAGGGGGCATCTTTAAGACGTAGTCCCATGTAGATGTCTTCTGCATTCATCGATGAAGTTGTAGGCTAGTTTTCAGAAGAAAGGGCTGTGATGATAACCCAAGTCTGTTGAATGGAAAAATGAAATAAGATACAGTGTATAAGAAAATAAACAACAACTAATAACATACACCCTGATACCTGCTCTGACAAAAAGAGGAAGGACTAATATTCACTTGGGGTTCTAGTGGGGAAAACCTAAACTTTTTTTCCTACAAAACTAGTTACTGACCACATGTTAGATTATTTCTGATGATCCCATTAAGACAATAGGCCTGATGGAGCTTGGATCAGACAAGTATGAAATAAGTAATACTGGTACATGTACAATGTTCTTGTAATGTAAACTTGTGGTCATAAATGAATAATACTCGGTTTACATAAAATGACCAAACAACTTGGAACAGAGAATGTACAGGAAATAATGCTATTGTCGGAAACATACGTTATGTAGACTTATATTTCATGTATATTGACATTTTAGTTTTAATCTAAATCACAATTGTGATATTCAGTCAAGTATTCTTTACAAGTCAATGGACAATGAAAAATATAATTGTCAGATCTATAACTTTCTGCATGATAAATGTGTCCTACAATAGTTTATTGGGGGTACCTACATGGTATATTAGCACACTTGCTTGTATGAAGTGCAGTAGGCCCACATCTCTAGATATGATTCTGTCAATATATGTTCTTTATTCCTCTCCTGGGTTTGTAATCAGCATGCTTTCATCATCCACTGTAGAGAAGCATCATCCTACATAAGAGAAAGCAATGTAGGTACTTCAATTAAAAAGTGATAATAATAGATACATATCAACCATAATTCATCGTATAAACAGACTTTCGTTAATCTTATGTTGTGTTCTTCTTCATCTTCATTGCTCAAGAAGTGAAAGGACCACTTACAAAAAAAAGTAATGAGTGGTCCTGTGTATACCCTACATGTATGATCATTATCATTATTATGTAGTGCTTTGAATGTGCATTAGACATTGTTCTTCTACACACAGGACCTCCTGTAAATAAGGACAAACCCCTTTGTAAACAAAGAAAGGAAAGAACTAGAATAAAATATTCCCTCCACTATACACACTTGAAACATACACTTAGTTCCATTTCCTTTTTAGTGAATTAATAGGTGGTCGTTTAATATTTGTGTGCTAAATATCCTGAAAATTTTACCTGCATGGGACTTTCAGCTTCATCTTGAAAATATAAGAAATGTTGTAATGTCTACTCATCAGTTAGCTCCTTCCAGCTCTTCATCAGTTTCCATCTGTTGGAACAAAAAGAAAACAAAATCAATACGACAATCAAGGCGTCCCTTTCTCCTTAACAAAATAAAAATAGATCTAGCATAAAAGATATTTTTCATGTCATGGTTGGCCTTAATTTTAATATAGTGTGGAAATCAACATTCCAATTTAATGGACCACAGTACAAAGTAAAATCAAATGGAAGATTTAACTTGTGCCTCAAAAAGTGCTTCATATGGCCTATAAATATAAAGTAGTCTTAAGTAGAATTGGTTTATTAAGACAAGAAGAAGTGGACTTCATAAGTAAACATAATTGTGGACTAGGGGTCTTCTCTTACACAAATAGATTTATCAACATGAACTGCACAATTCAAAGAAAAAAAATCTCTAATAATATATTAAAAGTAATAACAGGGTCAGAAGCGTACGCAGGGGGGGGGGGGGGTAAACCCCCTACCTTCATTTTTTGTTATGTGTATGTTTTTCTGGAACCCCCCCCCCCTTTTTTAGTGTTGTTGTTTGTTTTTTTTTTGGTTTTTTTTAATACAACAAAAAATCCAAATGGATGACCTAACCCCCCCCCCCCCCCATGCTTATTCAGTGGCTGGCTGAGTCGTTGCGAAATTTTTGGTCCAATTTCAAAATGTTAACCCCTCCCCTTGAGGGGGGAAACTGAATTCAGATGAATAGGGAGTAATAAGAATCGAAAACGGTACGACGAATCGTCTTCCTTTCTCTATATTGTGATGAAACGCCAAAAATTCCGCGCTTCGCGCGAAGGAGAGAAAACTTCATTTAGACGCGTCGAGAACGGTACAACGAAATGTCTTCTTTCTCTAATAATTTAATGAAACGGTCAAAATTTCGCGCTTAGCGCGGGAGGGGGGGGGGGGGAAACTTCATTTAGACAAGGATTAACAGTCGAGAAAGGTACAATAAATCGTCTTCTTTTCCTAATAATTTAGAGGCCTATCACCCACACGAGGCCCCTAATGAGCGCTCTTTAAGTGATTCGCTTGCTCACTACCGCCCTCCCTAAAATAAGATCCTAGCTCTGCGCCTGCATTAAAATATACCAGCTATGATGCTGACTAAGTTGACGAAATAATTTGTACATTTTATGTCGTCGAGGAAAATGACCATTTGCGCATATGCAAGTACTATAGATAGTCCATAGGAAAAACATTTTAGCCTTCGGCCCCGGGTTTATAGGGTTAAATTGGTAGATATTGGACATTTAATTTTGTCGGTAATTGGTCGCTAGTTTTGTCGGTAATCGTTGGCCTCTACACCCCCCCACTGAAAAAGGTCTAGCGACGCCCCTGACTGAGAGGCGAGAAAGGTATACAACGAATCGTCTTCTTTCTCTAATAAATGAATAAAACGACAAAGCTTCCGCGCCTCCCGCGGGGAGGGGGCAAACAACCCCCTCCCGTGCACCCATCCCCTGGAATGTTTGTCCCCCCCCCCCCCCAATCCCGAAATGCCGTTCCGGCGCGCCTAATCATGAAGATAGTTCATTTTTTTAATGAGTTCTGTAATTGAGAAGAATGTTTGGGGCTAGAAAGTAGAATCTATGATCGATGAGAGGGCAGGGGGGCGTTTCCAAAACAAGTTCGATCCCCCTCTGGTGTTTGAGAGTACATCACATTTACATGTCATCCGGCAGGTACGCAGGGTTTTTTTTTTTGCGGAAGGGGGGATGTGTGCTGAGTAAAAATAAAGAACACATTATTGCTCACCCGGCCACCCCCTCGTCCCCCCCTCGTCCCCCCACTTAGCGAAATATCGGTCGGCGCGATTTAAAAATGTTGAGGTGCACAAAAGAAAAAATATATATTGCTCACTACCCCCCCCCCCCAGAAGTGGAGACTGAGAGAGAGAGAGAGAGAGAGAGAGAGAGAGAGAGTGGGAGAGAGAGAGAGAGAAGGACATACGAAGACGCCTCGGGGGGAGGCGGGTCAAAAAAAAAAGGGAAGAGAATTAAGTGCAGGGGTAGGAATTTTAGAGTAAGAAGGTAGAAACGTCTATTTTTAGTTAGACCGCTACGTAACTGCATTGACAAACAAAATTGTAAGATTTGAACGAGGGCAACAAAATTGTTATTCTTATGTCTATATGATAAAGCTAGGAATAAAAACAAAGGCTCGATCCCAGCCAGCGGGTAAAACACACAATTATTTTCATTAAAAAGAAAACAAGATGCATGGCCGGCAATTAAAGACCTTCAAAAAATCAACTTAATTCTGGCTACCCTAAATAGGTACGAAAATCTCGAAATTCGCGAGACGAGGTAATTTTCACTCTCTCGGGTCGTCACTACAACTTCCGGTATAGAGTCCCATCCCAAGTCACGGCCTTCATCCACCCCCATTTTTCAGGGTTCTTACGCTTGGAATCATGAGCCCAGCACTGTGCAGCCTCACAAAAGAAAACCATCGTCACTGATGTCAAAAGACGCAAAAAACAACGAATGAAATGTTCAAATAAACGTTGAAATATTTGCGAAAAAAAAACAAGACCGAGCAGACGACATATTCGGTGCATACACGTTGTGTGGCGACGGCGTACACGTTTGCGCTATCGCGCCGCCTGCACAGGAAGCTGTAATGTCGAAAAGCTATCCCATAATGCAATGCGCGTTTTCAGGATTTTCCCCGGATCTCGGCAGAATCGCTATTTGGGGTAGCGAGAATTAGGAAATTATCGTTTACAGCTAGGGCATAGTTATAGCTGGTATTGTGAAATTGTGAACATGCATGCATGCATGCATAAATAAATAAATAAATAAATAAATAAATAAAAAATAAATAAATAAATAAATAAATAAATAAATAAATAAATTAATAAATAAATAAATAAATAAATAAATAAATAAATAAATAAATAATGCTTATTAAAAATCATGTGCGGCCTTACATTATAATATTATCAGCTTTAGTAGTCGCAAATTTAAATTCCATCGACGCACACGTGCGATTGACGTTTGGCATTAAAATATTTAACGTCCAAAGTTGCGATCGTGTTGCATATATGGGACCCCCCCCCCCCACCCCTACTCCTCTTTTCCTCCTATATATCTCCTCCTTCTTCTTCTTTTTTATTTTCTTCTTCTTCTTCTTCTTCTTCTTTTTCTTTTTTCTTTTTTCTTTTTCCTTTTCTTCTTTTTGCTTCTTCTTTTTCTTCCTCTTTCTTCATTATTATCTTCTCACTCTTCTTCTATATATTCTTCAGTTATATACAGGCCACCGTCAGGTGTAGTACTGCTCATGGATCCTCCTCGTCTCCCTTCTTTCCTTCCCTTTTCCTTTCCATTTCTGGTTCTTTGATAATTTTTTTTTGGGGGGGACGGGAAGGTTACAAGAAGTATCATTCGAAGACGCCATTTCAGCGCAAGTATAGCCCCCTCCCCCGGCGCCCCAGGCCCAGGCATTTAGCTACTTTACTACGTACATAATTATATCACGCGCGTCATAACACGTGACCTTCTCTCGCGCTTTACACTCTGACTGAACCTTTTTTGCACACGCCACGTGAGTACATATGTACCTTGTTTATGATAATTTACCACATTTTAAGTCGAAATATGTAAAAAAATGTTCTGGAATTGTGAAGTTTGGGGTGTGATTGTTAAAGAGATGTGATAACCATGCTTAAATGTGTATTTTCTTTACAGATTTTTGTCGAGTTCACGTGATCAATGTAGCGTGTGATACTATTCAATGTAGATCTAGTCCCACACATAGGTTTCAAATTTGGCCTGGGTAGACAAATGCGGCATGCGGCCGCGTGCGCGTGTTGTGTGTTCTTGGATCTTGGATTGGATTCCTCCGGAACATTCCACTAGGGAATTTTAAAGGGAGGTGTTGTAATATTATTAGAGGCTTTTCGTTTGTCACGTCCACATAGACGACGTCGAAGACGTAATTCTGCAATTTGAGCATGCGTCTGGTCGTGTCACGTCCATGACGTTGTCAGGCCAAATTTGAGAACGTGTTCATCCATGATTTGAGGTTCGTCAGAAAATTTGAACTCCGTCAAAATGACGTCATCTTGCTAATGCTATATTGCCGCGTAAATCAGAGAGGAAATACAGAAAGAGAAAGTGATAGAATGATAAAAAGAAGAATAACATGTCATTAGAGTAGAGTAAGAGTAGGTGATGGAAGGAAGAATTGGAAACAAAGAATAACGTAAGGAAAGACGGAAAGAGAAGGTGAGAGAAGGTGAAAGAAGGAAGAAACAAAGAATAACAATAAGGAAAGGCAGAAAGAGAAGGTGATAGAATTGGAAGGAAGAAACAAAGAATAAAATAAGAGAAGGTGATGATAGAAGGAAGAAACAAAGAATAAGTAAGACAGAAAGAGAAAAAAGGAAGAGACAAAGAATAACAATGAAAGACAGAAAGAGAAAGTGATAGAATGATTAAAACAAAGAAGAACATAAAGAAGGTAAAAGAACAGAACATGACGAAAGACTAAAGAGGAGAAATTGAATAAACGCGCAGGGGACATTACGTCATCGTGTAGAGAACGGGCGTCGACTAAAAACGAAAAGGGTTATTAACTAGTGAACTGGATGGGTTGACTGCAGCCACGTCGCATCGTAATAGTATTAGTAGCATCTGTACTTCGCGTGTATTAAAACATGTAAGAGTAAGACACCCTCTATTGATTTTTAATTTTTAACATCACTATGGTACATAACTCGCCAGAATTTACTCAAAATCAGTACTTAAGGCCATGTAAAAAAAATATACATGTTTAGTTTCCCCGCCCTCTTCCTTTTGGGGGGCCACCTCCTATTTTTTCTTTTTTCTTTAATGAACTAAAACATGAAAAACATACTGCTAAAATGATCTATTTCTGATTATAAAAAAAAAAACGGCGACAATCTTGAAAAATAGCCCATCTGTCAGGAAAAAATGTACCGAGCGGCCATTTTGAAAGAAAAAAAGGGCCTCCTTCCTATTTTAAAAAAAGGCAGGACGCTAAACATTTTTTTGGGGGGGGGCCTAAAGTCTAATGACATTTTTTTGATGATACCTAAAATTAGGGTGTCTGATGGCGCACCTGATGTTGTGTCCTAAAATCCTTCCCATAGAGATTGCACGCATTCCTTTGCAGTCTATGTGCATTGCACGACCATGTAAAATTGGTCAAATTTTTTTTTTTTAAATTGAGATTCAAACCTTTATTTGTTGTGATCCTGAAGGTGATACTCAATAAATGAGGTGTAATATTTAGCATTACTTGAAACAAACAGAATTAGGGTTAACTTGAAGCAAGGACTACATCTAGTGACTTATCATACATAAAGCATTACCTTCGTTTTGTTTTCTTTTTTCTTCCAATCACAGTGAGGAAAACAATTTGACCTGAATCATCATGGGATCACGAGGAAGAAGTAAGTACCAACCAAGCCTGATGAGGGGGGGTGCCATTTTTTTCATGACTTGCTTGAACGAGCCGAGCGCTCTGCACCAACATATCATCTGCTTGGATACGAAAGGGCATGAACTCATACACTTTAACACCCTTCTGGCTCCAGACAATATGGACTGCCTTTCTTTAAAAATCATAACATTTAGAAATTAGGATTATGGTAACAAATCTGTACACATCAGCACATGTTGACTAGAAACTTTTGACTTCAATTTGAATTGATGTACATGTACTCTCAAGAGCTCAATATACATACATGTACCTATTATATACCAATTTTGAACCTCATCATCGCACACACAAAATAATAATTCAGTAATGACTTTCTGTCACTGCTTTACCAGTATACAAATGATGCACAGGTTTGAGTGTGTCGATAGGGATTGTGTGCCAAATTCAAAGGTACCACGTGCACACAATTCCACCGACCCACAAATTAAACCTGTGCATCATCTGTTTTATAAGATGGGGCCCCAAAAATTGTCAAAAATACAAAATTTTGTTATTTTACAGATTTACCGGATGCATGGCTAAATCATGAAATTAAAAAAAAAAAATTAAAAATTGTCAGTGCAAAATCATAGATTTAAAAAAAAATTTAAACAGATTATAATTATCAAAAAACACGAAAAAAAAATCATTAAAAGAAAAATTATTTAAAAAAAAGAGAATTATTAAAAAAGAGAATATCGGTGGTATCGATCGCCGATATCGCGTGCATCCAGTAAAAAATATTACATGGTAATTGACCAATCAAGATTGCAGGGATTCTTCTACCCATCTTGTAATACACAAGGCTCCAAATTATTTTTTATAGGATGGAGGTCCGGTTTGACCTGTGTGAACTATGCATGGGCTCTATGAAAATTGTCCAAAAACTTTGAGGGTCAGGACTAAGATTTTGGGCACCCATGTGTCCCAGGGGCATGTTAGTGTTGGGCCCTTGCTGAAGGAAATGATTTTAACATGGTAGCATGAGACAGTACATGCATATCAACAGTGACATTTTTGCTTCATAATTTGAACTTCATATGCAGTAATATTGACATGCCGTCTAGGATGTGAAAATTACTGGCCTAGAAGTTCAGTGGGTGTTTCACAAAGATTTTAAGTTGAACTTATCTCTAAGTTGGAATTAACAATTATGGAAAGCCGTTAGAATCTATGAAAATATTTTGTAAAAGTTGTTTTAAAAGGCATAAAATGTTGATTTAAATCATCCATATTTTCTATTATCGAGGAGATTTCATGTTCTTGATGAGGAATTTATAAAAAGTCCAAAATACTTGAATTTTCACTTTTGAATATATTCTTTTTTAAAGCTACAAATGGCTCCCCATAATATTCAAGTCCAACTTAGAGTTAAGTTCGACATGGGATCTTTGTGAAACACCCCTGAACTCTAAAAAATGTGAATGTACTATATATTATAACATCATTAAATGTGGGAATTTGTTCTTGATGGGTTGAACAGAACACAAACATTCTACATGTAAGTCTCTGTTTACTGCTACTATTAACAGGAAGGAGCGATAGCGAAGATGACAGGACCTTGTTTGCCAAGGGTCTTTGTTACAACACCACCGAGGAGACACTGAGGGAGACCTTTGGGGCTTTGTCTGCCAGGATACCACTCAACAACCAGGGCAGATCTAAAGGGTAAGAAAGAAAACACTGCGGGGAAAAAATGTTATCAGTCATGAGGCCTTAAAAAAAAAATGTTGTATTGCCCTTTGCGACTGACCCAAATTCTTGAAATCTATGGTTGGCTTTTCAAAAAAGTTTTTTTTTTTTTTTTTTTTTTTTTTTCTACTGCTTTTTAGAAGAAAAAAATGTATTAAAGTATTCAAAACTGAGAAATATCAGCCCAAAGAGGGAGTTTAAAAAAAAAATTAAAAAAAATTCTGACCAACCAACCATAATTTGGCACCAACATCTTTTTTTTTAAAGGCCTAATGATAATATATATAGAAACATTTAAATTGCACACATATCCATCTCCGGCGTGGCTCAAGGTGCATACAAAGTATTATTATCATCCCGGAGTTAGCCCAGTTGCCCTCAGGTGCTCAAAGCATTTAAAGAGAAGGTTAAGTTCTGAAGTTCTAAAAGATATGAGTAAAAGATAATGAATTTGTGCCAGCTGGAGGAGTTGATTTTAGCCCTCTGGGAAATTGTGATCCTTTCTAATGCCTTGCTTTCTTGTGAACAGGTTTGCTTACATCGAGTTTGAAGATGAGGACAAGGCTGAGGATGCTTTGAACAACCATTCCGGCATCGAGATCGACGGCTGGACGCCCGCCCTTGACTACGTCGGACGCAAGAGGAAGAACTTTGAGGAGGCTGCAGAAGGTGGCGGTGGCGGCAGGAGGCGCGATGGTGGAAGGCGTGACGGAGGAGGACGTGATCGTGATGGCGGTGGACGCGATCGTGATGGAGGTGGAAGGGGAGGTGGAGGTCGTCGCTATGGAGGTAACTCCTATGGGGGCCAATCTGGCGGGCGAGATTATGACTCCAGGCCCCGGGGCGGTGGTCGAGGATCAGGTGATTACTCATGTGACCTGTGGTGTGGGTGATCTGCTAATGCTCTATCGTCATTCGTCCCAGGCTTTTTGCATAAGGGATAGAGTTAGGGTGTCAATAGTTCCTTATGTTAGGGGGAGGGTTGTATATCATTTTTGGCCCCTTGGAGGCTTGGACCCCCCGGCCAGGTTTTAGCCTATGTGAATATAAAATCCCTAGTGCCAGTTTCTCGAAACCGTCCTTAGTCTAAGTTTGTGGACATCTCATAGAAAGATGTGTTAATGCTTTAACACGCGTTTCAATGAGACGTCTAAGAAGTTAGACTTATGACGGTTTTAAGAAAAGGCCCCCTAGTGTTGCTTGATGAGAACTAATGCTGGATACTTGTCATGTGTGGTTATCTGCAATGTTCAAATTAAACTGTCAAGTGAAAACTAGAGTTTATGAATTGTAAATTATTAGGTGGGCAATTCCACGGTAACGGAAGGACACTCAGACAAGATTTTTGAACTACAGGTTCATACTAAAAGAAATGTTTTATTAGTATGTATTAAACTATGGGGAACAAAATGTGTTTCAGTCAAGTGGAAAGCTTCATCAACTTCACAAAGTTTGGATAAACACTAATTAACTGGAAAAACCATGTCCATTTTTATGTCCTTCCGTTACCGAGATAATTAATATGCACATTCTTAAACTACTTAACTATAATGACAATTTTTTGGGGGAGAATTAAAGGCACTTATATAGGTATTATATCTGTACTGTTTCACATCTTATACTAATAAAACAGTTCTTTTAGTATGAACCTGAAGTTAAAAAATCTTGTCTGAGTGTCCTTCTGTTACCGTGGAATTGCCCAGGTGTCCTTAGATGTGCCCTTGACCTTTTGTTGCTTGGTGTGAACAGATAATTGTCGGGGCTGATGATTTCCAATGTTAAATTATCCAGTTCACAGTTTCAAGTGAATATATGAGTTTGGGAATTATGCCTTGACCCTTTGTTCATTACTTGACAAAACAAAAATTAAAACATATTGGGTGGTATTCCGATAGCACTTATGAAGTTAAGCCTTTGTCCACACTTTTTATGAGTGCCTGTTGCCAACTTTTGTTACCCTGTACAGATTATTATAATCCTGCAATGAAAATTGTTCCAAAAATTAATTTTGCAATGAACTGGGAAGAAAAAGATAATATGAGTATGAACTGAATTTCAACAAAGTCTTTGGTAGATTTTCTTTGTCATGAATATTAAAGGAGGAAGATTAAACCTAGCATTCCATAGAAGTGTGAACTAAAATTATTGTTTAGTCTGGACTTAGTCCCGGCTTAAATAAGAATACCACCCATTGGGGATGGGGTCACATACTAATGGGTTCAACATTGACAGCCCCCCGGGACACATGGGCACCCAAAAGTCCAGAACCCCCAAATATGGAAGGTGATGGGTGTGTATAATATATCTTTTGTTATTTCAGCTCCACAAGATAATTCTGACAACAAGACGGTGTACGTGAAGAACATTGGTCCTGACGCCGATGAGAATTCTCTCGTGTCACTCCTGGGATGTTACTCCGTCAGGATTCCAACATTCAGGGACACTGGCGATATCAAGGGGTAATTATCATTAATCGATAACGTGACCCCTGACCCCAGTGCTGACATTCTAGGACAAAATCAATCAGAAAAGAAGATTGGTGGAAGTTTAAGCAAATCAGATTATACAACAAGGAAACACACTCTTCTTCTATCCTTTTCTAGATGCAGATTACTTAAAACATAATTTTTTTTCGGTAATATTTACCTTGATAACATGATTTCTTTTCAGGAGCTATTTTGCTCCCTATGTTCTCAAAAAGCTAATGCTACTGTTTAGCAAGCCTCAATAGATAGCCCTCACTGCGCCAACTATTTTTGTTCAACCTGTCACTATATGATCAATAATTTTGTTTAAGTTTGTATTTCTTGTTGCTTTCAGCTTCGAGTAAGCTGGCTTAATTAGTGATAGCCAAAAATTATATAGTAGAGGATGGTGACAAAGTATTAACTTAATATAGGCAGAGGCATATTGATGATGGTGCTGGCTTCTTGTATAGCACCAGTACCCACATGTACAAGACACTCATGGTCAGGGGAAAAAATACATGGGGCTCGGGGCGAAGTAGCCCCCGAAATGCCAAAAAGAGCCCCCGAAAGTCATAAAAGAGTCCCCCCTAAAAATTGCATAGAGTTCAATACAAAACAAATTAAGAGTGTTCTTTTTATGCAAGCAAGCTTGAAAAATAGCCCTCGAAATTTTTAAAGTATTTTTTTCCTTGCTCATGGTGTTTAGTTGCTCTAAAATGTCTCTCAAAATTCAAGGTTTATAGTTGGTTAATTATCTGAAAGTTTAGGTATGTATTTCTTCATTGATGCTTTTAATCTTGCGATGATATCGCAATTGGCAGCACTTTTGTCTTCATCATTGTTTACCTTGTTATTATAATGAGCAGTTATGTTCAAACTTAACCAACACAATCGCAACTTTGCGCAGTTCCCGAGATACTTTGTTGCTGCATATCCCATCTATCAAAACAAATATAACACTGAAGTCAGGAAATCACTATCTGTAAATATCTTTAAATCAAAACTGAAAACACATCTTTTTAACTAACTGTAAATCTAAGCGTATCAGGAGCTCTTGTAGCGCAGTAGAATATATACTTAATGTTGGATAGTTTCTGCGCTCTATAAATGTATTATTTATTATTATTATTATTATTAAGTCCATTATTCTCTCTTTCTCTCTCTCTCTCTTTGTGTTTTCAGCTTTGCTTATGCCGACTATGAGGACCATGATTCGGCCCAGTCTGCTATCGACAATCTGAATGGAGAGGAGGGATTGTTCCTGGAGTTTGCAAGGGAGAGGGGAGGTGGACGTGCTGGTGGTGGACGTGGTGGTGCCGATGGTGGAGGAGGCGGTAGGGAGCGCACAGGTATAGAGTACAGAAGCTGTGACGTCATAAAAATCTATTTTTAGAATTTCTCAATTTTTTTCTTCATTTTCCGAAAGAGCATCAAAAATAATGTCCTAATGTCGAAAAACCAATTGAATATGTTAAGTATTGGCTGAGATATGACCATCTGAATAAATATATGTCCTATGGGAACTCAGTGTTATATGCTCTGGCTCCTAGTGGTTAGGAGCCAGAGCATATAACACTGAGCTCCTATGGGGAATATATTTAATCAGATGGTCATATCTCAGTCAATACTTAACATATTCAATTGGCTTTCAACATTTGGACATTATTTTTGATGCTCTTTCGGAAAATGAAGAAAAAATTTATAAATTCTAAAAGTAGACTTTTGATGACGTCACACTTCACCACTCTATGCAATCTATCAACAACAAAAATATTTCCCACCTCATACCCTGCGAAAAGGGAGACTAGAGATTTTTTATTTTTTATCAAAATGTATGATGAACCCCCCACCAATCCTTTCTGTAGTGACCACCTGTCTACAAAGACCACTTGTCTACAACAAGCACATTTTTGTTTCCCTTGAAAATGGTTTCTCATAGAAACATTTACTAAAGGGACCTGTCTACAAAGACCACTTTTTGTGTTTCCCTTGTGCGGTCGCTGTAGACAGGTTTGACTGTAAATCCTTTTTGTTAGACTGGAATCTAATCTTATTATTTGTTTTGCCACCATCAGATAACTTGTCTGAGAAGACTCTGTACATCAAGGGCATCTCCATCGAGACCGACGAGGACTCTCTGGCTGACCTACTCGGCTGCTCCGAGGTTAGGATTCCACGAGACAGGGACACTGATGAAAACAAGGGGTGAGTGTAATGGGTTTTTTTTTGCATTTGATCAGTCCATGCAAGGTCATGTGCCTAGTTTGGGGGGGGGGGGGGGGGGGAGGGTGACAGCAGAAACATCCCCTTGGAGGGATTTCTCTTCAAATGCCCCCATATTCAGAACATGACGAGAACTAGCTGTGAAGTTTGGACCAAACTTTTCATGCCTCATGTATGTGTGGTCCCATATATGCATTTATGTGTGCGGTGCAATGATTTAGCATAGTTCAGCATAATTTAATCAACTTAACATTTTGTTGATTCCAAGACATCACAGTATACATTGATTCTTATGTAAGACAGATTTGACTGACTGTTCCCAATAGCTTTCTTTCTTTCAGTTTCTTTCAGTGTGACCACATGACCAGAGGGGCATTTCACAAAGCCTTTTTTCAATGACAAATGACAAAAATCAGTGATAAATCTGCTGATAACCAATCAGAAGCAAGGATATCAGTAGCTTAAAACGAAAACTGTCATTTGTCACTGATGACAAGTTTTGTGAAACGCCCCCTGAACTCAACTTCATCTCTTGGAATAAACTTAATTTGTCATTCATGGTATCAATGTATCTTTCTCTTGTCATCAGATTTGCCTATGCTGACTTCAAAGACAAGGCCTCTGCTCAGAAAGCCATCGAGAATCTGGACGGTTCAGACGGCTTGATGCTGGAGTTTGCAAGGGAGAGGGGTGGTGGACGTGGCCGTGAGTAACTCTTTAACTTTGTATCATGACTGGGGGGGGGGGGGTGTTTCACAAAGATCCAAAGTTGAACCGAACTCTAAGTTGGACTTAAAAAACTGTGGAAAGCCATTTGTAGCCTTAAAATAAAGTATATTCAAAAGCAAAAATTCAATTATTTAGACTTTTCATAAATTCCACATCAAGATTTTATGCCTTTTAAAATAACTTTTACAAAATATTTTTAAAGATGCTAATTAATATTAATATTAATATTAATAATATTAATAACTTTTATTTACCCAGGGTAGCCACTTCAGTTATGAAACTGTTCTTCCAGCGGGCCCTGCATAACATAATATGTTATTACTACCCTTCTCCAATCTAATATGCTGAGCGCCTAGCTAGAAGGCAGAAGGTCCCATTGTTATAAGTCTTTGGTATGACTCGGCCGGGGTTCGAACCCACGACCTCCCGTTCATGAGGCGGGCGCTCTAACAACTGAGCCACCATGCCCGGTTAATGGCTTTCCATAACTGATAAGTTCAACTTAGGATCTTTGTGAAACACCCTCTAGGGTCTTGTAGCATAAAGATTGATGTACAATCAAATCAATCGTAAAAATCTATCTCCAATCTTGCAGTCTAATATTAATTGAAAGTTTCTATTTAGTATTAGTAAGTTACGATTGATTGAAGCAGATGAAATGAGTTTTGAGAAAATACAGTTGTTCATAAGTTTTATGTGAAGCTTCATAGACTTTGGTAGGAATAAGAACTGTTAGACTTCTAAACGAATGTGCACACAACCATTCAGATTGCCTGATTTCAGTAGCTTTTATTCTAGTAACGTGTTGTTGGGAAAAAGTTGTATGAAAGAGGGCCCATATCTAATAGAGGTGCTACTGTTTCTTTTATGTGACTACTTTCACACGCTTTTTTATTTAAAAAAAAGACCTGTAAAATTGAGATGGAGTGGGTAAAATAGTTTGTCCAAGGATGTAAGTAGAGAGAAAGGATCGAAATATGAGAGTCAATGCCTTCACTAAAATACGAAACTGATGGTTGTTTTACCCGACTGCTAAGAAAGCTTGTGTATGCTTGTAAGTAGGCAACTAGGGCCCAACGGCTTTTAGTCCCCTCCGACGGGACTTGGGAAATGAGGAGTAGTGTCTTACCAAAGGCCACTAGCATGTAGACTTGGTAACAAGACCACTGCTCTGTTTCTGAGCCATCGTGCCTCCTCCTTAGGTGCTCTCACATCGTATTTGTATGTCCATACATATTTTGGGGCCTGACCAAGTAGCAACATGATAAGTAGTTGAATTCATTGTTTAGTTGTTATAAGTAATTTGTGACATCTCTTCCTGATTTCAGGTCGTGGAGGCTACCGTGGACGTGGAGGCTACCGTGGTGGTCGTGGAGGCGGTGGAGGTGGATACAATGGCTACTGAGGGCGTGGCCATTGGGTTACGGTGGACATAACAACGCAGATTAACAGAAAAGAGCAATTCATTTCACTGAAAACCAACACACAGACAGACGGACGGACATATATACATACACAACGCAGAAATTGAAGCATTAAAGTACGTGGCAACGAGTAAGCTAGGAGCCACATGTATAGTAAAGAACCGTGTGCCTGGTGAGTGAGCAAAAGAAGCAAAAAATAGAGCGCCGAGCTCAGAATTTTCTCCATCGAAATCGTTTGAAATTTTTCGTGCATTTGGGCATTTTAGAGCCAGGCCCAGATTTAAAAATTTATCGGAATTCCCGCAATGGGTTCCTGTTGGGGGCGTCGAATTTAGTGCCTATCGTCGTCGTGAGGGCAGAGAAAAGCAGCGATCATTAAAAGTAAAAGTAGAGGCTATCGTTTATATGTGGCTAATGGACCAAGCACATTGCTTTGGTTCACAAAGAGTGCAGGAGACACTCAAAGAAAAAAAGGAAGAAAAACTAAACCAAGAAGTATGAAGTTAAGCACCTAAAGTATTGAAATTAAACAGCACCTTCATAAACGGGGATGACCAGAGTTGATCTATTCACTCGGATTGTATGCAGTGTTCAAATTTGGAGATCTGTCACCTACTCTGTTTACCATAACAGGATTTCTTGCATTTAAACTGCTTTCCATGATATAGTTTTGAGATTATGTCATTAGGTATTACACGTTGAATTTTATTCGTATACACACTTTAAAAAAGAACATCATGTATTATCATTTTGAAATGCAATGCAAATTAAATTGCTCTATTAAATTTCTTGGAAACAACCTTAATAAATTGTATGGGAACCCTTTTCTACTCGGATTAACTATTTGTTCATAATTGTCAAAAATCATGATGTTGTACGTACATGTTCTTCTTAACAAGTTAGATTTCATACTCGTGTATTCATATGATTCTAAAATGGAATCCAATATGAAGAATATGGGGGGGAACAATAAATCAGGAAAAAGTAAGATGAGAAGTGTTACAATATTACATGTTTAAATACAAAAAAACGTAAGTACATTTCGTTTTAAAAAGGGACGTTTTTCTTTTGATGCTGGCGCTTTAGAGGTTAATACAAATCGTATTCTTTTTCAAAGAAAATAAATTGGTTTCAGTTTTGGTTAATTTTAGCCATCTTTCTGAGCAACTTTTTGTCCAGTATTTTGGATATTGAGGTTTTTATTATATTTTGATATTTATCCTTAATTGTCTCTGAAATCTAAGGTATGAGTTTGTAATGCTGCATTGGTTTGGGGGTATTGATTTGGTTAAATGCTACATAGTACTTGTCAGTATCTCGAGTGTAGAGGTGCTTTTGATGTCTACCTGATAAATTTTTGGGACGTTAAACATTTTTTTCTTCAAACGAGAAGCCATAGACGTTTTAATCAAGAGTTGAACGTTCATTTACATTTCTGAGGGAGATGATATTAATCTCCAATTTAAAATTGCGTACAATATTGTCTATCATGAAACGAGAAATGCAGGGAATCACACAAGTAAAAACAAACTTATCGAAGAGTTGCAAAAAAAAACACACCCGCTCCTCCTCACGGGTGAATATGAGGAAGACAAACGGAAGGGTAACAGTTTTTTGAAAGTTGAACATACAGATGGATGTGTTATAATGTTGGAGATTTGATTTTGCACCAGTCCAGTCCGCCCATGTCAAACTATGAAATGTAAATATGTGATGATGAGTCTGTAAGATGTAGTTTACAGTAAGTGTTTTCTTTCGCCTAAGAGTACTTTTTAGATGATGGTTTTCTGTTTTTTTGTTGTAGCAAATACCGTAGGGAGCATTTTAAACGCCGAGCTTTAAATTAAAGGTACATGTAGAAACAAAATGAGTTCAGTCTGTATGTATAGACCTGCAGGCATGCTGCTTCTGGCGTTCAATTTTTCAATTAATCCACTTTACTTCTAGATATTTAGTATACACACACAATGTTGCGATTAGGAAAAACATGTTGAATAAGTGGACAGAATTCTTACTTATTCACAATGGACATTCATATAATTGTTTCAGTCTGTCATGAACATTTCAATTAATTTTGCATACCACTCCCTTTTCACGAACCTATGTATGATGGAAGGGAACGTACAGACAAAATTTGATGTGCTGAGTAGAAATGTAAACGGACAACATTCACCAATGTATTAGTGTTGACCTTCCACTTGCATCTTATCGATATATATATGTAAAACAATTGAATTGCGTTGATTTTTAATATTTCTAATTAATTTATTCCTGTTTTTCATTTTTAATCGTGTGCAAGAAGTTTTAGTTGTAGATTCATAATCTTTAAAGACAGTCTGGTACTTTTACCGTGTCAGTTTTCGAGTTGAGTAACGTACTTGCTACATTTGTGTACAATCATGAACTTTGAAATTGTTGTCATTGAATTCTTTATTACAGTATTTCGAGGCAATTGTATTAAATTGAAGTAATGTTTAATTAGATGTGTATCTCATTTATTTTCATTGTTTGTGTTCTTATTGGTATGAAATTTCAACTGGACTTGACAGAAGGCAATGAAAGGTAAAGAACGGGAGGGAGAGAGAGAAAAAGAGAGAGAGAGAGAGAGAGAGGAGGGGTGGGGGGGGGGGGGGGGAGAGAGAATAAAAGGCTTGAAAACCTATCACGCAGGAAAGTCCACCCTGTCCTTTACTGTACATGTACATGAATTTCTATTTTTCCAATGAAAGATACATACATTATTTATATTTCTTAGAGTGGGCTTAGGGTGTTGCATGTGCACACCTTTCTGGCTATATAATGTATCTATTATTCGTTCATCGACAGCCACAGAACAACAAGAAATTGAACATACAGGAACTTTTTACCAAAACAATCATATATCACCAACTAAGTTACCAATGTACATATGACTACAATTAACGAGATGGATTTTCTTATACTTAAAACATGTACAATGTCCCTCAAAATGTCCTGTTTTTACTAGAAACTAAAACTCCAGAGCCCCCCACCCCCCCCCCCCCCCCGCCCAATCAAAGTTCATGTAGTTAAAAAGAAAAGGGGGGGGGGTGGTAAAAGAAGATGCATAGATCACTTCCCGTAACCTCCGCCAAATCAGTAGCCTTATAAATGTGCACTTCATACTGCGAGTAGGACCTGTGACGTACCCCCACCCCGCCCCCTATCAAAGCCATCTATACACTATATCTATACACAATATTGCGACTACTACTTTGTTGGGCAAGCACAAAACAAACGAATATATGCTATGTTGTTTCCAGTAAAACCAAGTTGGCCAAACTCTGTATAAAGATGGCTCTGCCCCATATCATTCCAGTGCTCTCTCAATGGTATGGACTCACTCTGCTCCACCGGGTGTGTTAATACACTTAACAACAAACATTATTTGTACCCCTTCACACTAAGAAATAAGGGTGTAATTCTGCTTGTAGTGTATGGATCACTACAATAGCAACATCCTCTGCCAAATACGCGTAGGTGGATGCAAATCTGCACCCCGATTACATCTTTATTCCTTGGTGTGTTGTAGATTTGATAGTTTTTATGTATTTGCATGAATCAAGAATGAATAAGGCCGGGCCCTCGTCGGATACTTTTTAGACGTAAGATTTAAAGGTAACACAAAGTTTTGGTATGGGGTCATGAATTTGGTTCAAATGAACATATTGGACGCATATGCGATTTTACAATATTCAGTGATGGTTGTCGCTGTTGAAACTGAGTCTAAAGTGATGGAATTTCAGAAATTATAAGCTCTTTATGTTGTATAGCTCCATCTCAAGACTGATATTACTTTAGCTTTAAAACAATGTTTTTCTTACTACAAGGGACCGATTTGCTTAATATCCCCTTTGGAAATTATATATCAGAACTGCATATTCTGAGATTTTCATGGTCGCCGCGACCATGAAATGGCCTTCGGCACTATTTGAAATATTTGAAATTTACCAGGAAAACCGGTAAATTTGTTATCATACAATTTCTCGAAAACAGTATGTTAGAGGTTAATTTTTTTAGTGCGTTTAATACATCCACAGGGACATCCAAATATATCAACATATTAAAGAATTACTACCCATCCAATTTTCTAAATTCCACAAAACTTTGCATTATTCTCAAGATATATAAATTGGGACAAATTAATATTTTATATTCTTTGACAAAAATAGAATTGATTACCGGTATTAAAGGGTATTAATAACTTAGTTGTTAATTAAAGGTAAAGACCAGTATTGGAAACGCCCCAATTTCAAAAAATGAAATGGAAGCTCTCAATACCAATCATGTGAAAGAATATGTTTTGACTAATACATGACGATAAAAAATTTGCCGGGAAACCGCCTACTAATTCATATATTTGGTAAATTTGTTTCTCTCATGGTCTGTGAGAGATATAGGGTAGTCCCATTTACATCTTTCTGTGTATAGTGCTTGTAACTTTACGAAGAATGGGCCAAATTTCTAATCATTTTGCTGATTCCAGAACCTTGCAGATGCTAGATGCTAGATGATCAACCTTTTCTGATCGATTCCACAACGTTTCTTTCACAATGCAATCGCATGACCATAACTGGTCTTTACCTTTAACCTATGCATGTTCTTCTACATTCCTGATGAACCTCACTTCTACACTTTATTAGCCGACGAAATGTTTATGTTGAGGTCGTAGAGAGCTATAGAAAGCAAAACTCTCTCATGCACTAAATATTTTATGAATTAATGACCTTGCAATGCTCTGCAGATAGTGGCCCTATATGGGTATGTTTACACATCGTGTCTATACATGTACTTTTTCATTGTTTATAATAATAATAATAATAATAATAGCTAGTTCTTATGTAGCGCTTTTCAGGACAGAAGGCCCTGTCAAAGCGCTTTATGGTGTGATTAACGATGTATTGAAACTTTTATCCGAGTTCAAGTACAGAATTCTGATTACACGAATTTAAATGCGTACACAATAGCATTTGCGTAGGCCCTGTCGTTCTCATTCAAGCTTTAATATCAATATCCAGTAATTGTTTGAATGTTTATATGACAAGTCATGGTATATAGTGCATGTATCGATCTGTTGTGAAAATGATTAATATGTTGATAAGAACCCTGCGGAAGGGTAAATACAAAGAAAAGAAAAATATCCATTAAAGATAAGCTTGCGTTTTGGTAATGATAGAAAATAAATTCTCACAGAATACAACAAAACTTACACTGAATGTTCAAGATTACAAATAAATGACATGCGTTAAACGATTTTGGTAGAAAATGTTTAGGGGCTGAGAAATGAGCATAGAAAGATAAGAAAATCAAGGTAAGTCCGACACTATTCTAGGACACCTACCCCCTGGACATCCAGCCCCGGATAACCACCCCAGTCAACTACCCCTGGGACCGGGCCCTAGGACAACTACCCCTAGGCCTAGGGCAACCACCCTTTAGGACGACTACCCCGGGACAACCACCCCCGGACAACTACCCCCAGACAACTACCCCAAGACAACTACCCCTAGGACAACTACCCCCGGACAACTACCCCTCAGAAAACTGCCCCCTACGACAACCATCATCTAGAACAACTTCCCGCCGGAAAACTATCCTAGGGGGTAGTTGTCTGGGGGTAGTTGTCCGGGGGTAATTGTCCGGGGTAGTTGTTCCAGGGGTAGTTGTCCGGGGGTAGTTGTCTTAGGGGTTAGTTGTCCTAGGGGGTAGTTGTCCGGGGGTAGCTGTCCCGGGGGCAGTTGACTGGTGGTGGTTATCCGGGGGTGGATGTCCAGGGGGTAGGTGTCCGGATACGTCTTAACACGGGTCACTCTGTGCAAATGAGAGCTGTGGTTTTTGAGTTGAAGATCATTTCCAGCAATTTTTTTGTGAGGTTGTTTTTAATTTACTGGTTCAGACAATCAATCTACTGCAGGATAAACATTCCAGAATGAATTATAGCCAAGTTCTCTCGACATACGATGCTCATATACCAGAGCTCAAGATCAGCTTAAAAGTGCCTTTTCAAAGAAAATCACAAATATTATGGCAAATGACGTATCACTAGAAACTGGTAAGCTAACAGAGGGCCATCGTACAAGTTTTAGGTCAACTACATATCGGGTGAATTTTAAAAATACAAATAAAATCACCTCCATAGCATTTGGGATATGCTAGAGATTCGCCAGAAGAATAACGATGTTTTAATGCCGTCACAATATGAACCGATCCTGCCCAAGCAGAGGACATCCCATAAAGAATGAACATTTGCAATGCTATTATTTTCTCAAATTATAATGAGTTTAGTGAATATAAATGTGATGGAATTTTACACCATTCAAAAAGGGATATGAAACCGATTCTGGTAACTAAATTCCTTTGTTTGTAAATACACAGGATAGGGATTAATTAACAATCAAAGAAACCACACTTTCGAATTAAAAAAAATCCCGGAATGATAGCATGGGCGGCATTATTTTGTTCCCTCTTGAAACGCCGACCATACCGCGGTGTATGCAGCTGAAAATACAAAGGAGTCTTATTTTGTTTACAATAGACGGATTCCTTTATTTTTAATCCTTGCATTTTTAATCAAAATAATACCATGCGCGCGGTTTAGAGTTCAGTGAACGATTTTTCTCTGATGTCCTTCCACACTTACAATGATCACGCTCACAAATTCTAGTAAAAATCCCAGTAAAGGTGAACAATGAACCGTGAACTTGTCAGTTTTCTCGTTCTTTGTATGTTTGTTTTGAAGGTTATCATATTAGCCTATAAGACAAATTCCCATGAAAAGGATTGCTCGGTATTACCATCAAATTCAAAATATGTGTATTAATGAGGCCCTGCACTAATTGAAGGGGGTGCATGGGTGACGAGAGGGTGCTACTTTCTTCTTTTTCTCGTCTTTCCCCATATCCTTGTCTCCCTCTCCATCCCCTCTCTCTCCATCTCTCTCCCTCCCCCTCTTTCTCTCTCTCTCCCCCATCTCTCTCCCTATCTCTCTCTTCACCCCCCCTCTCTCTCTATCTCTCTCTTCACCCCCCCCCCCCCCCCTCTCTCTCTCTCTCTCTCTCTCTCTCTCTCTTCCTTCCTTTCGATTATCTTGTTCTCTTAATATTTGTCACTGCGTAATTACGTAATTAAACGTTTGAGTATAATTTATGGATCGAATATAGAATTCGTGCAATTGTAATATATCATAATAGTACAAAACATGAAACTAATGTGACATAATCACTAACTAAAACACTGTAAATATTTATGTTACCTCGTTTGTACCGAATTTCTTTTGATTACATTTCATATCGAGATAGGTGCGAATTTCTACCTTTAATTCTTTTATCAAATATACAGCATTGTGTTCTGTGCTTTTCACTTCCAATAGCTGTTATCTTATGAAAATGAACGAATAAAGTCCCTCGAAAGAGGATAGAAGGGAAAAAAATTGTGTATTGAATGTCTAAATATAATTCAGAATCTAAAGTTTCCAAGTAATTTCTCACGATAGAATGATCCTTAAGTGATTTTGCACTGAAAAACAAACAAACAAACACAAAACAAAACAATAGACGGGACGGGTTTTCCGCTTTCGATTCTCTCCGGCCATTGTCCACGTTATGATACTGGTATGCATATCATAAAACGGGATATCCTGAGCTTTTGATTAAACTTTTTTGCATGGTCGTACTGACCAAAGTGAAACTTCGATAGACCTATTTCAGTACAAATGACCTAGTGTACGTAATAATGGTTACATAAAGCTTAGTTTTATATCAACTGTATATCGGGACGGGTTTTCCACTTTCAATTCTCCCCATTGTCCACCTCATGATACTGGTATGCAGATCATAAGACGGGACATTAATTTTCTGAGCTATTGATTAAACTCACCTATATTACGTAACAATGGTTACATACAGTTCAGTTTTATTCTAACTGTATAGGGAAGCGCACTTGTTCTTCTTTTTTGATAGACAGCCGGAAATTGAGACAGGAAAGAACAAAACTAATATAGAAAAGAAATTTATAGACAAAATTGGGCAAAAAGTCAAAACGATGGCTTTTCTTTTCCACCAACAAAATTGTAGCTCGAAATTAAGTTGTTCATGATTTTTTATTATATTTTCAATTTTCCATACTTCACGATAAAGAAAGAAGGAATTGACAATCAGACCAAATCGCAAACAAAAGTCATGATAATCAAACATGACCCGAAAACCACCTAACTTGAACTTATCCTGAAAAATACATACGACGCTTTTGTACCGGAGGGGGGGGGGGATAGAAAAAACACATAATAAAGAAATATAAAAAGATACCAGTACAGTGCTATTTAGTTAAATGCACATGGCATTTCCGTGAGATACTCGAACACATAATTTATTATAGTATCAAATTGCGCGAAAAAAAACTCTAAATGAACTATATAGTTTATTATCATACTGAGATATATACGGTGCCATCATCATTTGGACTTTTTTAAAACTATATACAATTCAATATGAATCGTGACGTATCAATATACGGTGTCGATAATCACAACAAAAACCTGTTTATTAGCCCAAATAACTTTTTTGTTTTTCAGAAGATAAAATTGCTGAATTTATCAAAATAGCATAGTTTTTAAAAATGTCCACCGTTATTTTAACTAGTCTGTTCTACAATATGTGACCATGGGCATGGTTAAAGACCGAGTATTTCTAGCCCTTTTAAAAAAATACATCCTGAAATCGCATTTGTCCAATGGTTTGGGATGTAAGGTGTCCAAGCGTAATGCCATCGATCGTCCATTAGTGTTTTCAATTAGAATAGAGACCATTCAGATCAACCTTGAGTTGTCATAATAATGATAATAATTATAGGCATTTCTATAGCGCCGTCTATCTAGAAATTCTATTCCGAGGCGCATTAACTATTACCCCGGCTTTAGCCTAGCTGCCTACAGCGCTCCAGCATATCAAGGAATTAATTCCTGCCAGGTACCCGTTTACCTCACCTGCGTCGAGTGTGGCAAATGAAGATTAATACCTTACCAAAGGACATTAGAGCCGTATCGGGGATCGAACCACGACCTTTGAATTTCAAGTCAAGTGCTTAAACCACTCAACTACGACACTTCTACATGACCTTCCATTTCATGGAGTAGAGGCATCGAATTTTGATATGAATTATGAAAACTACTCCAATTCAGCTTTTCCATGGTCAGCCAAATTTTGTTGACGAAGGTGTACTAATAAGATAATAATAATATTACTGTTGGGCTCTTGTATAGCGCTCATGTCTTTCAGACTTGACACTCCTGGTGCTCCACAATATCGTTCTTACCCAGCTTTAGCATTGCTGCCATTATGGCGCTCTAGCATTTCAAGGAATCATTTCCTGCCAGGTACCCATTTACCTCACCTGGGTCGAGTGTGGCAAATGTAAATTAATGTCTTGCCAAACGACAAGAGTGCTGTGGCGGAACTCGAATCGCGAACCATGTGATCCACAGTCCGGTGACTTATCCACTAGACCACATCCACAATGAGATTAGTATTCTGTTACTTAATCCATACTGGTTTTCTCGATGAAGGGATTTTATACTTGTTTCTTCTTTTTTTTTTTTGGAGGGGGGGGGGGGGGGGGAGGGGGGATGAGGGAGCTCACTCTGTAGGGTAATGGAAAGTTGTCAGATGTCTTAAGACTTATTTGTCCACCTGCCATGATCCAATGATACCCCATTGTTTTGCTTTGGCATATGAAAAGCTTGATTCCAAAGGGAGCTAAATCCATTTTTATCAATTTTTTTTGTCTTAAAAATACTTATTATCTACTTGTGAATAAAATGCACTATATATCACATTCTAAAATGTCATCTTGAAATATTTTTTAAAAAATAGCTAAAAAATTATGTTTAATTCCAAAAGGAGCTAAATATATGAAGAATCAGCCGCAAAGATAAAAATAGACTTGGTAGATTTTGTAATACCATATATTATTGGTCAAGGGTAAACACCTCTTATTTATATCCAAATATGAACATACATTACTTTAGGAAAAGTGGTAGAATTAAAATGGTGATTTACTCGGAAATACCCAAAGTGGATTTAGCTTTGGAATTAATCTCTACATAATAGATGTTGCGACGGTAAAAGTAAAACAAAAATAAATAACAAATATTTTTTTTCTCAAAGCCCCCAAAGCAAACAAATACCTTTTGGTTAGGTCGACCCCCCCCCCATATGTATTGAAATACTATACCCCTAACGAAACGATCCTGGACCCGTCACTAGCTGCCAGTGATGATATCAGAAGGCATGTTCATTGTTATGTTTTCTTTTGTAGAAATGATTGCCAACCTTGAAGGAGGGAGATTTGCCGGGTGGCAAGCGGGACATTCCCATATTCTATAATTTTACGAAACACAATCTAAATACGAGATGCCTATACCTAAGTAAGCATGTACAGACAATAGTCTTTAATTTGCTACTTGAATTAAATGCTCAGATATATTGCCAAGAGCCTTTTTGTCTTTATTGCTTCTTCCTCTTCACACACAAAGGACAAAAATGAGACAAATTAAATTATATTGCCAAGAGGTATGCCATTTCATAATTTTGACAAAATTAGGGGGTTTCCCTTTTGCATTCGTTTGATCAAAACGAAGCCTTAATAGTCATGATATTCAGGCTTTAAAAGCCGCATATATCGACATGACCCGGGGGCGGTCTATTGATTTAGACTACCTTGAGGAAATATTTTGACAAGCCCACCTATTGAAGGCTGTCGATCTGCATGAAGTTATTATATTGCCGTTGTTCTTTATTTATGATGAGAACCCTATATATATTGGGCGCACCTATATAGTCGTAATTGTTATAAAATGATTCCAATTGTTATGCACATGTACACAGTATATTGAACAAATACATTATAAGAGCAAGATAAGAATACAGACATACATGAATACCAACTCTTTAGTTTCCCTCGTTATATTTTGTTCTGTTTTGTTTTTCCTTTTAACAGGTTTATATTATTTTTCCGTCCGATTTGAACTATTTTTCTCAGTCCTGTTTTAATTCTATTTATATATTCCTTCTCATGTAATTCATAATTAATTCATCTACACTCGCCTGTCTGCCCCCCCCCCCCCCCCCCCCCCCCCTCTCTCTCTAGAGAGGTTTTCTCCTGGATATGATATTTCGCAAACAAATTTATTTTGTATATTCCTTCTCGTGCAATTCATAATTAATTTATCTACAATCGCCTGTCTGTCCCCCTCCCCCCCCCACTCACTCATTCACTCACTCAACCCCCCCCCTTCTCTCTCTCGCTCTCTCTCTCTCTCTCTCTCTCTTTCGCTCCCCTCTCTCTCTCTCTCTCTCTGTCGCTCTCTTTCTCTCTCTCTCTCTCTCTCTCCATTGATATCTTAAGAATTCCAGCTTGAATCAAACTAAGGTTTAAGCGTTGAAGATGATTCAACATTCTGACTGTAAGTGCCTTGCACTTCTTCTTTTCTATTCTCAAAACAAAAATTTGAAACTTGAATCGTTTTTTCCCCAATTGTTAAGAAAAATCAAGGCCACAGACCGAATTTTTGTTCTCGATTTCGTTCCGGAGTGCGACCAACAATGAGAATGACCACATTGAGGTGGCTAGGCTCAAAAGTGGGACTTTCCCCAAATATTGATAATAATAACTATGACGTATATGCTTTCATTTTCCTTGCCGCTAATTTCACATTCTCACGCACGCCTACAAAGTAACACTCATAAAATTGTATTCACGGTGCGGAGAGCACCAGTCAAGCGAAGTTGGAATCATCGATTTCCTTGATTTAACATTCGGATTAAGCAACACACACTGGAGGAGGAAGCGATAAAGATCGAGGTAATTTATTTCAAACAGTTTGATATCAGTTTGAGTAATTTATTATTTTTCTGATTGCTGACGCGTCTGTAGCTTTTTAGATGAGATAGACATTGCTTGCTAACAAAATGGAGTAAAAAAAACACTGGAGATCTAAACATTACCAATCTTTTATTTTCTTATCATGTTTTCGCAATAAAACACTCACAGTTGGGATAGAAAGTCAAGAACAAACTTTATGTGAAAGATAACTTTAGCTTAGATGATCAAAGAATAATTGTCTGTTTCACACGTTTTAAATATATTGTGTGTTCGATTACTTTTCTATTTCAGTGTAAATATAATATAAAGTAATTGTTGTGTCATTATAGTACCTCTCACTTTTTTGTTCTACAATGGGATATTTTAGTTTGACTATAACCACATGGTTAAAACAGCATAATGGACGATAATGATAAACTCGCCGTTGTTCTCGCAGACTGATGAAATGCATAATGGAATCAGTTGTTTATCTGTATATAGTAGATTTAATAATTGAGATATTCTAAAAACTCAGAACTGTAAATAATGCAGATGTTATATTAGGTTTGTCCACTTGTAACTTTTAGAAGTGTTGCATATCTTTATTGAGTTTACCAGGGAGGTGAGACAGGGCAAACGGTGTATACTATTAAAGATAAAAGTGAGTTCTTGTCATGCGATTGCATTGTGAAAGAAACGGTGTGGAATCGATCAGAAAAGGTTGATCATCTGGCATATAAGTATGTGTGTGTATGGCAAGGTTCTAGAATCATCAAAATGATAAGAAATTTGGCCAAGTCTTGGTAAAGTTACAAGCACTGTACACAGAAGGATGTACATGGGACGACACGAACACGTGGCGTAAAAATCCGTCCCGATTTTTACGATGTTACATGCCATATTTAGACTATATGAAGGCATTTGAAGAGCCATACTTTTCAGGGAACATGTTTTATCTGATGTTCTTCCACCCTTGCATAAGAACAATGATAACGCTCACAAAGTAATTTTCACCTCTTCCAAGAACTCAACCTTCTCTTTAAACAAGCTAGTACAAGTCCTTCTTTAGATAGCCATACAGACTTACCGTTACCATAAATAGGACGATGAATATTACTCATCTCAAATCAGTGATGAAACACGCGAGGGGGGGGGGGGGGGGTGGTGGTATTAAACAGTTATCGTCCTCACCACAGGTTTGTACAATGGAACAATTTCCTTTCCTCTCAACTATCAACAAGTTAACAAAGGAAAATTTTCCAGCATTTTTATTATGGATGAAGGGTTTGGAGAGGTGATTACCCTTTGATGGTTCGGTCGTCAAGTTATCTCTCTCTCTCTGTGCGTGTCTCTCTCTCTCTCTCTCTCTCTCTCTCTCTCTCTGTCTCTCTCCCTGTCTCTCTCCCTGTCTCTCTACCTGTCTCTCTTTGTCTCTCTCTCTCTCTCTTTGTCTCTCTTTTTCTCTCTATCTCTCTCTCTCCTCTCTCTCTCTCTCTCTCTCTTTCTCTCTCTCTCTCTCTTTCTCTCTCTTTTCTCTTTCTCTTTCTCTCTCTCTACCTCTCCATCTGTATCAATCTTTCTCCGTATACGATATTTTCTATCTCTCTCTCTGTCTCTCTCTCTCTCTCTCTCTCTCTCTCTCTCTCTCTCTCTTACCCTCTTACCATACCCCAGCAAGATTCTACGGGATTTATCTTTCAAGACAGTGATAGAAACGATTTGACTTGAGAACCGTTATTTCTCTCGATTTCCACTTCCTTGGTATTACTATAAAAACCCTCATTGTAAGAAAGTTCCATTGCCCATACGGTTTTCAGATAGCTGACAACAAGCAGCGTGATTCTCAGACAGAAAATGTCTGATATTAATTGGAAACAGTGTTTGCTTACAATACAAAGGGTGTTGGCCTAACTTAATATGAGGAAACTCAAATAAAGCGAATAGTATCGGGATATCTATATTCAATGACACGAAAATTAATTAAATACACTGAGCTGGAGAAACCTAAGGAAGGGGAAAAAAAGTTCATATACGTGTGCTAAATTTTAAGAGCAAATTTCACATATTTCCCGTGGATTTCAGAACAACTACGCCACATACTGATCTTGATTTGAGCCACAGATATAAAAGCAGACAAGAACATATTTTGCTTTTTCTATAGAGCGGTCATAATAAGAATAACAGAATATCATATTTTTTTAATTTTTTTTGGGTAAACTGTTTGACAGAGGAGTTATGATTTACCATATCTATAAATCATTCAATATATTCGTATTATATATAGAAAGATCGGTGCGGTTACATTACTGAAAACGTCATGTCGACGGGATGAATAGAAAACTATTTAGTTCGCACTTTTAATAGGCTCGATCGTTTGACCATGGACCCTAGTTTGACCTAAGAAGAATAAAACCTAATGGGCTGACATAATTAATGATCTGAATAAATGTAGAGGAAGTAAAAAAATATATAATTTCCTACAGCTAGAATGTTTTTCATCCTTTTGCCTTTCGTATTTCGCAACAATAAATACACTTGCTTAAAAGGAAGTAAATGAAAAATAAAATTGCTCCAATAAATTTTGGGGGCTTGTTGGTTTATTGGGAGCGGTGATTTCGACATCATCCAACAACAGACTATGTGAAACGATTTGCTCATTTTCTGGCGCGTGATTGGTCAAACTGCAGGACGGTGCGCAAATACAATTAATGAAGGCAACACGATGCAAGTCGTAATCCTGAAACTATGTCTATTTCATTTTCGACATAATTGTTTCAGACAGCCCGCGCATTTCATTTCCCTGAGAGAGAGGGCAAAGCATGCCAAAGGAAAATTAAGCTCTCTTGTGGGATTCTTTTTTTTTTTTTTTTTTTTTTTTTTTTTATGTGTTTTATTGGTTTTCAAGATACAAATCAACACATGAATCAAAGAAATCAATTTGAAAAAAAAAAAAAAAAAAAAAAAAAAAAAAAAAAAAAAAAAAAAAAAAAAAGCAGCAATACAAAAATGTTAACATAGAATTGTCGCCAGAAGAATAAGACAAAATGATTTTCATTCATAAAAAAAGACATGTTAGGTGTTTTCCGCGTTACTTATATAACAAACATGGTACATAGTACATTGTACAGGGTATTTTTTTTTTTTTTAAAGCATGTTAAAAGCAAAAATACAATTTGCAAAGGAGCTCAAAGGTAACATATTCAAATGTTAAATCTCCATTTCCGAAAATGAATAGGGAGTTTGTTATTTTTTTTGGCAATACAATACTCGAGTTCTTTATTGGCCGTAATATAGCATTTATAACCTTCGAAGTTTGGTGGTTTGCTTTGGAATTTGCATATATAAATATAATATTTAAGTAAAAGAAACAAATATGTAAGGAACCTATCAGATTCGCAACCGAACATTTTTTCAAATGTTGAGACATTTAGAGGTTTATTAGTTTTCTGAATAATAGCTTTAACAGTTTCCTCCCAAATAGGCTTAACATTAGGACATTCAACAAAAATGTGACTATATGTCTCAGGGTCAGTATTACAAAATGAACAATTGGGGGAGACCTTCCTTTTAATTTTATACAAAAACTCATTCAAACCTATAGCTCTATGAAATAACTTAAAGTAGAAAGAGCGAATACGAGTACTTATAGTGCATTTAAAGTTATTCACATGAGTCTTTTCCCAATCAACTTCGTCAGGTTCTTGGAGGTCATTCCAAAATAAGATTTGACGTTCTGGAGAACATGACTCTAGCATTGTACTGTATGCATATTTTGGAATTTTTAGAGTTTTCAAGAGCTTAGTTTTAACGTCATCAAATATTTTGTCAGGGGTTAAGTCAGAAGTGACTAGCAAGTCATTTGGTATATTTCTCAATAAAAAATTGTATTTCCGCCTGTCTTTTTTACCAATATCATAATCCAGAATAAGCTCTTCAAAAAGTTTATTACCTGGGTGGGGAGGGTTGAGTAAATCACTGATATAGACAATTCCTTTGTCCAACCAATCTTCATATAAAAAATAATGTTTTGATTTTGAACAGATATTTCTGTTAAACCAAATACACTGACAAGAGCCAATTGCGGAAAAGACTGTACCGAACTCAGTTTTAGCAAAATTTTCTCTAAATATATACCATGTTTGAAGGGATTCAGCTAATTGACATGAACCTAATTTGTTTAATATACTTTGAGGAGCATATGCTTTCCATAGTATATCCTCTCTGCTACTGAAATTATTTAAAATAGACATTTCAATGGACTTCCACACGCTTTGATATTTATCATCAAGAAGCATTTTGACCCATGACATTTTTTGAGCAATAGAGAATGTGTATGGATCTATCATTTTTAAACCACCCAAAGAGTAATCATTACACATGAGCCTTCTTTTGACCCTATCACTGCCACCATTCCATATAAATTTATACAGTATTGTATTTAACTGTCTAAAAAATTTCTTAGGTATTTTAATACACAACACAGAAAAAAAATAAAGAACTTGTGGCAGCAATAGGGTCTTTACGACACAGATCTTCCCGACCAGAGATAAATTTCTTGCGCGCCAACAATTTAGGGTGTTTTCAATGGATTTGAGTTTTATCTTATGGTTAAGGTCATATAAATGATCTGTGGTCAAAGAAAAGTGAATGCCTAAAGTCTTAAAAGTAAATTTATTCCACTTCAGACCTTTCTCACAAAATGGATACCTTTGACAACCCTTCAAAGAACCAATCCATATTGCCTCTGATTTTGAAATATTAAGTTTACAGCCAGAGCTCTCAGAAAAAAACCCAATAGTGTCGAATAATGATTTAAAAGAGTTATCTGAGCCATCAATAAAGCACGTAGAATCATCTGCTAACAAAGAAATTTTCAGTTCATTTTCTGCAACTGGGATACCTTGAATATTAGGATTTTGTCGAATAGCAAGAGCCATAGATTCAATAACTAGCAAAAATAAATATGGGGATATGGGACACCCTTGGAAAATACCTCTTTCCATATTAAGTGGTCTGGTCAAATTACCATAGTTAGATACATAACTTTTCCTACCGGAGTAAAATACTTTTATCCAATCAATGAATTCATTACTGAAATTGAATTTTCTTAGTACACAACATAGGAAATCATGGGAAACACTATCAAAAGCTTTTTGAATATCAAGGAGAAGGATTGCACCAGGAATTTGTTCTGATTCTGTATATTCAATTATATCAATAATTAATCTCACATTGTTTCCAATATTCCTTCCTTTTAAAAAACCAGATTGGTCTGGATGAATCAAATCTGAAAGGATTTTTTTTACACGGTTTGCTAAAGTTTTGGCTAAAATTTTGTAATCTACTGTTAACAGGGATATAGGTCTGAAATTTTTTAAGTAGGAGGCATCCCTGTCTTTTTTTGGAATCAAGGTAATAACTCCGTTTCTTTGTGAGCTAGACATTAGTCCATTCTGTAAGGAGAATTTAAATGAGTCTATAAGCATATCAGAAATATCTTTCCAAAACACAATATAAAATTCTACAGGTAATCCATCCAAACCTGGTGACTTGTTATGTTTCATTGAAGCAATTGTATCAAATAATTCCTTTTTAGAGATGGGTTTATCAAGAAGAACCTTATCAACTTCATTTAATTGAGGGAATTCAATAGAGTCTAAAAAGTCCTCCATTTCATTATCTGAATTATTGTCACCACAGTGTTTTGTGTAAAGGGTTTGATAAAATGAATTAATTTCCTCCAGTATAGCGTGTTGATTAACAATAATATCATCATCTTCATTCTTTAATTTGAAAATACTTTTCTTCTCTCCAGTTCTTTTTTCTAAATTACAAAAATATTTGGAGCTTTTTTCTCCTTCTTCAGCCCATCGAAGTCGTGAGCGAATAATTAAACCTTTGGTTTCCACATCTAAAATATCATTTAAAGCCTGGGTTAAAAAATCCTTTTCATTAATAAGCTCATTGTTATTTAAATCAGCACTTAATTTTTTCTCTATATCTTCTATTTCCGCCAAAAGGTATTTTTTTGCAAAATCCTTTTCCTTCTTTTTACGTGTACAATATTCTATACAAATGCCAGTAATGGTGCACTTTAAAGAGTCCCATAAAATATTTGGATTGCAATCGCTTTTGGAATGAATTAATTTAAAATCTTCTATTTTGTCAATGATAATTCTACTAAAGTCTGCATCATTATGTAAATATTTGCAATTCAGTTTCCAAAATCCTCGGCCCCTTAGTGGTTGAGCACCTTTAAAATTTAATGTAACAAGGGAATGGTCGGATTGGATTCCTGGGATTATTTTAGATTGCAAACAATTGGTAACAAAATTATCAGAAACAAGAATGAAATCAATCCTGGATAACACTCTAGGTTTTTTTTGATGTCTCGTATATTGCTTCAGGTTTGGATGAAAACTGCGCCAAATGTCACAAAGATTAAATTCATCCATAAGTGTTATTAACATTTCCTTTGATTTGAAATTTGAGTGGGTGTCCCTACCCCCTTGATAATCCATGGGCCCCAAAACAGCATTAAAATCCCCAGCGCATAGAATGGAGGTGTAATCGAGTTTATCCACTTTACTGAAAACTTCAAGAAAAAAATTGGGGTCATCATTATTTGGACCATAGAGATTAACTAAAATCACAGGTACCTCATTAATGGTAACAGATAAAATCAGGTATCTCCCATCGGGGTCAATAAAAGAAGAGTTAAGGACCAATGACACCCGATTTCGAATCAAAATGGCTACACCTCTACTATTTGAAGCGTGGCTAGAAAACCATGCTTTTTCACCCCATTGTTGTTTCCAAAATTGTTCATCTGATTTAGAAGAGTGAGTTTCTTGTAAAAATATTATGTCACTATTAATTGATCTTAAGTAATGAAAAATTTTTCTTCTTTTGACATGATCTTGTATACCCCGACAATTAAAAGTAGCTAACCTAACATTCATGGTATATACACATAAATACACACCAAATCACTACACTTGTAGATGAAGATAACACTGAAATAAAAATTGTGGTCATAAAAACCAGTCCTATGTAACAAAGCTGCAAAATACTGATTGCTGCATGATCATTTGAAATTAAAAAAGTAATTGACATACATGTAGATGTAAGCATCATCAAAACGACAAGATTAAGACAATAAAAAAGAGAAAAAGGTTGCACGAGAACGAACGGCAAAGGCTTCAAATCATAAAACAGCCCAAACCAAAAGTGCAAAGGCATGCAGAACAGTTCTGAGCAGAAAAAAGGGTAAAGTGACTTTTCGAACTCCAAATCTAACTAGGAAAAGAGCATTCTGCAAACATATAACAAAAAATGTCTTGTGTTGTTGGAGTCAGAGGGAGAAACAGTAAGAATTACAGACAAAATGAAAATGGCACAGAACTTTTATACTGTTGTAAATTGTAACTGACCAGGGCCACTTAAACTCCACATCTTGTAAAATAAACTTAAATTACACTCTTATATGTTTAAAAGTTCACCCTCACCAAATAAAGGAGAGTTAGACATCTGTCAATAACATCCAAGTTACTGTCAACTAGCTTGTTAATGCAAGTTCTTTTGTACAGATGACATGAACGTACGGATGTATATTCTCCAAACAAAGTAAGAAACTTTCAAATAATGTGATGAATAAAAAATGTTGAGTGCTGTAGACTCCACGGTGAAATAGCCAGAAGCAATTAATTCACACCTACGTGTATCTCCATAGACCTATATAGGAATTCTTCAGCAGAACGTCATAAAACAAACATAATAATCAGGGATGAAACTGGAATGTCACATGAATGATATTATCCCATAAAAGGAGGACAGCAGAAAGTTAAGCGATGATCATCTTTCCATCTGGATTCCTATGACATAACTTGTCCGGAAAAACGAAAAAAGGCCTTTTGCCCTCTTCCTTGAGACGCTTGAATGAACCAGCCTTAGCTTTTCTGAGTTGGAGAACACGTTGCGAGAGATCCTCCGCAACGAAAACCTTGTGGTCTTGGTATAATGATGTAGTAGCCTTAAGCTTCTTAATGCAGGCTTTTCGGGCCCTCTCTTTCGCAGTGTAGGCGCCAAAACCTAAGTGGATCCTCCTGGGATATTGTTGAGAATTCTCCTTTACCTGGGGCCGAAATGATGGTGTACGGTGACATCGTTGAATATCCTTGATAACATCCTCAGGCACCTCTGCAAAACGCATGAAATCTTGAATCACCTTCCTGCAGTCTTCCTTGTTATCTGATTCCTGGATCCCAAAGACTACGAGATTATTTCTTCTAGAACGATTTTCAAGATCGTCTAACTTGCTTTCCAGCTTTCCATTCTCTATTTGCAAGGCCTGTACAGCATCTTTCATATTATCAACTTCAAAAGACAGACATTTGATCTTCTCTTCATGATCTGCGACTTTAAAAGTAAGGTCACCCAGTTTTTTGTCGAGAAGTGACTCAATACGAGCCTCTTGTCTATTCTCAAAATCAGCAAAGAATTGTACGAACCATTGTGGTGGCTTGTTCATTGATAGGTCGGCTACTGCCGCTGGGGTAGAGTGGGAAACTGATGAGAGAATGTTCCGTTTCGCTGGGGGTCGCACACTGTAACGTTCCCGGCGGTTGCCGGGGAAGCCTGGTGAGGAACTGCTGAGTCCGCGTGCTCATTGTTCAACTTTAGTTTCTTACTGAGTGGCGAGTTATTCTCCATGATTACGCATAAATCTGCTCGTAATATTGACTATAAGTTTAACACAGTATCACAGAAGAGTTGAAATTGATAGAATTTACCGTTTATATAAGTCACACATATTCGTCACCGGTGATAAAATTCTGCTCAAAACTGCTCTCGACGCAAATCACGTCCACATGCGAAACGCGGCCATTTTCCTCCTCCTCTTGTGGGATTCTAATTGCAACGCTTCTTTAATGCGATTGATATACAGTCATGTACTCTTAAACATATCGTTTATTGAATTGTCGAACTTTAACGGAATATCATAATCTGCAAACACGCTCTTCATTTTTCGGCTGTAGCTACAGTAAGTTTGACATGCGGATACGCACTTTATGTTTGGCACAGTTTTGATTTTCATAGTGTTTGACTGATATCATTGATTAACCGTGATATTTTAATGTTTTCAGCTCTTCGCTAGGACTTTACAGGAATATTTACAGATATAAAAGGAGTTTGTAGTTTTCAGCAAGTTTGTTTTAATACAGTGTTTGTGTCTATTTTTCCGAATACACAAACCATTCTTCTAAATTTTGACAAGGATAAGAAAAACCAAGGGCCGGTCTATTATTCGATTTCCTCCCCTGTTAAAAGTATTTAAAAAATCCTGGAGTATTGAAAAGGATAAGCATTGTGAAGGGACGGTATTTCATGTCTTATTCCCCATTTCCACAAAAATAATGCAGACAGAATCTGTCATTGTATTGATGAATTTTACAATGGAATTGAAACGTTACGTGCATGTGTAGTTTATTCATCGCGATAATACATCCACGATACGCGAGGCTATATGATATTAGACTGACCGGCAGCTTACAAGGTTTTCTTCTTCTTCTTCTTCTTAATCATTTTCAGATTAAAGCGCTGTCACTGTGAATTTGGACGAACGCCATGGCTCCAACTTTGTCAATAATGGATACAAACACAAACGGCACGATGAACGGTAGTGATCATGTAAGTACCGGTACTGATGATGATGATGATGATGATGATGATGATGATGATGATGATGATAATGATGCTGCTGGTGATGATAATGATGATGATGATGATGATGATGGTGGTGGTTGTGTTGACGATGGTGGTGGTGGTGAAGGTGATAAAGAAGACGATGGTGGTAGTGTTGATGGTTTGGTAATGATGGTGATGTTGGTGGTGATAAGGGTGGTGGTATTGGTGGTAGTCATTGGTGGTGGTTATAATGATGGTAATTTTGGTGGGGTTGGTGTTGATGGTGGTAGTGGTTCTAGTGGTGAAGGGTGGTGATGTTTGGCGATGCTGCTGCTGTTGGTGGTGATGTTGGTGGCAGTGGTGATGATGTGTAGACGATGCTGGCGGTGGTGAGGATGATGGTGGTAGTGGTATAGTCGTCTTAGTGATGCTGGTGGTGGTGGTGGTGGTGACGATAGCAATAGTGGTGGTGAGTGATAATTATTTGCAGAATTGCTTCCACAACTTTGCTGCATTGCTCAGAGATATCTACCACGTGTCTCAATCTCTCTCTTTCTCTCCCTCTCTCGTTTCTCCCTTCCCCCTCCTCTTCCTTCTCTCCTACCTCGATCTTCCTACGTCCTCTTCCCTGTCCCGTCCCCCTCCCCCTTCTCCTCCCACCCTCCCTCTATTTCAAACTCTCTTTGTCTTGAATATTCTGTCTCTCCGTAATGATAGTGACTTTATTTCTTACTTTTCTTTTCTTTTTATATATCTCTCACTTAGTTTATTTGTTTTCGCATTTCGATCTAATTACCGTCTCTCTCAATTAATCCTCACTGTATACAACAGTAAGATGAATTATTCGCATTTTTAATGATTGTAATATCTTTTTATCTCGACATTTCAGACGTCTGTCCAAATGTGCACCCACCCGGCGCCGTTCAGCGCAACCGAGTTCAGCCCAGTGCTCCTCGCCCACTGCTACATTCTCGGTACAATATTCAACCTCCTCGCTGTTACAGCCGCCTTCTTTCTCTACCGCCTCGTCCAGATCAAGGCACGCCCTCTCGTCCTCTCTGTCAACATCCTCCTCGTCATCATGGCCACGTTACGCTACATCTACCTAGCCGTCGACCCCTACAACGTCCGCATGTACTTCCCGACGTGGTTCATGCAGGCCCTTGAAGACATCGCCATCCCATGCCTGACGTCGGCTTTCGCCCTCATCCAATACGCGCTGTTCCAGCTCTGCAAAGTTCAGCGTCTCAACAAACAGAGCCCGCACGTACTCTGGGGCATCGTGGTGTTCCACTTCGCTTTCGTCATCGTCATCGACATCCTCATCATCTTAGAGGTGGCAGGCTGCTGGCTGCTCACACTCTGTCACGTTCTCACACTCGTCTGGGGACTCGTGCTGTGTATAACCGTCTCGATGGTCGCGCTAAAACTCGTCAGCCGGGACAGGGTAGTAAAGCGGACACTCCGGGCGACCACGAACCCAGGCTCGAAAACGGCAACCCGTCATCGTCGATTCCGAACAACATGCGAGTCGAAGATCCTGCCGTGAAGAAGAAATTCAAAGACCATTTGAGGAAACTAAAGAGGATTTGTGTCTCGGCTAGTATTACAGGATTGATTTGTTTCGCTGTTTCCTTGGTTGGGGTGATTATCCCTGCTGCGGGTTACAACTTCAACAAGGTGGGCTGGATTATGTACCAAACTATGCAAAGGTAAGTAAAGGCCTTGATAATCTTAGGGAAATATGGGACAGAGCAGTTCATTATCAATATAAAAGAAGTATATAAATAAACATGATTAACATTGACAGTAGGCCCAGAACAGCGTCGAATCACATGTTCGTATTTTGTGTGTATAATGTACGTGTTCGAGATATACATGTAACTGTATGGTTGAGATTTATTTAAAAAAAGGATAAATTTGAAATAATTTTGTTGTGAATCAATCATCTAATGTGCAGTAACTTTTCGTCTCCTCTTCCTATTCCTCCTCCTCCTCCTCCTCCACCTCCTCCTCCTCTTCTCGTCTTCCTATCATGCTCCTTACAGCTGACAAAGGTATGCGCATGCAAAGTACACCATCTCTATGCCCCGCCCTCTACGTTCTAACCGAGCTTCTTTGTTTTCTTCGACCACAGGTTGGTGGAGATCGCCTTCGGGTTCATCCTCCTCTACACCTCATGGCAAGAATCGGATGGACCATCGCCATCGGCATGATTGATGACGAAAACCTTCCATCTCTACTTCCCTTATCATCAGCCAATGTCAAACAATCGCATGTACTCGCTGAAAAGGAACCACAGCCCCACGAAATAATCAAATACCTCTACAACGAATGTCGATCAGCAATGGGAAAAACCATCCGTGATCCGTGTGATGAGGAAAAACAATTTTTAATGGCGTTTGTGGGTGTTCAACAATCGCATGTACTCGCTGAGAAGCAATCATAGCATCACGAAAAATATATAGAGACCAAATGAAGTGATGGGGTAGGTTCATATCTGATCCATGCATCTACTTCAAAAAGTGCAAAAGCAGGCAGCAAAGCTAACTTTGATTCATGGCTCGTCAAAATGGCCGTATCACCTCGACGTATCCGCCATTGCATAGTGTTTTAGATCTTGATGCCTCCGTCACACCAACTAAACCGACACCAGACAGAACCAAAGATTACATTACCACAAATGGCCTACAAAACGGTCGCTTATAGAGTCGTTTTGGAGTCGGTTTAGCGGTGTGTCTGAGGTATGTCTGTCATATACAAGCGAAACTCATTTAGATGCATGGCCCATCAGTGATAGCCTGCAAACATGGCTAAACATGTCACTCCTCTGCTGAAGCAATAATTCGTCGCTGCTTTCACGAAGTGACGGTAGTGAAGAAAAAAATTGCATTCACTTTGTGTTACAATTTTCCTCACTACCGTCACTTCGTGAAAACAGCGACGAATTGTCTGCATTGGCTCCCGGCCCATGTCAGCACCCTGCTCATGGTATTCTAGAGCTTGAATACTTGACCATTCAGTTTAGAGTAGGCTAATATTTTACGCGGTCTATATTGAAGCTCAATTTGTTGGGCTCGTCTATATATCAGGGTTAGAAGAGACAATAATAGAATATGATAATTTGATATGATAAAATTGCTGAAATATGAAAAATTGACAATTTATCCTTTGTTCATATGATAATTGTAATACATGTATATATTTCCTTATTTATCATTAATAGTAAGAAAGTACTTCTTGGTATTTTATTTTTGCCATGTTACTAATTTGTTTATATTTATATGGAATGGAGAAGAAAATTAAATATAGCACTGAGTGTCAATGATTAGGGGATTTGCTAGCCCCTGTAACATCACGTACATCATCTATTTTATTACTGGTACACAGCCAACCTATGTATAGTAACAAATCAACAATTTCATATCGTCGCAGCGGTAGGATTCATCGACATGGGGAAGGGGAGGGGCACAAACAGCTGTTGCCCCTTTAGAAATCCAACCGTGCAAATGACAAAAATTGTATCTAATAATATTTTTGGGCCCTTAAAAAATCATGTGACCCAAAAGGCACTGTAATAGATAAGTGTGATAAACCTTTTCATACATGTATAACTTTTTAATGGTGCCCGCCCCCATTTCAATACTTTGCATCCACCCCTGATTTATGTGTGGCCATGAGCAAGGGAGCCCCTAGACCATTGTAAATGGGAAGTTTGAAAACTTTGCCGACCTGTAAGCCTTACATTTTCAAACAAGTATCAGATTTGGTCACTCAAAAGTTTACTGACTAAAATAGTATGTACAGTTTATAGCTACGTATGTATATTTTGTGTTCAACATTTATGTATTTCTCTTTTATTTTTCAAATATCGCAATATTCCAGATATGATTTGCTAAACCTTGGTATGGCAATGTGATCCGAAGAATACAAAGCACAACAAATTGTGTTGAAGTATAAAGCAGTAGCGTAGCCCATTTTTAAATATGGGTGGGGGGGGGGGGCAGCGACCCCATTGTCCGAAGTCTACCAATGACCAAACGCAATCTTGGGTCTAAGATTATATTTAGCAAAGGACATAACCATCCTTTTTTCACATCCTGGAATGAGATGCTGGTAGTAGTGATCATACTCTGTTGCCCATAAACTGGGAATATAATTTGTTTTCTTACCTCTTTTTTTGAAAAGGTTGTGACAATATGATTTATTCTTGACTTATAGAGTTTCTATCTTCTCAAGTATCGATCAATCTATGGAGTCATAGAGATTGATGAATACGATTCTCAGAAGATAGAAACTTTATCTATCTATCAATAGTAAGTCATAATTGGAACAATCATTTCATAAAAAGGGAAAATGTTAGTATGGGCAACAATGTAAAACAGGAATTTATAGTGTACTTCGATTTTTCACCACTTCTGGGTCATCTTTGCTGTAAACAAGGATGTTTACGAGCAACTTCCCAATTAGGCTTACGTTTCTTAACCGATATCAACTTTCCATTTTTTTTTTTGGCGGGATCGGGTGCAGCGAGCGAATTTATATATTTAACTTTCAACGTAATATTACTTATTAGCAAAGGTATCTTTCATCAATAATGGGCCAGAGCTTCGTCTTATTAAAAAGCGTTTGGATTGATTAAAAATAATTTACGATTGACACAAATTGCAACTAGGTAGACCTACTCAAGTGATAGGAGATGCGATTGGTTATCCATTGTAAATTATATGTAATAAATCGAAACTCTTTAACAAGGCGGGGCCCAGGCTATACGTACGTAACAGCACAGACTCTACGCTTTTGTATAAATTCAATTCACCGTGTAACTAGGCTGAGGTGGATAATTGACTAATTAATCTGGGTGCCGCAACGCATCAATATAGAGAAAATGATGTTGACAATCCCAAATCCCAATCTAATTACATTCATGCCTTGACGTACGAGTACTGAAATTCATTGACCCGCTTTTCACCCGCTTTTTTACCAGTCACTTTTAATACGTGATATTTATTTCCTGTTCGAGATATTTATTAAATAGATGTTCTTAAAAGAATAAGTGGTTCGTGTTTTACGACGTGGGTTAGTTTGTTTTGTTTTGTGTTTGTTAGTTTTTTTTCTTCTCTTGCTCAATTTCTCGATTGAAATATCGAAGCATTTGATTTTAGCCATTATATAGCTTTAAAAATTGAAGAGATTTGGGTACCTTTTCCAGCGCAGGATTACGACAATTCAAGAAAAGGGGCAAGAAAACTATAAAACAGAGAGGGAGAAAAGGAAGGATGAAAGGGAAAAAGTTACTGAGCCAGAGAAAGAGAGAATGGCAAAGATAAAGAGAGGAAGAGAGAATGATGAGGGGAGGAGCTAAGAGAGGGAGAGAGAGAGAGAGAGAGAGAGAGAGAAAAAAAAAGTAGATAGAAGACAGACAAACAAACAAACAGAGAAAAGGGAAAATTTGAGAGACAGACAGAGAGAGAGAGAGAGAGAGAGAGAGAGTGGGGGAGTCACTTTTAATACGTGATATTTATTTCCTGTTCGAGATATTTATTAAATAGATGTTCTTAAAAGAATAAGTGGTTCGTGTTTTACGACGTGGGTTAGTTTGTTTTGTTTTGTGTTTGTTAGTTTTTTTTCTTCTCTTGCTCAATTTCTGATGAAAGGGAAAAAGTTACTGAGCCAGAGAAAGAGAGAATGACAAAGATAAAGAGAGGAAGAGAGAATGATGAGGGGAGGAGCTAAGAGAGGGAGAGAGAGAGAGAGAGAGAGAGAGAGGAAAAAAAAAGAAGATAGAAGACAGACAAACAAACAAACAGAGAAAAGGGAAAATTTGAGAGACAGACAGAGAGAGAGAGAGAGAGAGAGAGAGAGAGAGAGAGTGGGGGAGTCACTTTTAATACGTGATATTTATTTCCTGTTCGAGATATTTATTAAATAGATGTTCTTAAAAGAACAGACAAACAAACAAACAGAGAAAAGGGAAAATTTGAGAGAGAGAGAGAGAGAGAGAGAGAGAGAGAGAGAGAGTGGGGGGGGGGGGGGGTACATGCTAACTCCTGGGATGTGATAGCTAGCCCATTAAAATATTGGCACAATTTTGGTATTGTAGAACCCCTGCCGATACATTGTAAAAGTAAATTGAAAGCAGATTTTAAATCTCTTTCGGTAATTATGAAAATCCAATTGACGCCTATCACCGATATTCGCTTATAAATAGGTTCATGGTCAGCTTTCTATTTATACGATGACGTATGAAATCAAATACGTGCTACGTCAGTTACGATTAAGAGAAATTCATTTCATTGATTTCGCCATTATAGGACTGCACGGGGAGGGGGCTTCCCTTGCATGTATATAATTTCCAATTTAATTCTTTTTGTTTGCAATCGACTGCAGGGATAGAGTAAAACATTGTAGGCATATTAGTTGTAATGACATTAATTATTGTTCATGGGTTATGTTTCCCATTTCAGCATTTCAAAATGATTTTGTAATGATAAAGATAGATACAAGAAAAGAAGATCAGAGAGATGGCCCGAATATTGGTATTTGTTTAATTCTTGAGAGGGGGAGGGGGCAATTGGGGGGGGGGGGCAATCCACGCCCTAGGCTCCGATGAGAGCCAGAAGGGAGTAAACTCATCTAACTTAATACATATTTTACTCCTTTCTGGCTCTCAAAAGATGCAGCCATAGTAGGACCATGGAGTTACTAGCCATGGTAAGACCTATCTAGGATTGTTAGGCTTTATTCGTTCTGTTGTATTTCCATAAAAACTAATCGCAAGAATAATTCCATCTCAAAATGATATTGAATGCTTCACATGCTTAGAAATTAGCTCGCTGACACACCATAAAAGACAGTATCTGTATACATACATGTCCCGATTTCGATCCTTCGGTTTAAACAAGCTCCTGTCCAATTTAATAATGATTTTTAACCATCATGACAAACTTATTCGAACGAAACTTAAAGCTAAATTATGTGAAATCACATTCTCATTTGGGAAACATTTTCATGGACTTTAAATGGAAATTGAAATTGTTTTCAAATCTCAGCAATCAATTCCTTGTAGGGCTACCAGCAAATTTGATTGGCCAATATATTACCCGTTTAAACACAATCTAGCATTCACGAACTCAATTCCTTGCTCGTAAGATATCGTCAGTATATATTGCCCATGGAAACGCCCCTGAAGGACAGATCGTTTCCAATGCCGCACCCCCACCTATTCACCCCTCACGCAAAACCTGGAGCCGCCCCTACAAAACATTTTGCTATTTCCTTGTTTGGAATTTTCGGCACCCATCCTTTACAAACAAAATTGATACTCCCTGCAAGTGTTCTAGTAACTTGATGAGAACAATAAATGGTGGCCTAGTTTTCCTTTCAGTAATTTCCGGCCGCCTTCAATAAAGAGGTCTACTTTAAATTGGCTCCTCTCTACTTACAACAGCTTCTCAATGAGTATCATCTAATTACGCAGCTTCGTTCTAGTTCCAAACAGTTGTTTGTCCCCCTTACGGTATCTACAATATCATATGGGTAGCTTTTCAACATCCAGTCACTCAACTTTGGAACAAACTTCCTAGTAATATCAAAGAATATTCTTCTCTTGATCTATGTAAGATTTATGTTAATGTCTTACGTTTTTCAAACGTAGTTTCGTATCATTCTTTATTAAATACAATGTATTGTACATGTATTTTTCAGTTTGGATATGTATCATGCTTTTATGTTCTGATTATTTCAATTCTTCTGTACTCACTTCTTGATTTTTTTTCTATTTCCACAGCGCTTAGAGACTTAATTGTAATTTGCGCTATATAAAAACTCAATATTATTATTATTATTATTATTATTATTATTACTCTGTTAAGAGAGTGATGTCAACCCAATAAACAGAACACCAAAAAGTAACCTCTTTTGGGAGAGTATTTTAAGTGATTTTAAAGTATAGTGCCTTTTGTACTAGATTTAAACGTTATCGACACGTGCCTTCATTTAAACAAAAAAGGTACTCCTGTTCACGTTTTCATCTAACCTAAAAACCACCAGTTTATCACGCGACTGGAGTAACGTGATTCCACTTACCTCTGTAAATCAAGTGTTTATGACCAAATAACCACTTGACCAAGCAACGAGTTTTTTGTCAGTTAACCGATGGTGGCGATAAATACGTAATTATTTGGTCTTGTAAGCACCTTTATTGATTGGTTTCACAGGTTATCCAAGGTTGATGGTAATAATCACGTTACTTACACCGGCTAATCGTCTTATTGTTCTGTCCGTGAATCTCTGGTTATATTCAACTAGTAATTCTGAGGTGTCTTACACACCTCTTTAAAAGGTTTCAAAGTTACCATAAATTTCTTGGTTATGATCACGTGGCTCAAGCTGATTACTAATCTAAGCTGTGAAAACGTGATATGTAGGTGTGAAAATTAGTAATTATTAAGTGTTTTAAAACACCTTTTTAAAATGGTAGTCAAAGTTGCCATAAGTTCCGCGGTGATGATCTCGTGACTCAAACGGATTATTGATCTAAGTTTGTCATACGTGACTTTTAGGAGTGAAAAATTAGTCATTATTAGGTGTCTTAAAACACCTATTTCAATGGTTTCAAAGTTACCATAACTTTCTTGGTGATGATCACGTAGTTAAAACTGATTACTAATCTAAGCTGTGAATCCGTGATATTTAGGTGTGAAAAATTAGTCATTATTAGGTGTATTAAAACACCTATTTAAATGGAAGTCAAAGTTGCCATTAGTTCCGCGGTGATGATCTCGTGACTCAAACGGATTATTAATCTAAGCTGGGCATACGTGACTTTTAGGCGTGAAAAATTAGTCATGATTAGGTGTTTTAAAACACCTATTTAAATCGTAGTCAAAGTTGCCAGCAGTTCCGCGGTGATGATCGCGTGACTCAAACGGATTATTAATATAAGCTGGGTATTCCGTGTTTTCCATGTGTGAAAATGAGTTATTCTTGGGTGTCTTGATGGTTTCACAGTTACTATTTAAGTTCCGTGGTGATAATCCCGTGACTGTTGGCATATTTCTATGTTCACCAGTTGATAACTGACTGTTGGCATATTTTCATTGCACCAGTTGATAACTGGAGTGTGCACATTTCCAGTTGCACCAGTTGATGACTGAGCGTTGGCATATTTCGAGTTGACCCAGCTGACACCAATTTATTTGCATATTGAATATGGGGTGCGTGCAGATCTATGTTTTTTAAACAATTTATCTGAATTTACAGCATATTTCTTAATTACTGATGATTTAGTTATATGCAATTCATTTCGAAAATACTACAAATATAAATTACCAGTTATTAGGACATTTCGCTACTTCGTATAAATAGTTAAACATGAATAAGGGAAACATTAACTGTGAACTAAAATAATTTCAATAAAGTACAAGTATACGAATTTTTTTCTCGATTAATTCAATTATGTAAGTCTACTTATTAACAATGCCCTTACATTGGAAATACAGACGTACCAGTATTGAAGTATTGTTGCTGTTCAACTGGTTGGAAGTTTTACCAAATGGTTCTAATGGCTCAGCTAGACCAGTTGAATTATAACTGGCCTGGATCAACTGGATCATTTAGCCCATTTCAATTTCCAGGGTTACCAGTTGGCATTAAAAATGGTTCATCAACTGGACCAGTTGCAACTAGCTTTCTCTTCTGGGATGTTTGCACCCCCCCCCCTCCACCCAACCCCCTCTAATCCCAAACTGCTTCCGGCGCGCCTGGACGTAATTATGGAAGATCCAAGACACGATGTTCAGAAACAGGATGAGAACGTCATTATTTTGGTTCATTTATTGTGTAACATTCGCGTAATTATTGGGTTGAACGCGGGTTACAGTAACATACTTCCTCTTCGACGTAAATTTCACGTGAATGAAGAACATGATTCATCTCAAGTCAGCCTCGTAATATTCACGTGAATTTCACGCAGATATTTTGACTAAAACTATCATTAACGCTTCACGTGTTTCTGTGACGCGATAATTTCGTGTATGAAGATGTAATTTTATAACCAAACAAACACGGGAGTATTAGGTTTACAAACCATGTCTCAAAGGTAGGGATAATCACGTTATTATAATGGTGATATTGCAGTGACAATTGCGTGATTTAGTGTACGTGTGTTTTAAGTTACCTAGTGCAATAAACGTATTAACACATTTACGTAAATGTACGGTGTTTGAAGAACGTAACTCTCCTCAAGTCGATACCTTGATATTGACGTGATTTTCACGTGATTTTGTTTATTGGGAAGTGGAAAAAAAAAATCCTTGATCCACCTTTGCTAATATTCCGGAGCCAATGGTCAAACACAGTGATAGAATCTTAACTGCGTCTTTAATTAGAGAGAATTATAATTGGGTCTGACTATAACCCCCCCCCCCTCTCTCTCTCTCTCTCTCTCTCTCTCTCTCCTCCCTCCTCCCACCCTTCCTCTCTCTTTCTGCGCGCGGTACAAAGATATTACTATTTATTGTAACTATTCTGATCACCAACAAGCATTAATATTGTCGTCCATAACGATAGGAGTAGCCCCCGAAAATGTTGACATCAAATTACATACTTGACATAAAATGCATTTCCTCCGAGTCAAAGGGGGATTCGAATACTGTCAATACGAGGATGATTCAACAAATCGATGTTCTAAACCATTACGTAACATGTAAACATAAACCACTACAAATAACAGCTATTTGACGAGGGCAGAAACGGGTCGATATACATTTAATTGACCAAATACTATTTCGAACGCGTTTCGAAGGCTTCATTTTTTTCCATTTAGGGTTAATATTAGATGAATATACTATATATAGCGTGAATGAAACGAAGGTTATGGGTGTGTAATCAGTTATGACTGAATCATTGAGTTTCTCTGCTTGTTCATTAAAGGGACCCTGATTTAAGTGTTTGCTCAGGTCATGAGCAGCTGGTTGCCATGACTACAGTAAATGACTAATTATATCCCAATTCATTGCATGGTGACCTAACCAAAATTAGTTAATGGCGTTGTGACGTGCAAATACTAGGCTTACTATATTTACTTGCTGTTGACAACCCCTTCTCTCTCTCTCTCTCTCTCTCTCTCTCTCTCTCTCTCTCTCTCTCTCTCTCTCTCTCTCTCTCTCTCTCTCTCTCTCTCTCTTTTTCTGTCTCTACGTTTCTCTGTATCTCTCGTCATCCGCCATGTAATCTTCTTCCCACATATCTATCATACACTCCCGACCCCCACTCACTCCCCGACCCCCTTTCTCTTTCTGGTCCTAGTCTCTGGGATAAAATAAAACAATATCCTTGACTTATTGAACTGAAATTCTGCAAGATAGGTGAAAATACTCGAGCATAATTGGGGGGTAGACATTAAATTCTCTTCATCTTTATTTATCACGCACGATTCTAATCTTCTCACAAGTGCTTTCAAGAATATCTTTTGTTTACATCCATCGATAAGTTTTCCATTGTAAACCTCAGCTCGGATAATTTACCTTTCTATTCTTTTGTTCAAATGCTAATGAAATTTAGACCAAATACCAAAGTCCGCCATAGATTGCAAATTAATATCATAACTTACCCCCCGCAAACGTTTTTTTCCTTCAATTTGAGCGCCGACTTTATACGCTTGGACCGCAAACAATCCTTTTGGATTCTACTGAAGACAGGTTTGGTGAAGTGGGAAGAAATAAAGGCAACAGAATGAAGATTTTGCTAATAATAGCGGTTTGTATGTACGTACCTATACAGGGCCAATGTAAGTATATAGAATTCAGTTCATTTGAAAAAATAAAATTGTTGACAATTTTTACTCCAGTTAATAAAACTGCTATAATATGTGGAAAATATGTCACCATTTACCATTTTGTGTATCCTGCTTATTTTCGTAAATTGAGTAACAGTTGGTTGCAGTTTCAAGGGGTTGAGTGGAGGAGGATTTTTTTGCAATGAAACAGAGCGACCGAGGGGTGTCCCCTTCCAATTTTTTTCGGAATTTTGGTATTATTAGAATTGAAACGGCCCGATTTTTGTTTCAGAAAATACCTTTTCTCAATATATCATAAGTAAGCAGCAATTATGTATGATATTCCATTTTGCTTTATGTCGGTGTCGTTTGCATAAGAGAACAGTCACATTAAAAACGCAAAGGCTTACAAATATCAACATTTAAGCGCCCTAACTTTGCAAACACGCAGTAGATGGATAACAGAAATTTCTATGAGTTTGGATCTTAAAATCACAAACGCAAATTTCTCACAAAGTATGAAAAAAAAAGAATAGTGAATAAAACTTGTTTAATAGCGCTTTAGTTAAAAATAATACCGGCAATTGCAAAAGGCTTATTGGAAAATGCAGGCCTTTCTATAATTTTCGAATCATTCTACTCAACGCCATAGGCGTATGGGCACATTTTCTAGAGGAAGGGGTGGGTTGGGGCGGGGGCCGACGCTTTTTTTGCCCAAATATCGACGCCTTAATTTTCTAGTAAAACAACTCGCGAGCGAGCCGAGCTCACAAATTGTTCTCACTTTTTGTAGTGAACATTACAACATTAATATATATTCTGGCATCTCAGAGTCTGAATATAAGGATATTAGGGCATCTCGCTACCCGAATATGAAGTTGCGGTTGCTCGAACAAAGGAACTAAAAATAAAAAGTTTTAAAAGGGTCTTTTTAGGAGAAAGATGTGAATATAATTTTGCGACAGTAGTGAGAGCAGCAGTTCTGAATAGAAAAGGGGGAGGGGGGTTGTTACCACCTCCTTGCAATGTTTAAAAAAAAACATTATTATAGTATTTTAGAGAAATAAATAAGAGGGGATTTGCACAGGACCGCGGTTAATAGCATCAATTTATCTACATAATTGTACTATGTGATTTCAAAGTGAATATATCATATTAACAGAATTGACATAATTATTGCAGATATAGCTTGGTGAGTGTTTGTCCAAGTTATCGCTTATGCAAAGTACTTATATATGTTTAAAAGCTCGGATGATTGATAACAAAACAATGGACTGTAATCTTCACCTATGACTGTTCATGAGGCCTTCAAACAGAGGAGGGTTCCTTTAAAAAAAAGAGCAAAATTCAGCAAATAATTGCTCTTCTACAAAGAGATATGCTGAGTACGACACTGATCTTTGATAATGGCAGTACATCACGACGCCAAACATGCCAAAAGAATATGAAACTTTGCAGTTATTCAGATACTGCGCCCCACACTTTGTGACAAATAAAAAGTTTAATTTGATTAGATCACCCTAAAAGCTACGAGAGGTCGCAAAGTCGGAGTTATCCCGGTGGCCGAAAAAATCTGTTATTCCTCTTTAAAATTGACATTATTCTCCTTTGCATTTCCGAAATGTTTTACTATTATTTCATGGGTATTATATCTTGTTCATACCTGTGCAAATGCCTTTATTTATTGATTTACGTTTTTGATGTTCAAAGCAAAGGTGTATAGTGGGCACGATTTCGACCGAAAACCAATGGCATGTTTTGAACATTTAAATAACAATATAAATTATCTACTATCCGGCAAGCAGTAGATGCAGGTTCAAGTCCCGCTGGTTCCAAAATTTGTCTGACTTGTTTTTTAATACAGATCGATCAATCGATCTTATTCATTGGGTGTAAGCCACAAATATGTTTAAATAAACGTAAATCATATCAGCTAATGACAATGCCATTCCCTTCTCGTCAAGTACTGTATGCTTTTATGTTAAAACGTCATTATTTCCCCGGGGTCTACTTAATACATTAAAGTCGATTAATGTCTTGCCATCTTGCCAAAGGACGTTAGTGCTGTGATAGGGAATCGAATCCCGTAACTTCTGATCTACAGTCCGGACATTTTATCCACTAGACTACAGTCACACATAATGAATGAATTCGTATGATTTTATGAATTTCTGGAAATGGAAATTTGACAGTAAAATATAAGGACAACGCAAATACAAAACAAAATCACGCCATAGCTCTCGAAACAATTTCAGCTCCGGACTTCTGGAACTCGCAAGCCCGTTCCAGCATCGAACAAGCTCTCGGGCTCGAGGTCAACACCAAACCGGCCAAGAACGTCATCGTCTTCGTCGGCGATGGCATGGACGTGTCCACCGTGGTCTCCTCCAGGATACGACAGGGGCAACAGGCAGGCGTTGAGGGGGTCAGCAACGTCCTCGCTTGGGATGCCTTTCCCCATGGCGGTCTCGTAAAGGTTTGAACGAAAATCATATTTTTATTTAGTTAATCGTGAATATGAATGAGGACTGTTTTGGTTATTTACAGGGGAGGGGTCCGGTCTCATCATCACCACCCAATGTAATATGATATATTATATTGTGCCCTCTCATGCTTATATACTTTCTAATGCGCATTTCTCTTCTTCTCAACCCCACATACAGCTCATCATTCTGTATTGTTTTCTGTACCCCCGATCTCTCACTTCTTTGTTGGCATTGTCTACTTTTTGTATTATGACAGTGTTCTTCTATCTTTGTCATGGAGAGTACTGTCTTTTCCTGCTCTCATCTTTGTTGACATCCTCCTTTTCCCCTATTTTGTAATTCTTTTTGTAGTTACGGACTTGTTAATCTAATTACTCATTATTCCGAAGTATCTTTTGAGGTGTTCACACTTGTACAAGCAAGTATTTCTACATTTATTGTAAATGTTTATAATTGATTGGTAATGTTTTGTTGGAATCATAAATAAATTGAAATTGAAAATTGAATGGCGTAGTGTAGGATCGGATATATATGATGGGGCACTTGCATACTGGGGGGGGGGGGGGGGGGGGGGGGTCCATCGATGTGACTGTGTGGATGAAATGCGAGTTGAAATGGCTACCGATCAGAGGGAAGGTGTGGGTATGAAGGGAGTCTTTCCTCTTTAATTCTTTCATAGTTCTTTCCCCTTCTGTCTCTGTCTCTCTCTCTCTCTCTCTGTCTCTCTCTCTTTATATATATGTCTTTAACACGGTCGCAACTATTTCCGAAAAAACAACCTAAGGACATTTTGAAAATCGTGCTGTACATCCCATAGATACTGGGTTTAATTAATACGTCATTGTCATGTTTGCATATTTCAATATGTGACGCACCCTTTTATCGATCTCGCCTTCGGTTGATTTTGCAAAGGTAGTTCGATCGTGCTCTCTTTCTTTCTTTCTTTCTTTCTCTCTCACCCTTTCTCTCTCCCTCTCTCTCTCTCTCTCTCTCTTTCTCTCTCTATTTATCTCTCCCCCTCACTCTCTCTCTTTCTCTCTCTCTCTCTCTCTCTCTTTCTCACTTTTTCTTCCTTTTTTCACCATTCGATTGGGTCGGCTATTCCCCCTGTAAAATGAAGGGAAAAAAGGGTTATAAAAATGAATTTAATAATATGAGTACTAAATACTTTTGGCGAAAGAGATCATTGAAAATAAGGAAAATAATGGTTTTCTGCGGCTGCTCTTTTTTTGTTGTCTTACTCTTCATAGACGTATTCTACCGACGCCCAAGCAGCCGACTCTGCAAGCACCTCAACGGCTATCTTCGGCGGCGTGAAGACCAAGGACGGAGTGTTGGGACTCGACGATGACGCTAAACGAGGTGATTGTGCATCGGCTACCGGCAACGAAGTCGCCTCCAACCTACATCTTGCACATGCCGAAGGTATCATATTTTTTGTTAGCTTGTTTGTATTTGTTTGATTGCTTGCTTTCTTGGTGGTAGTGGTTGTCTTTTTTTCCGAAGGGGGAGGGTGATGAAGTCGATGATGGAATAGTTACCAATTGGCTTGGCAACATTCCGTTCGTAACACTAGCACTATAACGAAACAACCCTCATCATCATCATCAACTTCAGGTGGCGCTGTAAAGCGCTGATGTGGTCTTCACGAGAGCACGCCATGCAACTCTTTCACCTGCCATTTGTGTTGCACCTTTCATTCCTTGTCCAGACACTTTCCTACGGATTACAAAATATACCGTTTACCATTAATTTTGCGAAATGCTAATAAAAAAATGCAGTAAATGATTATTTAAATGGTTTCTCTTTCTATCAATGACGAATACAATTGTATTTTTTTCTTCTTTATCTTCAGGAAAAGCTACTGGCTTCGTCACCTCTGACAGCGTCACAGGAGCCACGGTTGCTGCCCTCTACGCTCATTCACCGGAGAGGGATTGGCAGAGCGACGCAGATATACCTCGAAAGCAGGAAGAGTGCAATGACTTGGCTTATCAATTGATCATGGAAAACGACTTCATCAATGTGAGTTTGATCGATTGATTAATTGGTTGGTTGATTGATTAATTGATACATTGAATAATGGATGGATCGATTGATTGATTGATTTTATTTAATGAGAAGTGGTTGATTGATTGATTATGTATCTGACAGATGCCGTTGCTAGTAGATTCTTGTATTTGAGCATGGTTGGTGGATGGTTGGATGAATATTGATAGATCAATTTACTAATTGATTAATGGATGTATAATTCGATTAGTGGAATGATAGAGCCATGATTAATCATGGATGGTCCGATAGATGAACGGATCGATGAATAGATTTACAGATTGTTTGGTATATAAATCAATATATAGGCAGACAGCTTGCATAATCAATCTGTAATATTTTGTCTGTGTTTTCTTCAATGCTCTATACCCTCTCTCTATCTCTCTCTCTCTCTCTCTCTCTCTCTCTCTCTCTCTCTCTCTCCCTCTCTCTCCCCCTCTCTCTCTCTCTCTCTTTCTCTCTCTATATATTTATCTGCCTTTCTCTCCTTCTCACAAACACTCTTTCTAAAGGTCATCCTCGGTGGCGGGAGACAGGAATTTCTTCCAACTCGCGTCGAGGATCCTGAGTATTATGACGTCACAGGCCGACGTGAGGATGGGAACAATCTGATAGGTCAGTGGCAAGGAGAGAAAGAAGCCTCCAGCTCGCACTACGTGTGGAACAAGGAAGATTTTGACAACGTTGAGCCTACCACAACCGACTATCTACTAGGTATGTGAGTGTGTTAACTGTTAAACAAAAGTTGCGATTAATTCTTAAAGTAAAACATTTTTTTTTAAATCGAGTTCCGTCAACCAAATCGAATCACATATTTGAATCTTTTAGTACTTCGTTTAACGTTTGACACCAACTTATTTTAACATAAAAGACACTTTGTTTATTCTATAGGCCCTAGTCAAATCAGGTTTGATGGTTTTTCTTACTGAATGCTAAGAAAGCATGAATACGCTTTTAAGTTAGCAACTAGGGGACCAATGGATTTAACTTCTCTCCGAGGGATTTTACAATGAGGATAGGGTACTTGAACTCGATTTGATTCGAACCCAGGCTCTCCCGGTTACGAGACCACTACGCTACCACTGAGATATCGCGCCTTAAGTTCGCAACCGTCAACTTCCAAAATTGTGCTATACCTTTTTTTAATTGCAAATTTAATCTCATGAATCCATGAAGTAGGAAGTAGGCCTACTGGATATGTGATTGAAAAATCAACGCTAGAGGCGAAAGATGCCCCCCCCCCCAGAAGCATTTAGAAAAAGACATGAAACGTTTATGGGAGGGGGGGGGTGCAATGATGATCATCATCATCACGATTAGGAAGAAGGAAAAACGCAGAACAAGGTTTAGTCATTCTAACAAAAGTACTAATTAATGTCAAATGTTAGCTCATACCATGCAAGTATCTTCACGTTTTACATTAACGCTTTTAAATACAGGTTTGTTTGAACCCGGTCGCATGCAGTACGGAGCCGATCGCGCAGCCGACGGAGCAGGGGAACCTTCCCTGGCAGAAATGACTGAGAAAGCCATCAAAGTCTTGGGGAGAGATGAAGATGGATTCTTTCTCGTGGTTGAAAGTAAGTTAGTTTTTTTGTGCATCAGAGACGACCAATCACAAGCCACTATCAACCGTAATCACTTTACGTTAGCCAATGACAATCAAGGTTACTCGGTAGAAGTTGATTGGCTGATATGAAATAAACATATTGGATGTGGCCTTTGTGATTGGATGGAACTCGATCAGCGTAATCATCACAATCTACTGACGTGCAGCGATCATCACGCTCGTTGCCCATGGCTCCTTTGAAGGAAGAACTTCCAATCAATCACACGCTACTACATCATCTGTAAAAAGCAGTCACACCATGGAGTTAGTGATCATCAGTTCCAACGACTTTGGAAATCTATTAACGGGGGTTGATTACAACATTTTTTCTGTTTTCAAAAAATTTCAACACATCTTTGTTTTCTGCCAATCTAGTTCATTCTTGCAGTGTCATTCTACTCCGGGTAATCCTACTAGTTGATTCTTGGCATCCCTCTAGATGTAGACCATTCTACTTATTACCTTCCAACACATCTTTCGAGAGACACTGATTTCCTTTGATGTTACCAAAGTATTTGTTATCTCTCTTTCTTTTACCAGTGCTATTTGATTATGACAATTAAAATTGTGGCGTAATAATTTGTGTTTGTTTTAGTTTACCTTTACTTTAGTTAAGAAAGTGATATATTTGTGATTATAATAATGTACAGCGTCATGAGCGTCAGAGCCTGGCGGATACCGGCGTTATATAAATATCCATTGAATCCCTGCCACATAAGATATCTATGTTTTTAATTTCATATCATTCCATGATATTCTCATCATACGCCCGTACACCTACATTAAAAAAAAAAAAATCCACCGCTTCATAGAGGAAATTGACCCTGAGATCAAGATAATACCGGGTGAAATATCAAGAAAACATCTTCCTTTAATTTCACATCTGTTTTAGGTGCCTTGATAGACTTCAGTCACCACGCGGGACGAGCTAACGATGCCTTAGCCGAGACCATTGAGCTAGCTGACGCTGTAGACATGGCAACACAGATGACCGATCCCGATTCCACGCTTATTGTCGTCACATCCGACCACGCCCACACCATGGGCATCATGGGATACCCCAGCAAGGATAACCCCATCCTCGGTAATTTGTTAGGCTTTTGTGTTTTTCTGCGTTATAACCATGCATACTGATACCAACCTTGTCCAGAGTCCGTCCGTTTTTTATTATTTTTTAGTTCTTCAATCTTCTTTGCCCCCCCCCCCCCCCCCCCTCCCCCCCCCCCCCCATCCCTTACATGCATCCCACACGGCGCGGTGTATTCTATGGTCTCCACTCTCCACGAAAATAAACCGTCGAAAAAAGAAAAAGGGTAAGAATGGAAGGACTGTCTCCGTTTTATCGTTGAGGGTGTGTTATTTGACCCGGAAACAGTCCAGGCAGTGGACTTTACCTGGGAGTTGTAATGAATCACTACAACTCCCCGACTATACCAACCTATTTCAATGACTGTTGGCAAACTAAACGTATCACATCAGGACAAACTATAGCTATCAATTCAAGATTCTTTAGGCGTAAGAGCAAAAATACTGAAAAGATTATCTCATGCAGTAAATACAAAGTGTCATACTCACGGACGTTTCTTTTGAATAACATTATTGATCAACATTCTGTTGATGGAAATGCTAGTGTTTGCATTGGTTGTTGCTGTATCAGTGGCGGATCCAGGGGGGGGGCCTGGGGGCCCGGGCCCCCCCCCCCCCCTTGAGAAAAAAATCATGTAAAATCACGTGATTTTTACCTTTTTTGGGGGTTGGGCCCCCCCCCCCTGGCTCTCAAGGGGGGGGTGCAAATTGAAATTTTTTTGAGGATCAAAAAAAAAAAATGTGCTCACTACCCCCCCCCCCCCCCCCCCCCCCCCCCCCCCACTGAGCGAATTTTTGGCCGGCGTTTTTTTCAAATTTTCGGGAGCAAAAAAAAAAAAAAAAAAAAAAAAAAAAAATTGTGCTCTGTACCCCCCCCCCTCCCCCCCCCCCCCCCCCCCCACTGAGCGACTTTTCGGCCGGCGCGATTTTCAAATTTTCGGGAGCAAAAAAAAAAAAAATTGGGCCCCCTCCCCTAAGAAATCCTGGATCCGCGCCTGTGCTGTATCGAGTAAGGCTGGATAAATCGTTGGGTGCAGTGTTTGTTTTCCTGGCTGAGTGCGTCAATCAAACAAATTCATTAGAATAAATATTGAACTCCTTGACATCTCTAAGCAAATACAGAACTTGTTGATATTAAATGAAGTATAATGTAAAATAAAGTGTTTCGTGAGAAGTGTAAATACGAACGGGCATGCAGCATAAAACGGAGGAGCCTCAATTTTTATAAGCAAAGCGTGCACATGACTATAGGCCCCAGATTTCAAATTTAGCTACCATCTTAATTATCAAGTGCTATCTAATTTTGTCTGTCATGTGACTATAGGTATCGTTGATGATCAAGAGTCAGCTGACCGCTTGCCCTACACCACATTGACCTATCTGAACGGGCCCGGTGGGGTCAATGTCCAGACCAACTGGGCTAACAACGGCAATAGACGAGATTATAGCGGTGTTGATACAGGTAAAGTCGGAAGAGAAGGAGTGGTGGGAGGGAGAAAGAGAGGGAGAGAGAGAGAGAGAAAGAGAGAGAGGGAGAGAGAGAGAGAAAGAGAGAGAGAATAGGAGAGAGAGAGAGATAGATATATATATAGAGAGAGATAGAGAGAGAGAGGGGGAGAGAGAGAGAGAGAGAGAGAGCACTAGAGAGAAGGGAGAGAGCTGGATAGAGAACGACGGACAAAATGAACATACGATAACAGAGTGAGAAAATGGAGTTTGTCGTGTTGGGTCCCTGATATCTATTGCTCATTAACGTTCAAGATAAATTGATGTCCTGATATGAGACACAAAACTCCTAAACAACCCCCTCCCCCCCCCCCCCCCCCAAAAAAAACAATATAGGCTCACTCAATGTCATAAAATGGGATGGAAAGTTATAAAGCAACATTTTCTGATTCTTTTCTCCTTATATTTCTATACAGAGTCACGAACCTGGCAACAGGACGCCATCATCCCTCTTGAAGCCGAGACTCACGGCGGAGCAGACGTCCCCGTTTACGCTCAGGGACCTTGGTCTCACATCTTTGCTGGCGTTCACGAGCAGAACTACATCGCACACGCCGTGCGTCACGCCGCATGCCTTGACGCAGCTGCCAGCAGCGCTTGCGATTTGAGCGCGACTCAAGATGACGTCATGGAAATGAGAGGAGCTCGCCCCGCCTATCAGAAGCGCTAAGACACGGTACTTGCTTGTTGAACACGATGCGTCATTTCGATTGCGTCATTTACATACGGTAACCAAGCCGATGAAGGCAATGCACCCATACGCCGATAATTCAACGATTTGCTTGCTCCTTTCATTTTCAATCACGTTTTGTTTGTTTTCACTCTCACAGGGTGCCTCAAAAAACCGATTCTACGTCAGGCCATTTGACGTCTTGTGAACAACGGATGGGCCGTTTATTAATCTCATATTTTTCGGATCAAATGCTTTTATTTTTTGCTTGCTCTTCGCTTTTCTTCTCGTTTTCGTTCTTAATAATCTGAGTCTTGAATATCATTCTAGTGTTTCTGAATTGATTTAGTATTCATTATTTGCCCTATAAATCAATTTGCTAAATCTAATGTTTTCTATGAATTATTATGGTGAAATGGGAATATTAATATGAAAATAGATTTGCAAACACTGTCATATCGCAAGAATCACACTTCACTACTAAGCATTCTGGTACAGTTTTTCTTAAGTCGTTTTTCCCCTTCTTTGACAAGCACTTCTGGACGGAATATCACTAAACAAAGTTTACTGTTTTACGAACGACGCATTTATACTGCAGTCAATTTTTCACACTAACCGAGTTCCTAAATTAAATCATAACTTGAAAATTCATTTTGATCCCTAACCCTAACCCGACATCTTTTATGTCTTTGACGGAAGACGGCAAATGTCGGTTCACCATTTCCTCTAATATACTTCTATTTAGCACATTATTCATTTAAGTAGATACATCGTCACGGTGTTTTATTCTCTTATTTTCGTTCGCTTTGCCTTAGATTTGTTCACATTATTAACACTTTATTGTACCTCTTATTGCTCGTGTTTAGATCTGTATGTTGAAAACCTAAATTGATTACAAAAGAGTATCATAAATCTTTTTATCGACTATTGTCTTATTGTGACGCGCCTGCGTGCGCTTGGAGACAAGACTAGTTAATAAAGGGTTCGTGATCGTAGACATCTTGACACATAGACATTTGCCTTCTGACTGTTATGTTCTGGGAGTTATTGTGGCGGTTTTGGGATGTGTAATGCTTGTCTTTGGTGGCGAATCAGATTGTCGTGGTTTTGCGATGTTCATGATCCGTGACAAATTGGGGGCTCGTCCGGGAGTCGAACCCGGGACCTCTCGCACCCCAAGCGAGAATCACACGTTATTTTTTTATTTTCAAACCCGTGAATTTCTTCCTTTCCTTCTCCCTCATTATTACCCTCGTCACTGTCTTCTTGGTCTGTGATCTGTGTTTCTTTACATGACAAAACTCTTTTAAGGCTTCTTCTTGTCAATGTTCCTTAATTAGTTCCTCATGTTGTGATTGTCTGCTTAGTATCTGTATGATCTCATTCTTTTCAACACGGACATCTGCATATGAAAAGTAAATGGGATTAATTCATTTTGTTAAAATAACGAATTTCTCACTTTATACAAATTCAACAAGATAGGGAGAGAAAGATATAGATATAGGAGACAACAGGACATGAAGGATGAGGAGAGAGAGAGAGAGAGAGAGAGAGAGAGGGAGAAGGAAAAAAGATGTTAAAACAGAAAGCATAGAAGATAGAGAGAAAGAGAGATAGAGAGAGAAAGAAGGAGAGAAAGATAGAGAGAGAGAGAAGGAGAGAAGGAGAGAAAGAGAGAATGAGAGAGAGAGAGAGAGAGAGAGAGAGAGAGAGAGAGAGCGCGAGAGATTATCGTAATTAATCGTAATGGAAGAAGATCATATTTGCACACAGACAATAAGACCCTTTGGGTGATGTAATATAAATGACTTGTAACCTTAAATCTTAGATAGGCCAGCAGCCAAACGGGATCAACGAACGATATGCGTTTCACCTTTCAGTTCAAAGTAGGCATACGCGTGTCATATTATCTAGACCAGTGGCGTAATGAGCAAAAACTTCTGGGGGCTCAGATCAAAATCCTCATCACCACCAAGTAGCATAATGAAGTGCGGCGGAGTGTCTTCCAAAATAGGGAGGGGGCACCAACAAAAAAGGGCACTTTCTGGGGGAAAAAAGGGGCACCTACAACGGGAAACATCAACAAAACCTACACAATTTTTAGACATTGGTATATACCCCTACATCGTCATCATTGTAATTTCACCACCAGGGATGATATCAATATTTGTTTCTTTCTTTACGTGGTACAAGATAGATACTTAATTAAGCAATATACTTTGCAGTTAGGTGTCATAGTATGAATACTAATTTTCGAGCGAGCAAAACCAGCGAGTAAAAAATTTAAGATTTCTGAGATTCCATTGCAAAAATTTACATCTTATAAAAAGACCCCCAAAAACCTTCGGTATTAAGCACAATCTAATGAAGAAAGACTGACAATTTCTTTTATAAATGCGAGCGAGCGCAGCGAACGAGCTCTAGGGAAAATTAAAGAAAAAGGGGCTCTAAGTCGCATTGAATTAGGGGTGCATGTTAAGGGGGAAGGAAAAGTAGGCACTTATCAAAAGGGAAAGGACAGTTATTTGAAGAAAAAAAAGGTGCTCGGGTCAAAGTAAAAAAGGGCAATGATCAGAGCCTTCAGAGGTGAAAATGGCACTTCTTGTACCTGAAAAAGGACCCTCAACAGAAATGAAAAGAGAAACTTGTGAGAATGGAAATGGGGAATCTGTCGGAGGAGAAGGGCACCTATCAAATTTTGATAGAGGCATTTAGCAGATGTTAAAACGTGCATTTTTAAAAGGGGGAGGGGCTCATAAAGAAAGGAAAAGGGGCATTTATCCAAAGGAAATATGGTACTTTTTAAAAAGGAAAAGGGGCACGTGTCAAAATAAAAGGAGCACTTGTCAGAGTTGAAAAGTGGCATTTAAGAGAAAGCGAAGGCGATTCTTTTTAAGAAGGGAAAAGTACACTTATTAAAAAGATAAAGGGGCACGAGACAAAGTTTAAAAAAGGGCAAAAATATCAAAGGTGAACAGGGGACTCGCACCTAAAAAGACGTACTCACCACAGATGAAAAGAGAGGAAAAATGACAGTTATTAGAAAAAAGGGGCACTTGTCCTATGTAAAAAAGGGGGTACCTGAAAAGTGGGTGGCACAGTGCCCCCCCCCCCCCCCCGGAGTGCCGCATCTGGCATAATGGGCAAAAATGAGAGAAAAAACCCGGAAAATCATGTCATTTCAGCATCATTTGTAAATCACTGGTATCGAATTAGAAATAAACATAAACTACGTTTGAATTTTATTTGCGGGGTCAATTGCCCCCCCCCCCCCCCCCATCAGTACGCCAACTACTCGAACCATTACATGCAGGACGAAAACTGACCTCGGTCATCCATATTACATGCAGGAAAGTCTACCCAGTGCAGTAGTCCAGGACAGTTACACCTTGGACATATAACAGCCATAGACAACCACATTACATGTAGGTCAAATATTTATCCTCTACACTCACCCCGCACCAAATCATGTAGGACGATAATCGGCCTAGTGCAGTAATCCCGGACGATTACAAGTAGGTCGAATATTAACCATGGACAATCACATTTCATGCAGGACGAATATCTATCCCCGACAAGAACCCCACACAAAATAACGTAGAACGAATATCGACTCAATCATCCACAATACATGCAGGAATATCCACCCTGGACAGTCACCCCGGACGCGAATTTTTTTTCCTACGAACTTTGAGCCCGCGAGGGGAACCTGCGCATGCGCACTCGCGAAGGAAACCAGCGCATGCACACGTGGAATCCGGTAGGGCGGTCAATAGGGTCATAGTAATTATACAAAGCAATCTTTCATCAACTCATCGTTAGCTCAATCGGTAAGGACAGCGTGATACTAATAGAACCTTGGAGTTGCCGTGAGGGTTCAAATCTCAGTTTATTTAGTTTTTTGCCTTTATAAATAGTGAGGCAAAGCAATAAATAATCAAAGTCTAATTGTTTGTGACCTTCTTGAATGCGTGAAGTATAAAAGTTTGTATGTGAGCATGCGCCAGGTATAAAAGTTCGTAGGAAAAAAAAGTTCGCACCCCGGACCATTACACGTACGATGAATACTGACACCGGACACTTGAAGGGCGCTGAGGACAGCCCTAATAATTATGATCCGGGTTGTCGTCACGAAGTATTCATATTGGACAAGAAAAGCTATTTTCGCGAAAAAGCCATACTTATTAGTCAAATTAACATCATATTGCTCCGATTGTCTCGTTTTCGCTCGCGTGAACATTGCCAGCACAAACCACTGACCTCTACCTCCTGAACGGATCATCGCCCATTCCCATTCACTATACGTTACGTACTAAAAGGCTGTATTGTCTGACCGTTCATGAATATTCATGTTTTTGCTAAACTCGGCAAAATGTTTGCTTTTACTAAATGGACAAATTACGGTGGGGGGTTGGATGAAATGGACATAATGAAATAGGCAGAAGTGATCTATGATAATTCATGCTTTTTATGTTTCGTGTGCTCGACCTATAATCTTTAAATCGCTTGGTAAACTGAGTCCAAAGTTAGACTTGTTTCACATGTGTATTATAGGCAATGACGAGCTTGCAACCTATTTTGAAAAATTACGGTGGGTGAACTTTCAAAAGTCAATGAGACATGAGGGCTCCAATGAAAGAGCTAGTGATAATGTACGTCGGGGTGGATATGCTTCGCGTTTAAACAAAAAATGAATTTTTAACGATTTAAAAAAAAAAACGTCTATAGGCTAACATGTTAGGCTGCTGATTCTGATCATGCTCTGACGATAGGGGGCGTTGTGAAATGAGACTAAACGGAGCCATATGGAAATATGTGAGCTTCAATTCCGTTTCCCTTTTACGTTATGTATTGTTTATCCAGCGTATATAGTCATTTCGACGGATCTTCACGATTTGTTTATAAATAGGATAAATAGGTTTTAATAAATTAGGACTCTGATCTCTTTTTATCTCTTCGATATCAAAGATCAAACAAAGCTGAAACCTGCCTGATTTGAACCTTAGGGAACACCCCTCCTTCATCTCTCATGTAAAGCACATTGTCACGGGTACTAGATAGGAATCTATAGCCTGGACAGCCACTTCTTCTGATGTACTTTGAGGTGGTGGGGGAATTCGTTACAAGCAGCTGAAGGAATCATGGAGTTTACTTTTTCGGTATTTATACTTCTGTTGGCATCGCTGAGCCTTGTACTTGGGCAAGGTGAGTTAGATTGTTCAAAAGACCTGAATGATTTTTTTTTAATTGGGCCTTAAAGTAGTCACCCGGAAAATCAAAAGTGTTTTGAATTGATGCAAAATTCATATCGTTGCGAAGGGGAACCTTACTGATCGAACATAACAACTTCCCTCTTCAAAATATGTGTGGGGCCCGCAGTAATCATCTCTTAAAAATGTTAATTTTGAGATCCAGATGTTCTGCTTTCAGCGGTCCTCCTTAGAGCGTCAAGATTCGTGACATCACATGCGAGACACAGCTAGCCACAAAGCATGTTACGTCTTTCCATGATTATATTGATTTTATCAGCAGCTGTCAGAGGTTTTTCACATGCTTTTTCAGTGGTCGATGGATATACACTCAGTCCCATTGCTTTGGAAATCAGCCATTATTTCACCAGTACCAAAAATATCAAAACCAAAAGATTTGAATGATTACCGACCTATAGCATTAACACCAATAATCATGAAATGTCTTGAACGTGTCGTTAAAGGTATCTTGATGGAGGAACAAAGGCATTCACTGACCCACTGCAGTCTGCCTATAAAAAGAATAGGGGAGTTGATGATGCTGTTGCTGTTTTGTCACATACCATTTTAAGTCACCTTGAGAAACCTAAGACATATGTAAGGGTGTTATTCGTTGATTTCTCCTCTGCTTTCAATACGGTTGTGCCCCATATACTTATTAATAAGCTGTATCAGGACATGAATATTAACCCAAACCTGTTGCTTTGGATAGGTGACTTCATGTCAAACAGGTCCCAGAAAGTGAAGTGTAAGGATTTTCTCTCACAAACAAGGATCTTAAACACAGGTACTCAGCAAGGTTGTGTCCTCTCGCCTACATTATTCACAAGTGAAGTAGAAAACCAGACAAATTCCTGTTGGAAAATTATGAAATATGCAGACGAAACTTGCATAATTGGTTTAATTACATATAGGAATGAGGACATGTATAGAACCAAGGTGGACGATTTTGTTATGTGGTGTAAACAAATGTCACTGATCCTTAATATTAAGAAAACGAAAGAAATGATTGTGGATTTCAGGAAAAAGGATAATGTCATCTTGCCGTTGGCTATTGATCAAAAGGATATTGAGATGGTTTCAAACTACAAATATCTTGGAACCCACATTGACAAGGATTTCAGTTGGAACACCAATACTCAAACCATTGTGTCAAAAGTTAACCAAAGGTTATACCTCCTAAGGAAATTGAAAACATTCAATATCAGAAGGGAGACTTTTCTCTTCTTCTATGATAGCATCATCAAACCAATTATCTCCTTCTCCTGTCTTGTCTGGTTCTTTGGTCTCACCTCTCAATATAAAATGAAACTGATGAGGGTAATGAAAACTGCAAGTAAGGCAATTGGCTTACCGGTTAAACAACTCGAAGAGATAGCTGAATCAGCTGTAATCGATAAGTTTAATCACATCACTGAGGATGAAACTCATCCTCTACATAGACATATTTTTTTCAACAAATCAGGACGTGTCCGGCTACCAAAAGTCAAAACAAATAGATTTAGGGGGTCATTTCTCATACGTGCCATGACACTAGACAATGACAGGTGCAAGTGGTAATTGTTGATTATTAATTATTAGTTACAGAATCAGTCATTAATGATAAATTATGTTGATGTATTGCATATCTATTTAAACTCTTGTAATCTACCTATAACCGTATAACGATATCACCAGTAGTGATCTCTGGTTCGTCTATGGTTCATTTCTCATACGTGCCATGACACTAGACAATGACAGGTGCAAGTGGTAATTGTTGATTATTAATTATTAGTTACAGAATCAGTCATTAATGATAAATTATGTTGATGTATTGCATATCTATTTAAACTCTTGTAATCTGCCTATAACCGTATAACGATATCACCAGTAGTGATCTCTGGTTCGTCTATGGTTGTAATTTGTGTGTACTTATGTTTCTATACCAAAGCCCAAACCAGTCTGTACTCATATTCTATTGTGTGTTGTATTTGTTCCCGATTTTGTACTTCGCATAAATTGATAGTACATGTATGTTAATTGATGCTTTATAAATTGAGAAACAGCCGGAAAATGACTTGAACTTGAACTTGAACTTTTTCAGCAAATTATTCGTGCTTTTCAAGAGAAAATCTTTCCATCCATATAATTTGACCATAATTATCAGTTGTCGTGAATGTTCTTCGGGTGACTACCTTAAATAGTAATTCTATCAGCAGCTATAGTGACGTAGCCCCTCTATATAAAAAAAAAATCATTTGCCACACATACAGCATAACAAACGTACGATTATTTTGTTAATTTTTTTAATTTGTGTTTCTATTGGTAAATCAAAGAAATCACAATATTTACAAATAATTAACATAATTAGAAACAAAATCACTAAACGGAATAAAGCAAAAACAATAAAATAAAGTAAATGGTACAAAATACAATTATAATTATGCTGGATTAGCTGAAGAAACGCGATGGCTCCGCGGTAGATTGGTGGTCTCGTAACGGGGTTCGAAACCAAGTCGATGAGCTCGTACCTTTTTGCAAGGCATTGATCCAAATGACAAAGCCCCTTGGAGAGGACTTAAAGCCGTTGGTCTCCTGGCTGCTAATTGTAAGACACACGCATGCTTACTTAGCATTCTGATAAAACAAACCATAAAACCAAACCAGGCGGGTAAAATAATTTCGGAAAATGTCTAAACCTCTTGTGACCATATTTGCTACATTAAAATATATCTATATCTATGATGAGGTCTATAAATTGAATTGCTTGAGTACCTAATGGCCGAAGTGAGACTTATAATAATGACTTGGCAAATTGGCAAGTCTTTGTGTTGTTATTACTATTTTGCAACCGTTGAATTTCATCATTGGGCTGAATCCTCCCCTTCCATCCGTTTGTAAGCTATTGGTTAAATTAAAGCTTTGATTAAAGCAACACTTTATGTTTTATTTCACCCCATTGACGTAGATACTGGGGCACATGCCCCTTCCCCATTTCCGAAAATACAGAAAAGACATAGAGAAATAAGGGGATGCAACATGAGATCATACAATCTTCCCCGACACACGTAGGCCTATTTGGTTTTCATGGGAAGAAAAATGAGTTCATCTATAGCCTCGGATGAAATTAAACGCAGTTTCAAAGAAGACGAATTGGAGGAAAAAGAATTTGGGCACTGATGGGAATTAAGTTTCCCCTGCATCTGAGAAAATTGTAAAACCTGGAAGTTTGAGGGAAAGCGAGGTAGAGGTGGAAAGAAGGCTACAGCTTAAGTCATTTTGATATGGTATATAAACCTGTCCCAGAATACTATCCCTATCCAAATAAGTAGAAGGGTGGGGAAATGGGGAGGGGGATGGGGAAGGGGGAAGGGGGAGGGGGTAAGTCCAAGGAGTCCAAGGAAATAGATAAGAGGGAAGGAAGGGAGAGGGTTTGGGTAGAAGGTGTGTTTTATTGAAGGAAAAACTTATAACTTCTATTCTGTATAATAATATGTTGAGAAATGTGAAACTCAACATTTTCAAAAGTATTCATTTTTTCTGAAAAAAGAGCAATGCTGGTTTAGTTTTTGGGATTAAATGACTGTGCAGTGCGTTAGCATTGTCCTATAAGGTAACTATGATATATTGTGAAATTATGAACACTGAATTATGTTGTATTGGTGTTCGTTTATCAAATGATACAAAAACCTTAGTTATAATTATGTTTCAGATTGTATAAAATAGGACTACCGGTATGGAAAATGTGTTGCTCATATGTTACATACAAAAATAATCACATGATGGGAAAACAAATGTTGTCGAAAGTAGTCGAAAGGCACATGAAAGTATACACGTCCCAATTTTTTTTTCTCGATACATTTACTTTAAAAAACCGCCGCACACAATCACGCACTATAGCAGTACATTAATAATAGATTATACAGTAGCATGCACGTTAGTTTTATTATCCTATTGTTGGCATTCACTGTTATGTATTTTGCTTCCTCTTATATAATTCAAAGTTCGGAACGGTAGTTTTGTTAAAGCAAATATGTTTTATAACCAATCTTTAACATCGACACGCCTCTATTAAGGACCCACGGACCTACTAAGGAACCCTTAGATATTTACTGACTGTGATTAGTCGCTCATGTAAACAAGTGTTACGACTATAATGACTCTAAATCATTTAATTGACAGCACTATAAAACCTTTGGCTGGCATTTAATGCCATGAGGTTCGGTCCATTTATATTGATCGATCATTAAACAAAAAAGTATTTATACCTATATACACAATATATAAATGTAAAGAATCACACGTCTTTAGCCCTAAGGCGCTGAAAGTTCCTGTCGGAGACGCAAAGGCAAATGTTGATTAATGCCTTGCCAAATGACATTAGTGACGGGCTAGGATTTGAACCTTAAACCACGTGTTCAACAATTTGGTGACGTATCCACTAGACCGAAATACGTGTTTAATTTATACAAAAATAATATACAAAGGTCATACATAAACCTACTTCATTATTAAGTCATCAGTTGTATAATCGATTATTACTCATTGCGGATGAATTATTGACCGCCTGTCCACCCGTAGAGTTTAAAACATGCTTGCTTACAATATATTTTATCACCTGAACAAGTGTTGTAGCGGCGCACGAAACGTCGTGATATTTTAGATCCCTTTGTTGACCATACATTGCGAGACAAACGAACATCACTAGCGATAATATTTTCAACAATTTTTTGAATCTCCCAGATGCCGCTTTCTGGAATAACCAGGCTCGAGATTCTATCCAGAAGGCCCTTGAACGGGAGCTCAACATCGGGGAGGCTAAGAACATCATCTTCTTCTTGGGAGATGGGATGAGTGTACCTACGGTGACGGCAGCCCGTATCAGACAAGGACAACTGAAGGGAGAGACCGGAGAGGAGAATATCTTGGCTTGGGAAACGTTTCCACATGTTGGATTGATAAAGGTCAGATTTTAACTATCCAAATGAGGAAAATTTCAAATTAGGATGCAGGAATCTATCATCTATATATTTATTTTCTCATCTATCTATCTATATATTCCTTTACTAAGTTTTGGGGTTTGTTACATTTTTAACGGAGCTAGTAATGAATTGAAAAGTTTGTTCGTAAGCAGAACGGAGATTAGGGGTAACGAGATAGATGAAGAAATCGTAGATATATGAGAGAAAAAGAAAGAGAGATAGAAGTGAGAAAAGGGGGCAGAAAAGGAGTTAGGGGAGAGACAATGAGAAATAAAATAAACTGAAGATACGAGGGAATAAGAAAGGGAGTTAGGTCTTTGTGTTTTTTTCATGGTTGTGACTAATGAAAGAATGATGCCCAATTTTATTATTCATTGTTATTAGAAAGAAAAAACTGCATACTCTCTTTCTCTCTATCTCTCTTTCTCCCTCTCTTTCTTTTTCGTTACTATTTTTTTCTGTCTCTTTGTCTTTTTGCGTTTCTGCTTCTGTATTCCTGTATTTGTAATGCTCCTTTTCCCTCTGGTATCTCTCTTTACCCCCTCGCCCTCGCCCTCTTCTATCTCTCTCACTTACTATTTCTTCCCCTCCGTCTCTCTTTCTTTCTCTCTCTTTTTCGTTACTATTTTCTGTCTCTATGTCTTTTTTCCTTTTCTGCTTCTGTATTCCTGTATTTTTAATGCTCCTTTTCCCTCTGGCATCTCTCTTTACCACCCCTCGCCCTCTTCTCTCTCTCTCTCTCTCTCTCTCTCGCTCTCTCTCTCTGCCTCTTGCCACATCTCTCCGTCACAGACGTACAACACGGATGCCCAGGTGCCCGACTCTGCCGGTACCGCCACGGCCTTCTTCTCCGGTATCAAGACTAAATCAGGAGTTGTCGGCATCGACGACCGTGTCGAGTATGCCGATTGCGAGAGCGGGGTGGGTGGCGAGGTCGACTCGGTTCTCGTTAATGCCCATAATATCGGTAATCATTACATTCTGTGGTCTCTTACTATCCCAAGTATTATTCTCTATCACACGCACAAACACACACCCGCACACACACACACAAACACACACTTTTTTAAAAATCTCTCTCGCCCTCGCCCTCTCCCTCCCTCCTTCCCTCCTTCCATGCCTCCCTCCCTCTCGCCCGCCCACTCAAAATCATGCGAGCAGACTCTCAGTCACGCACACACACACACATACGCACACGCTCACATATACGCACATGCACGCACATACACGCTCACACCTTACTTCATGTAGGTTGTTACTGTATGTTTTATTCCTAGAGGAGACAGTTTTTGCCACAAAAAGGAAGGCAGCAAGGGCAAAATCAATTTTAAAAGTTGCGTGACATTTTTATGTATTTATATAACATAATATGTATATATATATATATATATATATATATATATACGTTTATTTTCTGACTATGATTACTCTATGCTTGAATCTTACTTCGATCAGGGAAAGCAACGGGCGTCATCAGTACAGCTCGCATCACCCACGCCACGCCCGCTGCTACCTACGCACACGTAGCTAAGAGAGGTTGGGAGGTAGACACTGAGATGATCGAAGACGGAGAGGATGGGAAAGGCTGCAAGGATATCGCTCTTCAACTCATCGAAGACAACTCATTTATCAAGGTGATTATAGACCTATTATAAGATGATGACGTGGCTCCCAATCAAATGAGCGTACACATGACCAGACATTTATTTTCCTTAACACGCAATTTTGATAATGACCGGTCATTAGTAAAATCATGTTGTAAAACGCATTTTATAAAAACAAATATAACATAATCTTATAAAACAAATAATGAATGTGAGAAATGGGGATACGAACGAAGACAGAAGAGTAAGGCTCCTTCCCACACCATCAGCAGAGGCCTTGAAAATTAATATATACATTCAAAGTGAGACGGGCGCCCCTCCACTGACCTCTACCAGTGGTAGAGGGTCAGTGGTCCCCTCCTATTGTTAGACTCACGCTCCGTCACGTATCCCTCGAATATTATCTACACAGTAAAAACGCTGCTTAAAAAAGTGATATTCACTTACAGTTGTACACTATCTTAAACAACAGTTGAACAAATTGTAAACAATGTTGCTCGACACGAAAGTAATTTTGTTAAACATTCGCTGTTTAAAATTTAATGACTGCTATATTTACTACACGAGACAGTCAGACCGCAGCGCGCGCGTTAATGAGGCTGAAAGCTGATTTTTATTCAGCGATATCTGGCGATCACATAACATTTACGTCTGCTGAATTTCCATGCGCTTTTCAGTGAGATTTGTAGGGGTGTACATGTAGCTGCGTTTTGGGTCGTTAACTTCATTCAACATGGCAGCATGCAACGGAAAGTCACTCTCGAGATTTTCAGCATCAGTTTGATATGTAATTTGCCATATTTCGCAATTTGTAAACAATAATTTTTCACAACTTTTATTGACGTTATTTTTGTAACATTTCAACTGCTGTTTTGACCCGGGAATTTCACTTTTGGTTCCTGACTTTGGGACAAAATAAATTTGTCCACTTTGAGATTCGTTCGAAAGATGAAAAGTCACTGATCAAAAATATGTCAAAACCTAATTGACGCAAAATCATGTTCTTTTTATAATCATAGTAATTAAGACCCTAAAAACCCGGAATTTACCAATTTGTTCTTTTTATGATAGCGCGAAATTGTGTGATTTCATACTCGTGCACGCTCGCCGTCTGAGCAATGGCAATGCATAACTGATTATTAAACTCCAGGGAGCTCCGCCGCGCCATCGACTAGCCGAAAAAAAAATTAGAAAAATGATTAAAAAAGAATTACAGTATAAAAGAATCTTCCACATGGCAAGTGAAGTCTTTGATCTCGGGTCCTTAGATTGTTGTCAAGACGGCTTGCGCGCACGTGCATTACAGGCGCACGCCACAACGCATAGTTACCAAAATGCGGTAATCAGAATGTTAATAAACCAAAGCGAAACATATGTGACGTAGTTGACGTAGTTGACCAATCAGAACTCTCTATTATCACATCGGCAAAATTTACTACTTTTTTTAATTATTCATGAACATGAGCGTGATCTTTTTTGGTTCCTGACTTTGGGACAGCGTAAAATATAATAATTTTGATATCATTGTAAAGAAAAATATTTATGCTTTATGCTGATTATAACATCTTCTTGACGCAAGAATGATTTCTATGTGAAAATCAGCCCTACTCTTTAGATAGATTTATCGTCGAAAAACCTCATTTTCAAGGCGAAATATCTGTTTCCAAAATATATCTAACATGATTGTCATATAAGTATATAGAGAGTGCAACTTCTTATCTTTAAAATAAGACCCATTTCATGAGAAATGAACAATTATAAAGGCAAAAATTGCCGATCGGCAAGACCGTCTGCACTACTCATTACGTATGCAAGACACGTACATTCTTGCATACGTGCTGAATAAAATAGAGGGTTTTCGCACCGGCTGCGGTCTGACTGGAGAGCTTTTAGACAGTGTTGTTTACATATGACATCATGTGTCACGTGGCAGTAAAGTGCGCGTTGGCTAAAAGCTTTGTTTCACATCATGGCCGACCAAGCTGTAGAGGTGTTGTGGATGAGTGGAAACGTCGCCGGACTGTCGATCACAAGGTCCACGGTTCGAGTCCCGCCGCGGCACTAATGTCTTTTGGCAGCCTAGCATAGCCGGGTTATGTTGGAGCGCATTGAGGACCTTGCAAGGTCGGTACGTGCGCTATATAAGAATCCAATAGTAATATTATTATTTAACAACAGCTCCTTTTTAAACAACTTTCTTTAAACAACCCAGTTGGTGTAAACAACCCCCACTGAACAACAGCTCCTTTTTAAACAACTTTCTTTAAACAACCCAGTTGGTGTAAACAAGCCCCACTGAACAACAGCTCCGTTTTAAACAACTTTCTTTCAACAACCCAGTTGGTGTAAACAACCCCCACTGAACAACAGCTCCGTTTTAAACAACCGTCTTTAAACAACACCGGTTGTTTAAATTGTGATTTTAAACAAGTTGTTCAAAATGTTGATCAACTAAGTGTTTAAACTTTAAACAACTCGAGTTGCTTAACATTTTAAACAACTCTTAGATCAGGTCACCCGTTAATCCAAAGTTGTTTAAACTTTTAAACAACATGTTCACTAAAATTTTAACTGTGTAGATGACTGATAATATCATTCTTTCCTTATAACAAATTTACACAAATGATACAGACACCAGATTGACAATAGATCGCATAAACATTTGATTTACGCCGAATGGCCAAAAATCTGTCGGCTCAGAACCGGTTTGGCGGTGTGACTGAGTATAATTATTGTACAATGCGGACTATATTTGTTCCATTTTTAAAGTCAATATACATGTAGCAATGGGATATCACAACTCTTGAAGATTATCCTTGGCTACCGCAAAGTTACCATGATAGGACATCTTCGCCATTCAGTGATGTATGAACCACAAGGTCCTGGGCACTAAAGAAACTATGAAGAATGATCTATTTATTTCAAGGTCATCCTTGGGGGAGGAAGAAGGATGTTTTATAATAACACTGAACTTGACCCGGAAGATCCAAGCGACAGAGGTAACCGTACAGACGGGAGGAATCTGATCGAGGAGTGGCAAGAGGGCAAGGCCAACGCCTACTACGTTTGGAACAAGGAACAATTTGACGCGATTGACGAGGACACCACCGACTATCTGTTTGGCAAGTCTTTTTTTAATACCCCGCACATTCTTTTCTTTTCTGGTAGTACCATTTGTATTTTCATTTCATTCTTTCTTTCATTGGAATGGTTACCTACTTTTCTTCTTGACTCGTGTTCTGTCGTGTATGTAGGTGTTTGTGCGAGATAGAGAGATAGAGAGAAAGAGACAGAGAGAGAGGGAGAGAGAGGGGGGATTGCACTTTAATGGTAGAATAGCAACCCTTTCTCTCTCTACAGAAAATAAGAAAGAGAACAAATTTAAATCGTAAATTATTTGGTCTTACAGAGGGAGCAAAAGAGAGGGTTAGAGGACAGATAGAAGCACGGTAGGGATTTGTTAAGTCTGTACTTGTATCCCTCTGGACAAAACAACTGCAAAATTAATCAGTTTTATTGAGTCGGGTTGGCCCATCTCTCGTTGGCTTTAAATGCGATTTTGATCATCCTTCTTTCACCCTCTTGCAGGTCTCTTCGAAGATTCCCATATGAGATACGCCAGCGAATCTGAGGAGGGTAATGACCCTAGTTTGGCCAGCATGACCGAGAAAGCTATTAAGATGCTACAAAAAGAAGAAAAGGGGTTCTTTCTCGCTGTCGAAGGTATTTCTTATGGCCCATAATTTCGAAACTGGTTCAAATCTTGATAAAGCAATTGTCTATCTATATATTTAGTGCCATTTAATTGTCAATAACATGATCACATTATTTTCACTAACTGATTTCATAACATAATCAACATGTTCACGGAAAAGAGGTCTCAGTAGTTTTGAACGTTTATTCTCCTATACCTTGCGGCCAAAGTCCCTAAAACACTTCCTTTCTGTCTTCTGTTCCGTTTTCGCCTCTTCAGTCATTCTTCCTCATTCGTTATCTTAATGGTGAATTTATAATTTTGACTTTATCTTCATAGCATCGTTTAATTCTATCCTGCTTTCTTTTTTATAGTGATAACGATATATGAATTAAAATCGTAATTTATTACAGGTGGACGTATAGACCACGCCCACCATGCTGGTAACGCCTACAACGCACTTGGAGATGCCATAGCAATGTCAGACGCCGTTGCTATGGCCTTGGAGATGACGAGTGATAGCGATACACTCATCGTAGTAACTGCAGACCACGCCCACACCATGAGTATTGGTGGATATCCTGACAGAGGGAATAAGATTCTTGGTAAGTAATAATTTACAAACTTTCTTTGTTTCCCTTTAATTGCTTTTGACTTTTTTTTTCTTTCTATTTCGGATGTAATTTTTGCTTTGGATTGTATCCTTTTCTTTTTGTTAAAACTCAATGAGGATCTATTATTGACGTAAACAAATTAATAAAGCATTTTCATTCTATTATTATATTGCTTTTAAGTTCTCCGGTAACAAAGACGGCGAATTGTGGGACATTGAGGGTGGGGGGGGGGGGGTACTCATTTCATAGAGAGGGGGAAAGGGAGGGGTTCGGACTTACTAAGAGATTGACATGCGATGTCACAAGGCGATCGAGTATAAAGGGGAGGGTGTGGAGAGAGAGATTCATAGTTCACGGTCCATTTAATATTTGTTTTTGCGCCGCGGGAGGGGTACGTTGGTAGGTGCCCTCCCCGTCTGTCTCCCGCCACTACACCACTGGGTATGATAACTATTTTTCATTGTTCAATATCTATATCGATGAGTTCTAATAGGCGTTCACATGAAACCAATCCTATGCAAAACTAAAGCACAAGCCGCAAAGGCGTCCCATGTTTTTTACAATTATGTGTGTTTTTACACACACAGCACCTTCATTTCATTTTCAATATTTTGTTTCTATAGCTAATGATAAACAAGAATTGTGCCGATTTAATTCTCAATATTCCCTCTTCCGTCCAAAGGATTAGCTGGATATTTCGGGTCGGACGATCTGCCCTTTACTACCTTGGGTTATTTGAATGGTCCTGGGGCCGAGGAGGTGCGTCAAAGTTACAGTGATACTGGGATGAGGCCCAATCTAACTGAAATAGACACAGGTGAGAATATCATTTACTAACAACAACGATCATTCGAAAAAACAAACATCATTAACCACAACAGCAGCAGTAGCAACAGCGACGGCAAATCAAATAGTACCGATACCACTGCTACAACTGCCACTACTACCACTACTTCTATTACTACCTCTACCACTACTGCTACTACGACTACGACTACTACTACTACTACTACTACTACTACTACTACTACTACTACTACTACTACTACTACTACTACTATGACTACTACTACTAATATAATAATAATAATGATAATATCATTAATTATTGTGATGATAACAATAAAACAATAATAATAATAATAATGAGAATTTAATGATAGCCAAAATATAATGATAATAATAATGACAATAACCATCATCATCATCATCATCATCATAAGCATAAGGAGTAATAATAATGAAAATTCTGCTAGTGCATTTCAACTTTAGCACCTTGACGAATTCATTTCGTCGCGATCATGAGAATTGTCTTCCCTTTCCCCTTCTATCTACTTCTATGATGAATCTCCAGAGCATTTACAAAGCAATTGCTTCTTTCAAGTTTCTATTTACTATTTTAACTTTTATTTTAAATCACAGAGGATAAGGACTACTTACAACAGGCTATCGTCCCACTCTCCTCCGAGAGCCACGGCGGTGACGATGTCGCCATCTACGCCACTGGACCTATGGCCCATCTCTTCCATGGTGTCCAAGAACAGAGTTACATTGCTCACGTGATGCGCAACGCTGGTTGCTATGACGAAACTGACACAATGAACGCTTGCTTAAACTTAAACTCAGCATCGAGTAATATCCCAAGCGCACTTCGTGTGTCACTAATGGCCCTTTTATCCGCCATGATCACTTATTTCTTTTAAGTTTGTCGACACTATCGTAACGCTTAATCTTTAAATCTTTGTGATATTCCTGCAAATGAACCCTCGTGTGCACAACGGGCACTAGGAACCCTGCCATTTTATCTTCTATTTTTTCTCTTAACATATTCTTCACCAACATTTGATTTAATAGGCATATTAAATATTTTCAAAAATTACGTCACATTTGTCAGACTATGATAATTTTCTGATTCTATAGTACTTAATTCATTCGTCCCTATTTTATAGAAAAATCTGAAATGTATAATTTAATTGTATATTATTTTATACGACAACAAGTACATATAAATGTACATGATAACATCACTTTCTACGTTTAATTTTTCTTAAATTAAAGACACAGCTAGGCTACGTCTCTTTTCTCAAGTGTATGATAATGATGCAATAGTTTTTATGATTATCATATGCAATGGTTTTAACAAGTATATATCTGAGCATGTATAGGCCTTTTAATACATTTGGGTAATAAATATTTTATTATATTCCCTACATTTTGCCTATTCTTATTCTCTTCATCGTTTTAATCGGTGCTTGTATACATCCTTAGACATGGTGTTTTACCCGTCTGTCTGTCGAGTCCCAGGGTATTTAAATGAGTCCTGGCAATAGTGGGGTAGTAATACTGACAGGATTAGAAAGAGAGAAAGAGAGAGAGAGATAAAGAGAGAGAGAGAGGGAGAGAGAGAGAGAGAGAGAGTAACAAAGAGATGCAGGAACGAAAGAAAGATACGAAATATTTCGAACAATCTTCTTTACTCTCACGTAATTATTCTATAGGCTTTAAGACTAAATTAACATAACTGTTATACTCATGTCCTTTTTCTCTACTCGTCATGTGATTTAAAGCAGTTCACACACACAGACATACACACACACACACGCACACGCACACACACACACACACACGCACACGCACACACACACACACACACACCCATACTGTGCTTGTGGAGAGAGTTGCACATTCCACAGTGGCTCAGTCTTTATTTATTTTTTTTTGGGGGGGGGGGGGGGGGGAGATTGATTTCCTTACATTCGTTTATGTATATAAACATACATTAATATAACAATATTTATATAGAGATGTATATAGATATATATGTATACACATACAAATACATTGACACAATGATTTTCCTGCATGTTGAGACCTAAATAGGTCTTCCGGGTTCACCTTACACCCCACCCCCCCTCTCTCTCTCTCTCTCTCTCTCTCTCCCTCTCTCCCTTCCCTCTTATCTCTCTCTCTCTGTCCCCTCTTCCTCTCTCCCTTTCCTCTTATATATATATCTCTCTCTCCATCATATCCCTCTATTTCTCTCTCTCTCTCTCTCTCTCTCCCCTCTCCCTCTCTCCCCTCTCCCTCTCTCCCTTCCCTCTTATTTCTCTGTCTCCATCATATTTCTTTCTTTCTCTCTCTCTCTCTCTCTCTCTCCCTCTCTTCCTTCCCTCTTATTTCTCTGTCTCCATCATATTTCTCTGTCTCCATCATATTTCTCTCTCTCTCTCTCTCTCTCTCTCTCTCCTCTCCCTCTCTCCCTTCCCTCTTATTTCTCTGTCTCCATCATATTTCTTTCTTTCTCTCTCTCTCTCTCTCTCTCTCCCTCTCTTCCTTCCCTCTTATTTCTCTGTCTCCATCATATTTCTCTGTCTCCATCATATTTCTCTGTCTCCATCATATTTCTCTCGCTCTCTCTCTCTCTCCTCTCCCTCTCTCCCTTCCCTCTTATTTCTCTGTCTCCATCATATTTCTTTTCTCTCTCTCTCTCTCTCTCTCTCTCCCTCTCTCCCTTCCCTCTTATCTCTCTGTCTCCATCATATTTCTCTATCTCTCTCTCTCTCTGTCCCCCTCTCTCTCTCCCTTTCCTCTTATATCTCTCTCTCTCTCTCCGTCATATCTCTTTATTTTCTCTCTCACTTTCCCATTCTCCATCTCAGTTTCATTTTAATCTTGTCTCTGCTCCTCTATCTAAAGGATCTTTCTACCAAGGATTTACCACAGAGAGAAAGATAGGTCGAGGACACCTGATGAGTAAAACCACTAAAAAAAAGGCTATACTTGTTTCATAATAATCACTACAAAGAGACAAACACTTTAACGTTAAATGTTAGAAACACAGACTCTGGTGATTTTGTGAGGTGCGTCATTTAATGTGTCGAGTATAACACATGATAGTAGTTTCTTCTTATGGCTTTTAACGATAAGCTTACAAAACTGATGAATCAAGTTCTCGATTTATTGCTGAATACTTCATGTTGAAGAGGTGTAGGCTAGATTATTTAGACGTATTCCCAAAATGATCGAACCAGAGGAGATAGTGGCCCTTCATCACGTCGGCCTGCCAGCTCTCTTCGTTGTTCCACGTCTCTCTGACTCTGATACAAGGGTATCATCTGTGATTGTGAGAAGTCGACAAACATAACTTTAATCAACAAAAGGCCCTCTTCTTATTTTGCATTAAAATATTATCTGCTTGAAAGGCCTAACAAAGTATAGGCTGAAATGGATAGGTTGTGTATGAAAAGATCAGTTTGCTTCATTAGGCTTTGTTTGCTTCCTTTGTGAGATAAAACACATTTCCCAAACAGATGCCATGATTATATACCCCCAAAAATCAAAGAAAGGGGAGGGGGGCGGGGCTGTCACCTCACTCATCATCCGTTTACTATTTTCCCATTCATATATTTAACACACTGCTCGTGTGTATTCACTTTTACTGCCATTTTATGAAAATTCCTATCAATTAGCACAATAGTTGTCATAACATTGTTGATATTATGTTTATGAAATGTTATATACTATATTCATAAGGCACATTACGTGAATACTTGGGTTAGCTTCATGACGTTAAACTATGTCACATACTATTCTTACCAAGTTAGTCACTGAAATTCAAACCCGCATATAACACACACGCACATGTATTACATGATCAGCAAATGATTTGTATGGGATTGTGATATTGAAATTAACCTCGCGTTGATTTCGCGATCGTCATTATAATGGCGGTTCTAGTATTGCCTAACTTACCGTTGGGGCATTTGGCGTTATCGTTACAGGGACATGTCATGCCATTGTATGTGCACACTGTAACACAAACAAAATACAGAATGGACCAGTTATTAAGAAAATACCCCAGAACTGACATAAAAACATATGCCAAGATGAGTTAGGTTGCTTTTCAACTTTACTGCTATGATTCGTGTTACTTTCTAACATTATGTCTGTATAGCTACTTTATTACAACTTGCGTGTTGGAAACTTTTCTTTATATACACAATGTGAGTTACAAATTTGTTGGGGAAAAGTCAATTTCACTGGCTTCCCTGAAACAAATTGATTTCGATTTTAAAAATTGATTTTAAGGTCGAATCAATTGAGCTGTTTCATTTTTGTTTAATTCTTCGTTTGCTTCTTGTATTTTGATAAAGAGCACAATCGTGGTATAGTCCGTTCTATAATACTACATTTTGTCCCAGTCCCAGTACCAGTTCTAGGGAGTGGGATAGGTCGAGTGTAAAACAGACTTGAGATATTTAAAACAAAATGACCAGTGTTTACGAAACCTATGGCTTCCGCCACTTTTCGAGCTTCTTTTGTCTCAGTTACACAATCCACGCATCGAACGTTTTACCAAATGAGAGCCCGGATTTGGGAATGATACAATGGATACGCATCAAACAAACTAAATCAAACTAAATTCAAATTACAAATTACAATTCAATAAATGAAATATGTGGCATGCCTTTGTCTTGCAAATAAATGTCATATCATAAAAACCAGGCATATTATTATGGAATCGAAATTGTTCAATGGAATGCTTACCTGCTTCCTCCTTAACGACGATCACACCACCCATGCGAACGCCACTGGTTGCGGCCACAAGAACGACCAGAAGAAACGCGGCAATGATGAGCTTGGATGCCATTTCTATTTCAAACCTAGAACATAATGTTAAATTCATGTTGTAAATATGGCGTGATTTCATCGCGTAATCAGCTGAACTAGTCAAGCATGTAAAATGAGTTTGCTCAAAAGTAATTTCTTGCAAAATTGCACTAATCATTTTTACATTCACTTTTTTTTACGATGCCATTTTTATACATGGCATGTCAAAATCAGTAACGAGCAAATCACAGAATATTAGGCCCTGTACACATAGTCGTCCTTTGCCTTTTGTATGTGTGTGTGTATTGGGTTTTTACAGACGTGTATCAATCAGATATGATTATTTACGTCTGGGACCGACCTTTAAACGTCACCATCCGAAAGACGTGACTCAGTTTCGAACCTGCGTCCTCGGCTGAATCAGTTTGTAACTTCCACTTTTTAGCTGGATTACAGGCGCACGCCACAACGCCTAGTTGCCTTTTCTAAGACGGTGTCGTGACTTATATGGTTGAGGGCAAGCATTGTCAATCCCATTGGCTTTTGCCATAAACATAATCAATTTAATAACAGACTAAATTAGATAATGTGTAGAATATTTTAAAACTAATTAAGTTAATTGTTAGCAGGGTGGGTGATAAGGGTGGGATGGTAGGGGATATTTGAATAGATTTTAATGCTTTTTGTTAGTGTTTTTTGTTTAATTTGATTTAATTTGATTTAGTTAGGTTAAGTACAAGTACAATGTTTTTGTGTTTTTTTTAATTACGACTTACTATTTTGTTATATCATTACTTATTATAGTATCATTATATATATATGTTGGACTCCATGGAAGAACAGAGCCATTAGGTTAATGGCTCTGAAATGGACTATCCAACCGTTTTATCATTCTATCATTGTTATATAAGTCTTTGATTTTGTTATATTGTGTTATTGTTTTTTATAATGATTTTCGGAAATAAAACAAACAAATTGTGATTGTAATAATGAATAATAACAATAAAAAACTGACAGAAACACAGAAACAAAAAAACAATACATGATTACGAAATGAACAGTGGATAGATTGATTTAAATTAGTGACATGTAGATTAGTTGAATTACATGCTGAGAATGCAAGGTTATATATATACATCGAGCGATAACATACTGGATTTTTGTTTTAAAATCTTTATTTCTTCGCTTTCCCTTTCCTACTCCTCAGAAAGCAAGATAATATCAATCATTAACCATCGAAGAACTCTCTGAAACTCTTCTGCACCATAACTGCCTGAGAATGATACATCACTCAGCATTACAACATACAAATCTGAACTGCATGTAGTTTTACCCATTCTCCGAAATTTTAAACATTCTAAAACGCTTTCAATAATTGATCTGGCATATAAACCTAATGAAAAGCACTTACCTGTTAGGTGTTGTCAAATCTAAGGAAATTATCGATGTCTGTAGGTGATCCTCTCTTAAGCTGCTATCAATGCGATTGGAGACATAATGCTTTAATGTTCTAGCTTTATAACATTTTGAGCATCATCTTGTGATCCTGTTCTACTACTAACCACGAATACAATCAGACAAAATATGGTACATGGATTTTAAATTCATGATTAAAAACTAACATATTCTATACCTTCACATTTTGTCTCAATTACATAAACATAATTTCGTTCTTGGCCGCAGACACCAACTCTTCTTCAAACACAAGTGCCATATGTTATTATTTCATTTCACATGCCATTGCGTAACATATGTTCTTTTAAAACCTTTACAGACAACTTTAATTAACTTTCAATACATCTATAATCTGTACATTTTCTCCACCATATGTGTGTGTGTATGGGTGGGGTAGAAATATACACACCGAAACTCTGGCGTGTCTCTATTATCAATATTGTCTATAAGCTTTTCTCCACCATGTGTGTGTGTGTGTGTGTGTGTGCGTGTGTGTGGGTGTGTGGGCGTGTGGTAGAAATATACTTCATGAAACTATGATGTGACTCTATCATCAATATTGTCTATAAGCTTTGAGATTGAATTTCTTTGCCGTTTCGTTGCACTGTTTATCCTGACCGTTATCACCTATCGAAGTGCATCAACCAATTTATCTGCAGTATTTGTTTATATTGCAAAGTGCCAAATGACTATTATAATTGATCTATCTAAGGTGTTTACATCAATAGTATGAACTGTGAGCTATAATTACTCGAGATTGCCAAGGAAATTGAACGACAATATCTATGATGCGCACGCCTGTTCCTTCAAACGTTCTCCAAACGTTCTCCAAATTTCAGCCTCTTTTTGATTCAATAGCTTAAATTTTCATTTTTTAAAATTTCAATTCTAATCCATAAAAACATTTGTATTTGATGTAAGTATAAACTACAGATTATATACTGTATATAGAACACAGAGAACACACACAAATTGGAAACATGTTTACAAATATACCAGAATTATAAAAAAAAAGTTAATCAATAGAAATATCTCTATATATAGGGAGAGAATTCCAAACTAATGGGCCAGTGTGTCTAAAAGTAAATAAAGAACTTGTTGATGGACATTTATCAATGAATTTATCCATAGGCTACTGTGCAAGACATGTACCATACCATACATTACCTTATTCCATCTTCTAATGTATTACTCCTTTCCACCTTTACACTTTCTGTAGACCAATGTTCATATTACTTCTGACTACAGCAGAAGAAGTAGCAGTCGTCGTCGTCGTCGTAGGAGTGGTAGTAGTAGTAGTAGTAGTAGTAGTAGTTGTAGTAGTCAGGGGCGTACGCAGGACTTTTTCGAGGGGGGGGGGTTAAAATTAAAAAATCTCGCCGAAAAAGTCGCAACGACTCAGCCAGCTGCTGAAAAAGCGGGGGGGGGGGGGGGGAATGGGGTAAGAACACTTTTTTTTTTGTCCCGGAATTTGAAAATTTGGCCGACCGATATTTCGTTCAGTTGGGGGGGGGGGGGGGGGGGGTAAGTTCACCTTTTTTGGGTCACCCTTTAGCAATTTTTTAAATTAAAAAAAAAAAAAAAAAAAAAAAATGAGGGGGGGGGGGGGTTTCCTGCAAAATATACACATTCAAACAAAATTGAGAGGGGGGGGGGGGTTCGACTCCCCCCTGCGTACACGCCTGGTAGTAGTAGTAGTAGTAGTAGTAATAGTAGTAGTAGTCAGGGGCGGATCCAGCCGGCGGCGAGGGATTGGGTGGAAGGGGGGGGGGGGGGGGAGGTTGTGAGCACTAAATACATATATATATATATTTAAAATCAACACCTCCCCTATTATTATTATTATTATTATTAACTCCCTTTCGTTGACAATCAGTCATGCATGAAATATTTGGTATATGGCTGATCTTCAACGAAACGAGTTAAGTCTTTTGTCAATACGTTTTGTTGCTACGGCAGGCAGCCAGTGAAAATATTGAAATGCAAGCAATACTTTAAACACATAGAACTTTGTTATTCCTAGCTCATTCCGAGCATATCTTACACTTAACGCAGATTTATGCCCCTCATGTTCCTATGTTATATGACCTCCACTTGCAGTCGGTACACATTCACACACGCACACACGCGCTCACACACACGTGAACACACACACACGCACGCACGCACACACATACTGTGTTTGCGAAGAGAGTTGCACATTCCACAGTGGCTGTGTGTGTTTTTTTTTTTTTTTTTTTTTTTTTGTTTGTTTGTTTGTTTGTTTGTTTTTTTTTTGGGGGGGGGGGGGGTAGTTATTTAGTATTAAGTATTTAGCGTCACCTGTGCCTTAGAGGCGAAAAGTGAACTGAATCACTGTAAACCTCGGGTCTCTCTTCCCAGTATAACTGATCGGGGGTATGCAGGTGGACCCCTACTCTTATACCCCATTCACAGTGGTTTTGAAATTTGTAGCGGCGTTGTAGCGGAGCGGCGACACCGCCATAACACCGCTAAAAATGCATTCACAGTAGAAAAGTTATCCCGCTGCAGCAGCGGGATAAATATCATGTACCCATTCACGCTGCAGCGGGTGATTTTTATTACCTCCGTAACAAACACGCACGGCACGGAAAAACGATGAGGCAAGCTTGCAAAAGGTAAACATGTCAAGTTGCTTTTTGTATCCTCGATCATATTACTTTTTAAAAAACTAGCATTTTTATTGCTTCCAGTCAGAATATTTTAATTTTTTAAAGTGTGAAATATTTTTATTTGGATAATTATAATATCTACATAATAATAAAATCAATTTGAATCCACTGGTTACTTTATTTCTATTTCACTTTATGTTCCCCATTGCTGGAGAAAAGAGGTCAGTGATAGGTAAGTAAACAAATCACACGTGTTTGTCGCGGTGTTATAGCGGAGAGCCTTCACACTGAGTAAACACCGCGACAGCAGCGGGACTGTCCCGCTGCTGTAGCTAGGCGAACCTAGCGATAGTTTGTCGCGGCGTTATCGCGAGGCGGTGTTATCCCGCGATAGTTTATAACGGGTCCGAGCCTTCACACTGAAGACAACACCGCGACAGCAGCGGGACAGTCCCGCTGCTGTCGCGGTGTTTGAGGCCACTGTGAATGGGGTATTATACGAATAACGTACAAAGGTGGTGACTCTCCTCTACACGGGGTCTCAATTTAACGTCCTATCAGAGGGACGGATTGAGTTTGTTGTTGTTGATTTGGAATGTTGTTTTCATTCTTTTTCTCTTAACAAACAAATATATAATACGTTAATGGCACAACTAGGATACAAAATAGTGGACAATTTAATTACATAAGGCTTAGTACAATATACTTATAACCTCATCAATACAATATATGAAATAAATAGCTTACAGTATATTTGATACATGTATTTCAAGTTTCAAGTTTTATTTGTTTCACATTTTACAGAAAATATAAACATACATGTACATATGAAATAAAAAAATTACAATATAATTGTAGTGTAAAAGAGCACATATCAATGATTCTCAATTCATATAATAGATTAAGTAGAATGTGAGGAACTTATTAAAAAGCAATGGTTGTATAATATAGGTTCCTGAAAAACATAAGTAATGTAGATGAAAAACAGTAGCAGTAGAGAAAGACGTAATTTAGAGGAGAGAATTTAAAACACAATGAAATAAGGACTTTTGTATACCAAATAATGCATTAACACCAATACCCAGAGTCACCCGGTTAAAATCCGGGGTCAAAATGCGTCGTCACCCGAGCAATTTAGTAAGCATAGCACAAAGCAATTTGTTTATAAACATTACAAAACCGGAACATGCATCATTAATTTATCAATTAAGATTAGCCTTGAAGAAAAAATACGGTGGGGAGGGCAAACAAATTATATTAGATGTAAGAATCTGAAAGAAAAGCACAGTAGGTCCTATTTCCACAGTGATCTTTTATTACAATTCCTTTACAATAGCCATAGGTAACTTAGGTCATACGATCATGTAGTCGTTAACAAAAAAAATTGTAACTATAATGACAATTAAAAAAAAAAGGAATAAAATGAGATGAGAGATGTATAGTCCCCTCCCCTTTTAGCTTGTCTCACACACCCCCTAACCCCTCAAAATACCTCACACAGATCCACACACACATTTTAAATTAAACATGGTGTTCAATAATACGCTGGCAGATAAGACAATCTAAAATGCAATAGATATGACCTCAGAATATATTGTTTGATTTTTTTTTTTTAATCCACAGTTTTAATCATCGACAATATCATAATTCTAGTACCTCCCTTTTCTATTTACTTTCTTGTCTGTGTATTAACCGCACAGCTAGATTTTGTATTGTTTGATAGATTGAGTGGATATCGTAGCTTGCCGTTCGTAACCGACAAGTCACCACATTCATGTAAAATTGGACGAATCAATCAATGTCAAAGAATTGATTTATGATTGGTTTATAATTAATTATTCCCATTTCAACCTCCCTGCATTCGTATCCATCACAAATGAACCATTAAAAGTTCGTTTTGATAAATTTCCTTGCCATTTCTTTTTAACTGTTTAAAACTGATAAAATGTTCAATCTGTCTTAATCAAGACAAAAGACTATATTCATTTTCTTTATGCTAGAGAGAGAGAGAGAGAATGTGTTAACTGAGAATTGTCGTGTACAACTATGAATTGCATCCTTTTCAATATTATTAAATTCTCCGCCAATAATCAAAATCTGAAATTGGTAAATCCACATGATACACCAACGCTGTCAACCTATGGAAAGATTTCAAAATGAAATTTTAATAAAAATCGAATTTAACATGCACTGTACGGCGTTAGTTGAAATCCTAAATTCTCTGTGACCGGCTTAGCACTAGTTTCTGAGGGACTGAAGTCACTGAAAATCCAGAATTTGACAGGTTCCTCGAAAAGAGGGCATGGTACATTTGATTTATACCCCCAGGGACAGATCTGCGGGGAGGGGTAGGGGGTTTAACCCCCCCTCCATTGGGCTGCCATGTGAAAATATGACGCGCATAGAAAAACGACATCATGTGTCCAGAACCATACAGTATTAGTAGATGTTAGTAAAAAACATCACCTATAGCAACAATAACAAAAATCGCCTCATTGCTACGCGGCTCGGACTTCGTGGCTCGTGGACGATGGTCCGCATCGTCATTGGGTCAACCCTCAACCCCCCCTTAGAAAAAAGCTAGATCCGCCCCTGATCCCTCATCAATGAATGGAAATATAAGAATTAAGTTATAAAGAAATACATCAGAACTCAAGTATCAATTCACACCTTTGTCCAAAATACACACAAATACACACAGTCTGTGCTTGCGAAAAGAGTTGCCCATTCCACAGTTGCTGTTTTCGTTGTTGTTGTAGGGGGGTTGATTTGGTTGTTGTAATTGACTTGGAATGTTATTTTCATTCTTTTTCTTTTAACAAACATAAATCGAATACATTAAAAATAATGCAACATAAGGCTTAATACAATTATACTTATAACCTCATCAATACAATATATAAAATTGATAGCTTATATTTAATACATGTATTAAAGCATAGTAGGTCCTACTTCCACAATGATTTCTTTTTTACATTTCCTTTATAATAGACAAAAAATACCTCTGTTATAATTAGAAAAAAAAATATCATACAATCATGAAGTCGTTAACAAATGAGAAGAACCTAAGTCGTAACTAAAATAACAATTAAAAAAAAAAGAATAAAATGAGACGAGAGATGTATGGTTCCCCTTCCCCCTTTTTTTCACAAACTCCCCTACGGATGGAACGGAGTAAGACGCGCCAATCAAGCCTGTGAAGACAAATTCAACGCAATTTTTGCACTGTTCACTTTGCAATGTTTTGTTGTGGCTAATTCACAAGGTCTCCCCAACATGTTGCCTCAAAGACCGCAGTCAGGCATATAAAGCCTCGTTCGCAACGGACATTAGTTGTTTCCAGTTATATATCTCATCGATTTTCCCGTTTTTATCCAGGTCTGTTTGAACACTCAAATATGAGATTCGCAAGTGAGGAGAAGAGGGTGACGATCCAAGTCTAGCCGATATGACCGAGAAAGCTATCAGAATTCTGCAAAAAGAAGAAAAGGGATTCTTTCTCGCTGTTGAAGGTAAATATTATGGCCCTGTTCTCTAGTATTACGTAATGACATATTTTTCATTTATTCATAAGTGAACAACATTATTGAAAATCACTTTTTGCTACTAGGGCGTTACATACCATGAGAGGAAATATAAAAGACTCAATGACTTACATAATCACGGAAAAGGGGCTCCAAAGTTTGTGAACCCTGTTCTTCTTATACCTAGCAGTCTACGAAATGTTTCTAACTTGCTCATAACAATATGTGGTGTTGAATTTCTTATTTATTTCATTTTTAACCATATTTTGTAATTCAAGTGTCGTGGTCTAGTGGATATGTCACCTGCCTGTGAATAACATCGTCCGCAGTTGAGTCACGCCGCCGCACTAATGTCCTTTGGCAAGACATTGATCTACATTTGCCACACTCGACCCAGGTAAGGTCATGGGTATCTGGCAGGAATTAATTACTTGAAATGCTAGAGCGCTATAATGGCAGCCATGCTAAAGCTGGGAAAATAATTGCGGAGCGTCAGGAGTGTGAAGTCTGACAGACATGAGCGCTATACAAGAAACCACTATTATTAAAATCTTGCTCCCTTTTCATCATGATAACAGAATTGTAAATCAAATCGTGCTTAATTTACTTTAGGCGGACGAATAGACCACGCCCATCATGCTGGTAACGCCTACAACGCCCTTGGAGACACTATAGCAATGTCAGACGCCGTTGCTAAGGCCTTGGAAATAACGGATGATGGGGATACGCTCATCATAGTTACAGCAGATCACGCCCACACCATGGGAATTGCTGGATACCCCGATAGAGGGAACCCCGTTCTTGGTAAGATTCAAGCTTACATGCATTCTACTCAATCAAAAAGTAATAACAATCCACAAGTTATGCAATATAATTATCTCATAGTTACTATACATTAGTTAAAGGACTTTAGTTATAAAATCTGTAAACCCTAGATATAACATTTTTAGAAAGGAGTCGTCCCTCGAAACTGGAAAGTTGTCTTATAAAAATGAATATAAACGCTACCCAAATCCCCATAAGAGAAGAGAGAAGGGGTTGAATAGTAATCTCACACTTTGATTTGATTGAATGATCATAAACGGTCCTGAAGAGCAGATTCCAAGCTGCATAACCAAGGTGTCAATGCGAAACCTTATCACAGCACAATGTAGATACTTCTTATTTCGGGGAAGGGATGCAATATAACCACCCCCTCTCCCATCTTCCCTGCACCTTCTACGGATTAATACCCGAATCGTATGTATTGTGCTCCTGGAGTAAATGGAAGTACATGTACGTGTATAGTTGAGTTCTAAGTGGCACAGTCCTGTCAAAATATTCGACTCATTACACCACTGCTATTCTCATTCTCTTCGCAGGGCTGTCTGGATATGATGGATCTGACAAACTACCTTACACTACGTTGGGTTATTTGAATGGTCCTGGTGGTGATGCAGTCCGAGACAGCTACATAAATACGGGGATGAGGACGATTTTCAATGACAGCATCGATACTGGTAAAAATCCTAATAGTTTCGGGAGGAACAGTGAAGTAAAACCAGTAGAAACCTTTACAAACTAGTAGCGTCTAATGGTAGGAAGACCAGTAGAGTCTAATGGTTTGAAGACCAGTAGAAACCAATATAAACCAGTAAGATATAATGGTTTGAACGTGGGTGTAAAATATAATGTCAAATTACCAGTCAGAAACGTTTACAAACCAGTAGAGTCTAATGGTTTGAGGACCAGTAGAAACCAATAGAAACCAGTAAGATCTAATGGTTTGATGCGTGTAAAAATACTAAGTCAAACTAGTATAAACCTTTGCAAACCAGTAGAGTCTAATGGTTTGAAGACCAGTAGAAACCAATAGAAACCAGTAAGATCTAATCATTTGAACATGGGTGTAAAAATCCTAAGTCAAACCAGTAGAATCATATATAAACCAGTAAGATACAATGGTTTGAACATGCGTGTAAAAATACTAGGTCAACCAGTAGAAACTTTGCAAACCGTGCAGTAGATTATAATGGTTTGAAGACCATGCAGTAGAAACCAGTAAGATCTAACGGTTTGAACATGGGTGTAAAAATATAAGTCAAACCAAGTCAGAAACCTTTACAAACCAGGAGAGTCTAATGGTTTGAAGACCAGTAGAAACCAATAAAAACCAGTAGGATCTAATGGTTTTTACATGGGTGTAAACATAAGATTAAGTCATGCTGAACGAAGGGAAATCTTAAACATCGGTATAACTGCCTTTGTTAAAGTCAACTTAAATCCATTTTTTCCATATTTGTCACATTGTTCTAATAATCAATATCCGGTATTATTGGACGTTTCTTATCCGTTTTAATTATTCCTCTTATTTTTTCTCGATCATCACAGAGAATCGAGACTACAAGCAAGAGGCCATAGTCCCACTCTCCTCCGAGACCCACGGCGGTGACGATGTCGCCATCTACGCCAGTGGACCGAGGGCACATCTTTTCCACGGAGTCCAAGAACAGAATTACATTGCTCACGTGATGCGCAACGCTGGTTGCTATGACGACACTGACATAATGAATGCTTGTTTAAACTCAGCATCATCTGTCTTCCCAAGTAGAGTTCGTGTCTCGTTTATGGTTCTTCTCTCTGCTAGAATCACTTACTTCTTTTAACCCTTTCATTTAGTTGCCCGTTCATCCAGTATCTTCTCCCGAGACAAAACTTTTTTTTCTCTCGAAAAATCTACTGCAGGGCGATTTCACTACCCTGTCGGACATCCCATAGAAATCATGTTCGGGTTACGTAATATCCAAATGATGATAGTGAAATAACTATTCTACGTAACGTACAAGGCTTATGAAATTGCCATTGGCATTGGATTTCAGGTTAGGTTTAGGGCGAGGATTCGGTACATCGGGTCCAGTGTCGGGAGAAATGGGCCTATAAGCCTTATCAGATATTTGTTTTGGTTATTGATACTGAAAACAATACTCGAACCATTCACGCTATCACTAATATTTCACTATTACATTCTCTCTCTTCCATTCTCACTTTCATTTTTTATCATTTGTTATCCCCTTTCTCTCTTGCATAAAACATCTAATTAGGAACAAAAGTGTACAACTACAGTAAACCGACGAAATGAAACAAAAATAATTCTTTCTTCATGTTCTTTCTATGCTCTCAGTTTTTATTTCCGATAGTGTTATCTTTCAGTGCTTGACAGAATAATATAATCCATTTTTTCGTTGATTTTTGTTTTCGAACGCAACAACAATGCACAGGCTTCCTACGGCTACAGTTTATGAGAGACAGACATCTACGTAGTGAAACATATATAGTCAAACTAACGCGCGCGGACACACACACGCACATACATTTCGGCGTTTGACTTAATTTGCACAGTTTTGGCCACCAACATTTTAGGGCTTGATTAATGACACAGTTTCACAAAGGGAGCGAGCTTGGAACAAACACAAATATTTTCGACGTGGGGTGCGGATTTGACTGTAATATTCGGTGATTTCACAACTATAGTTTACTTTCTAATCATACTGGGGTTTCGATACACATTCATGCTTTTATATTACAGCCGTCCTCCGAACTTGGAGGGGGATTAACCAATTTACATATCTCCATCTAGTGTCTTAACTACATTTTTACAGATTTCACAAACGTTGGTCGAGTAACAAAAATAAATTTACTAAACTTCCATTTTCATTATTACATTAATATCTGACATAACTATATGTATATTGTCAAGTTCATTAATCATATAAGCAGACTTCTTACTAAATTTCATATTCGCGTAAGTATACTAGATATACATGTATTTTATGTGCATTCAACAGCGCCATATTATATATCATTTTCTATTAAGTATCTGTACCTTGGTTCTGTATTTTGTCTACACTTTTTTCCAGAAAAAAAAACAGTTGTGAATACATAAACTGTTTCACTTGCAAAAGTTATAACCCAATGACCTTTGCTCTGTATTATAAATAATGTAGTAGACGTTTTCCTTTACAAAATTGATCTTTAAAATAGAACCGAAATTTCAAAGAATTATGAGAGAAAGAGAGAAAGGTAAAGACAATATTTAGGAAAGTTTAAGCCATTCTGACACTGTGCCTTACTCGCTATTGATAAAATCAGATACAATAACCCCAAATTCTTGTGCAAGAACTTTAAACAAGTCAACAAACGAACAAAACAAAATGGTTCAATTCTATCATTTAAAAAATATTCTACAATGCTTGAGTGACAGACATTATATTGCACAATTATTAAAATATATATCGTAGGCTGCTTCCATCTTAGCTTTCAAATGACATAAGATTAAATTTACAAAGCAATGAAATCAACATATTTCTCTTACTGAAAACTCTTTTAGATTGCACTGATGGGAAAATGTAATAGAAAAGCAAAATTTGAATGCAGTCATAAATTATATATTTATCCGGGCAACTTCATTTGAAATGTAACAAACAGCACCGATTACCAAACCCTTTAACAATGTTAATATATATATATATATCAACAAATTAACAGCTAAAGAATGGTAACAAACATAGGAAATATAAAGAGGGTACAAAATACCACTAAATTTGTTTTAACAAATAAAATAATTAGTTCCTCTCTATGATACTTCATTAACACACAATGCTTCCATCTATTACTCACATATATGTTGCATTCTATTTAAGTTTCCCTTTTTAAAAATAAAAGAAGAAATTCAACTAATAAACACTACTTATTTTTCCTACATGTATTTTAAACATCAGAAGAATGTTTATTGAGTTTGTAATGTCCATTCCTATAAAATTTATCTACTGCATTCATATTGCTAACAGTATAGAAAATAATAAAACTTATTATTTGTATGAAAAAGAAAGACAGAATTTGTTGTAAACCTTTGACTTCATCACTCTCTTTGCCTCTGCCATATATGACTCTGACGTCATTCATCTTTTTATGACATCGGAGGTCCTTTTCAAAATTTAGAAAAAGTGCAAACCCGCCATAATTCATAGAATCAAATGGAGAAAAAAAAGATCAACAGATATCTGAAATAGCCAAGATATATATCATATTCCATGTTAGCCTCAGAAAAGTTCAAATCTGGTACCAACCAGGATATTGAATAATTACACACAAAAATATCTAAATATTGTTTAAAATTGCAGCAGATAATTCCATCTCTTCATCAGTCACTTTTCTGTTAATTCACATGAATCATCACTTTTTTGCTACCCTTTCTTCCCTATGATCTAAATAGTTTGATAGATACACTATGATTGGGTAAAAGCAACTGCTAGCTAGCTAGAAATCAATTGACTTTTCAATCGAAAGAGGAAGAGAAAGACACATACATTCTTCTTCAGACATTCAGCATATTTTCATCTACCTAATCATCCCCTCCCTGCATAAATCGAGCAGAATATACATAGTGCATTTGGAATTATTTTACACATAAATTAAAGTTCATGGTGAAATTTATCTGACATTAAATAATATTATACAAAGTCTACAGTTAATATATATATTTATATATTTATCATATTTACATGATACTAAATGTAGCATCCATAAAATTTCAGTTTTTGTCCCGCATGCAAGTGAACATCGAGTCTACTACGACAAATTCATTACTATATCTAACTTGGCCTTAGGACTAGCGATCACACTTACATACAGACAGAAACTTGACTTGGACACCTATCTTATCTGCTTCTTCATCACAAGTTATATTACATGTTTTTGAAAAACATAATTTCCCCTTCTAAAAAAGAGGAAGTCCCAAATTGGCATCAAAATCAAATGATCCTCTTTATGTTTAGCGCTATGCTTTTTTTACTGTGAAAGTCCAAAGGATGAAAATTTACAGCATTCAATCATGTGAACTGCACAGAGAAAACAAAAATGATCACATCCCTGTTTGTCAAAATGATGTATTCCCAGGAGTACAAAATATTTGCTACAGAGGAGTGTAGAATTCAATAAACCAAACAGGTGATTCAAAGATAATGCCCATATCCCACTCCTGACCCCCTAAAATTGCACAACTGTCTCTAGCATGGTAGTTTTCCAATTCAACAAGTTTCCTTGAAGCCTGAAGGTATATACCAGTGTGTGTGTATTTTTTCAGTGGCTATAGGAAAGCTTTATGTAGCAAACACAGAAAAAAGGTTTCTTTAAGACAAATGACTTCAGATTTATGATTGAAATATCATTTCTATAATCCCACAATGCACCGTTTAAAAGCCATTATATCCCAAATGAACATTTCCTGTTGCCAATGCATCAAGCTGTTTCCTAACATGTGGTAAATATCAAACTGAAAAAAAGAAGAAATGAATCCCAACCCTGTCATCAGTTATTGCACAGCTTTTTGAGACTTGCACTATACCTACGAAATAATGGGCTTCACGGCAAGCCAAAAGCAGTTTTTGCTACCCTGAGCCATGATTTACATCTCAGAAAATACAACTCAGAATTGAATGGTCTTTTGCGAACCGGACATGGACAAGCAGAAAGGGATGTTAATGGGTGAAATATGCAAAGTATGAAGAAAGATACACTAGTATTGTAGTGGATTAAATAGTTTGGCACAACCTAACTCCAACTGCACAAGTCTGGTGTAATTCATCCTGTTTGTTTTACGAAAATATTGTCACTGCTGTGGCTGTCATTTCATCCTCAACCCTCTCATTATATATTGTATCAGCAATGATATTAGCTTGTCATATATGATATTTTGCTGTTCTGAAAATAATGCTATAACCATGGACATTGAATATTCCATTGAAAAGTTGCATAGAGATTAACTTATCGGGCAAAACTGATCTGATATCTTAATTCAAAATATGCTCAACAGTACGAAAAATCAGGGTTGGGGCAAACGTTTTATATGCTTTTTCACTTTTATTGTAGTCAGTATTTTATTCGCTATAAAACATTGACATCTTCTGGCATTAAGTAGTAAACCCAAACAAAAATATGTGTACTAGGGATACGTTTAAGAAAAAATGTTAATGCTGGAATAAAAAAATGCATACATAATGACAATTTTGCATAAAAACTGTATAGCACATCTACAGATATCGTGATGGTGGGAAAAGATGAGTTGAAAAGTAGTACCACGTGTGAACAAATGTGAATTTGTAAGAGAATTTGAGCTTGTTTCAGTCTTTGTGCCCTACAATATAAACACTAGTTGTCTGACAACGATGGCCGAATTTTGATATACACGTACAACACTAAGCACACACATGATCTCAAGCTTCCATCGGCAGCACACATAGCATACAATAGGTTAAATGGCTTTTGTCTATTTACATGGCAAAATAGCTGTTTTATGGCATTCATTTCTTTTGTAGTTTCTTTGACATTAACATATCACTTTTTTTAACAATTTTTTTTGATAAGCTCCTTCTGTGACACTTATATTGCATTTCCCACTACTTGTATAATATGTACAGACCCAATTTGGGCATTGCTGGGGTGTCACTGTGGTGTAAAATACACCAAAGGGTTTCTAATGTGGTGTTAGGAAGGTGCTGATTTTAACTGTCAATTAGCACTTGACACAATCATGAGATTTGTACAATCACTACGACTAGCACAACACAAAATGAGAACCTTCATGGAAAGGCTTTAACAAGTATTTCTACATTATATTAATACAGTCAAATCTGCTTTAGCGACCACCTGTATAGAAAGACCACCTGTCTTTAAAGATCACATTATTTAGTTTCCCTTGTAATGTGTTTCCCCATTGAAACATGTTTTAAAGGAACCTGTATATAAAGACCACTTGCTCATGAAGACAGTGTTTCTTGACTCCCTTGAGCAGTCTTTGTATACAGGTTACACTGTACAAATTCTCAGGAAAGTACTGCAGCTTAGTAAATCCTAGGTGTATTTTCATGAACAGCCATTGCTTTTTAGCAAAGGAATGCATCCCGCTACAAAACGTTCATCTTTTCTGCATCTATTACTTTCTAACTTGGTCAGCCATGCCAAGGAGTTTACCTTTCAATTTCTTGTGAATGCCTGCCTGACTAGCTGTATATCTCAGCAAGATGAGAGATCATGATAGATGATAGATTGCCGGCCAGAGGTGGTCTTTTGTTAAAAAGAACATTGAACTTTGATTGGTGGGCTACTCCATTAACTGAGCGAACGGATAGAATTTGTTTTTGTTTCTGAAATATTGGCATATTGTTAATCAATAAGACCACTTCAATTTCAAGTTGTCCTTCAAAACACCTTTGAAGAGACTGAACTACAGTGAATCCTTAGGTTTATAAAGAAATATATTTGTACCAATTGTGCTATAAACCAAAGAGCCCTTGAACAACTTCACGATCCATCATCAACCTGGGTCCTAACACCACACCAATAACCCACTCTTTAAATATACCACATTTAGACCTACATTTATCATACTAACATACAATGTACTGACCATTGATTTAGACCCTTGTTTTACTTATCAGTTTCGGAACTGACCATCATCAATTTTAGGAAAAAATCATACAAGCACCTTCATTTCTCAAGATGGCTTTTAAAAGCATCTCCCAACAAAATGTATGGCAGCTAAAGAGAGAGGGTGGTCAGAGTTTACATGTTTCTCATCCTCAAGGCTCTTGGGCCATAAAACCTTGTTATAAATAATAATTGCTCAATTCGATTTTAAATTTGCTGACAGCGAATCAAATGAGCTGATTTCAGTAGCCTAAGACCAGTTTCATGAAACGGGGCTGTTAACTCTTTACAGGCTTTGGTCGACGAGTGAAACAAGCAGTGGAGTGCCACAGTCAACATTTGTCACACTTGCAGTGTATACTTTTATGTACCTATCAGATAAGCCAAAGACTATGGCATTCTAGTGAATGAAGAGTTTAACAGGTACTCATGTACATTATCCTACACTATTCTCTTTTGATGATGATGATGATGATGATGATGACGATGGTGACCTTGATGATGACGTTGATGACGATGATGACCTTCATTATGATGACTAATTGTTGGGTTGGAAGGACAATGGTCGTTATCCTTAAACTGGTATCTGTGTAGCACCCACTCCTGAACGCCGAGCCAGCTTTGATCTGAGAATGAAAATGGAACAAAAGACTACAGTAATATAACAGATATACAATCATCAATAGTATTATCTCCTACTCATCATAAATGATTTGATATTAGACAGATGGGGAAGAAAAACAAAGATTGAGAGAGAGAGAATGTGATTAGCAATGATATGATGGAAGAAGTAAAAGAATGTTTGAGAAAAATTGACAGAGATACACGAAAAGGAGACAGTGAATTTTAATGAGGAAATAAACATAAATATATGATATGAAAAGCTGAATATGTATAGGAAGAAAGAGATAAACTAAAAATATTTATAAAAAAAAGATAAATAAAGAGAGAGATGGATGTATAGATGATGTACATGTAGGTATAGGGAAATAGAGACTGGATGAGATAGTAAGGTGGATAGACAGAGATACTGCAGAGAGTATAAATAGAAAGACAATAAGAATTAACCAGACATAGAGAGAGGGAGGGAGAGAGAGAGAGAGAGAGAGAGGGGAAGAGAGAGAGACAGAGAGAGGGGGGGGGGGGAATGATAATCATAAACGTATCAATATCATCCACTTAGACAATAATTACCTGATGGAGCCAGCAAGTAGAGGGTTGAAGGCATAGAGCCAGTCGAAGACATCCTTGTCTCCAAGGGTCTGAAGCAGGAAACCTCTGTACTTGGTGCAAACCGAGAATGTGTTTGGTGTCTGTTGGGGTAAAGAGAAGATAGGGAAGGGGTTGATAAGATGACCACAGTAACCAAACATGTTTGTTGTCCATGACTTTATCTTCAAGCACTGTACCCATTGATTATGACCCATAATTATAGGACCTTTGTAAGAATAGAGGCAGCACATGTGGATCGCCCCATGAAACTAGTCCAGATAAACCTGAAAGTTTGTCATTCAAAGAGGGTACAAAATCTCAATGATTGTGTTAAAAGAATCTAAACATTATCACAACCAGATAAACAAAGTAATTTCTTGGCAGTAGGGATCGGGTAGGAGGGTACAAACATGTATCTGCCTAATCCACCTTGGTTTGTTAACTGATGGTGGCAGGGGTTTTAAGCAACCAGCAGCTTTAGTGCCAATGCAGTGTCATTCACAGAATCGCTAAACAATTTGGGCCCTCTTACTTGTCAACTTCTACATCTCTTGAGGGCATGTAGAAAGGCACTGATCATTTCAATCCAACCAGCTTCAAGTCGGCTTATTAATAGCTCAAAACCATCACTGCAGACTAAATTTGATCGAAATTATAAATTCTTCCAATTTTATTCCATGTACTTAGGAGACATGATGGGCACAGAAATACTTGGAGACAGTCACTGAACAGATTAACATAATTATAAACACATTCTTATATATGTTTATGAACTTGTCATTTGCTTGCTTGATTTTTTTCACTGAAGAGTAATGAAGAGAATGATGCGTGATGAGAAAAAAAAAAGTTGCTCAAAGCAAGCGTGGAAAATAACAAATACTAACAAATTCTTGATCTCGATGTGCATGATGGATAGAAATTTTTCTTCTTTACAGAAGTATCAAACAATTAACTTTAAAGGCCTTAGATGTTTAGACTTCTAATTGTTCATAAGACCAAAGCAAAGCACAATATTCTCTTTTTAAATGCCTATTGATATGGCCAGTTTGGTGTGAATTAAAACAAGTTTCAATGCTCATGCATGTGTCAAACTTGATAAGAAACTGTTGATCATAGAATTGTTCAAACTTGTGCTTAATGGCTCAATGCAAAACCTTTCTTTTGTGATGTGAAGTAGAAAACTGGCAAAAGCACATTGCAAGAGAATGATCAATGAAAATCAATGGAAGCATGCAATAGATACAATGACATCCTCTTAACATAATTTAAGATTACATTACATCTTTTGGAGTTTCAATTTTTGTATATGTATAGTTTTTTTGATATTAAATTTATTGCAAAATAAAGAGAAACACTCATTACCAAATAAATTGATTGATGAATCAACAGTATTTCAGGGTGATGGTTAGTATCACTTACTAATTTTAAATTGTGATTCTATCCTGCTTTTTCTTACTAATGGTTTATTGGTTTCATACTGGGCTTTTGAAAAATGTATAGTTCTGAATTTATTTCAATCATTTAACATATTGCTTGCAACAACAGGCAGTGAAACGGGCAATATATTTCATGCAATTTAAGTACACAACATTCAATACACACAAACATGTAGAAATTGGGTATGGAATCACGGGGGATTCATATCACAGAATACCTAATAAAACAAAGTAACAACATGCAATTAGCTTTCATGATGACATTTATATTTTAATTATGATGAAAGAGTTTTCAAAATTTATATCATTAGAATTAGCACCAATTTTTTTTAAAAGCAAGCTCTTCTTACTCTTAAGCAAAAGCTAGCATCGAGGTTGGATAAACCATAAGATAATTCCTATCTAATGCATTTTCTTTTGTTTTCTAGATTTCAATGCATTTTTAGATGGTTCTGAAAATCAAAATGTATTTGACCAAAGTAGCCCAAATGACAAAAATAGACATAGTCTTAGAAATTAAGTTATGAGCAGATTCCAACACTAAAATTTAGTTTTGACATCAGCTTCTCAAATTCTTTAATACCCGAACCGTCTTTATTGCATATCAATTTTGATCTTTATACCCCCAGAGAAGCTACATGTAAAAACACAGATGTCATTAAGAAAATATAATTATATCAGATGCCAAATTGTAATAAAGAATTTGTAAATATTGACATGAGCAAAACAATTTAATTTGTACATGTTTTGTTTTATTTTGTTTGCATTTTCTTTTCTTTTTTTGGTCTGTGTGTGTGCTCTGAGAAAATTTAGACTTTTCATCCTAAGTGACAAGGATTAAAAATAAATCCATGTAGAAATTTTGATAAAAAGCCTGGGAATATATGCCTCAGTTTGCTTTCAAATTCAATAATAATAATAATAATAATAATAATAATAATAATAATAATAATAATAATAATAATTATAATGATAATAATAATATTAATAATAATATTAAAATAAATAATCAAAGACAACCAATGACCAAAAAGCATTTTTTTTTAGTGGGTTTAATAATGTATACTATACATGTAGCTGTAAATTAAAAACATGAGCTTAATACTTAAAACATGACACCGTCCAAGGAGACTCAGTCGGGGCTGAGCTTGCCCAGTCAACACACCCTTATGCCAACCCATGCAAACAGAAGTTAAGCCTGACCTAGCATCTGTGCATGCATTGACATGTAATAATTAACAATTTGAATATCTAATATAGTTTTCCAAGAGGTTATTTCATCTCTTGCGACATAAAAAGTAATTAAGATCTTTTTGGTGATTGGTTGTTCTTCGCAGAGATTAGTGGTCTAAACTACAGGGTGATTAGGATAAGAAACAGTAGGGACATGAAGACTAACGACAATGCTGAGATGTCTTGCCCTAAGCATAGCCTGCTGATCCTCGCTGTATTCTACTCTCGCTGTGGCAAGGTTGATCAGGCCGCGCTCCACCGGGTCCTTCTCGTTGTTGTAGATGTAGACGTACGGGCGGCGCACCACCACGTAGCGCGTCACCCAGCCGGCGGTCTTCTCCTCCAGGAAGTTCAGGTAGCCGCGCCGAGAAACGACCGGACTGCGAAAGAAATGATAATGATAATTAGAAATAGATTCAGTATGAATAAATAACAATTAGAATTGGATTCAGTAATTTTTGCCCCTAAAAAATGATTTACAATTCAATTTAACAATCTTTGCATAACATAACAATTTTGATACAAATCTTAAAGCCTGTCTGTACTAGTTTGGCAAGGGGGATTAAACCTCCCTGCAAGGTCACTGACAAGTGGTTATCCCATCAAATCAGCTCTCAATTAACAAGAAAAAGGGCATCATGGGGATCAACGGATACTGCTTAGGCATTGTTGGTTGTATAGAGGGCGCAAGTAGCTATAAGTAGTGCAGTGGGGCTTGAAAACACATATCAAATTAGAGCTTGTATAAATGAAGTCCCAACAAGGATATTGTAATGAGACATTGCAGGTAAACCCATGATCAGTATCATGCAAGGCAAATGATATAACTATCCTATTCTGTACCTTAACAAATCTTGATCGTATAGATCTATGGATTGCAGACTAAACTTCCATCGGCCTGATTTTGTAGCTGCATTGTCATTCTGATTTCAGCTAGGAGCTGGTTACCAAAAGTTTTAAAAAGCGGTAAAATACTGTCTGCGCTAACACAACACATCAAAGTTTTAGAAGCATTGCCAATTTGATAGGTACAAAAGTGCCCCCTTTGGACCATGATGACAACTAGCTAACGTACCTTTTGTACACTGTTCTTTAATGGCTTCATTATATACTCAAATTCATTTATATGCACTTTTTTAAAGCTTTGTCCAAAATGTGAGGAACCTTATTGTCGATGGGCAAGGTAAACATGTATCTTACTTTGTATTATCTTAGAAACACATCACACTATGACATAAATCACGGCAATGTTAATGTTAGTATATTTGTAGACACTATAATGAAATGAATGATGGCTTTCATGCATAAGTGCCCTTAAAACTTTGTTATCAAACTAGGAAAAAGCGAGCAGCATTGATTAGTTAGAGACAAAAAAAAGCAAATACTGGTACATTATATGTATCAACCAACTAAGCTGTTGTCGGCATGATCAATGAGCTAGATGCAGCTATTTTTATTCCTGTTTTTATTTCATTTGATAAGAAAAGGATGATCCCACATTTTCCTTGCAAATCCCTGAAACAGCATATATAGCTCCTATGTAGGCAATATGTGTACCGGTAGAAAGTGGAATGAAATATGTACATGTACATGTACTTGCAGTTGTTAAAATAACTACAATTACATGTACTTACAACAACAACAACAAAGATGTCTACCTAAAAGTTGAACATCTCTTTCTGTTATAAAGTGTACACTCAAATTAAAAACAAACCATATAACACACAAAGTATGATCAATATTAAGACTAGAGATCAATACTATTAAATCCTATAGCACAGCAGGTAATTAACATATGGCCCAGCAGGGGCAAAGTTTTACATTTTGAGGTTTAGCTCTAGATGTAGAATTTGTTAGTGCCAAAGATTAAACCATATAAAATGTACGTGAGGAAAAAGAGCTTTTGAACAGTTTTTTAACAGTTTCCACTAAGTTTTGCCACATGAGCTGATGTCATATTTATGCTAGAAACTTCAAGGCAGTGAGCAATTTTTTGGGGGCAGTTAATAGCAGTTAATAGCAGTTAATGCTCAAAGTCCAATAGCCAACCAATGTCTTAATTTGTGGTTTTGCTGTAACTACGGTAACCATACTTTGATTTATAGAACTAAATGTTAAACAGTGAACTAGCTAAAGATTAAAATAACTTATGAAAACTTTCAGTTTTCAATATATAGTCATAATGATTACTTTATGTGGCGGTGATTAGGTGCAAATTAAGAAATGGTATTATCATCATGAGCTACATGTATCTTCTAGCACATGCTTTTAATTTCGTTTTTATACGTCACTTTCTAATCTTATTAGAACTTCTACATATTATCATGAATAAAATCAAACAAAACATTCAAAAAAACCAAAATAACTCAAGCACTGCAACAAAATCACTTTTATATTGAGGCTACACTGTACCTTAAGCCAGCGCTAATAACAAGAAGAACAGAGAAAAAAGAATAATCAAATTTTGAAAGTTAAACTTAAAAGACAGATAAAGAAATGAAAATAAATGAAAGCAATTCTATTGAAATAAATAAAATTGACAACAAGAACAGAACAGAACAAAAGCAAGGCCAAAGTTACCCTTTCATGCAAACTACAATTTATATTGTTCAATAGGCGAGATACATAGATATGTAGGTCATACCTAGTATTGTTTCAAACAATTTCTCTTTTCTCTTATACAAAACGAGTGTTTTGTGAAGGCAACAATGTAGTAACTTGCTATAATACTCAGAATAATGTGATTGACTTGAAAGAGTATTTGCAATCGTTCAAATTCAAGCAAAAAAGAAAAATCAGATAAATTAAATCCAAGCTCTGTCCTTGTCATATTTCCAAGTGATTTCTTTCATACGGTATACAACTAACTCTGCATAATTCAAAGTCGCACAAGTCAAAGCAACTTTTTAAAACCAAACTATGTCAAACATGTGATGTTTACACTTCCTAAGTAACACTTCCTATAAACACTGCATATGTCAACTATATTTTGCAGTCCTAACAGATTCAAATTATGCAGAGGCAACTGTACATACACGTATAACAGTTTTATCCAGAGTCTGAATTAGTCAAATTAATAATATCAATCATTGAGTTCTGTTTTTCTTTGATATAACATGCAATCTAAATGAGTTTTTACTGTATGTTGTTAGGCTTGGTCATCAATGTGTTAACTCATTGCCTCCGGGAACAAGTGGATCCTGTATTAAAGCCTGTCTGCACTAGCTTAGCCAGGAGGGATTACACCACCCAGTGTGGTCACTGACAGGTGGTTATTTCATCAACTCAGCTCTCAATTAACATAAGAAACAGAGGATCTTGGGGGACCAATGGACACCGCTTGGGAATTGTTTTCTATGTTAGAGGGAGCAAGTAGCTACAAGTAGTGCAGTGGGGCTTTTAATTCAATTTTAAATGCTGAGAAGTCATCCTTACCTCACTCTGATCTCCTCCACCTCCGGAACGTAAAGAGGGCGGAGTCCGCCCCTCAGCTTCTTCCCGAAGCCGTCTCCGCATCCCGCCCCGCCCGTGGGCGAGGTGCAGTCATCGGCGGAGCTCTGGATGCCCGGGAGCTCGGTGGGGATGGGTATCTTGCGGCTGCTGGTAGGGGAGAGACAGCGGAGGTCCGGGAGGGATGAGGCTAGAGATTTGTTCTGCTCATTGACGTTGCACTTAGAGGGGCTGCGAGGGGTGGGGGTCTCGATCTGGGGCGGGGAGTCGGCCCCTGTCACCTGGAGGGTGACTGGTGGGATGTCGGCCGATTGCTGGATGGGGGAGAGTGAGAGTAAAAGTGAAAGACAGATAGAGGGATGAACAAAATTAGAACCATTCGTTGATAGTCTAAGGGACAGCGCCTTGTATCCCTGGAAAACGCACTATATGGATCCAATTATCATTATTACTATTAATGGCACCATGTTAGTCATCTAGAAAGTAAACTTTAAAATAAACTTTAGAATTTTTTTATCATTGGTTAAATAATGGAAGAAAGAGAGGACTGCCGACCTTTGTCTCATGTAATAATAATAATAATAATAGCTAGTTCTTATATAGCGCTTTTCAGGACAGAAGGCCCTCTCAAAGCGATTTACAGACGGTGTACCCGGTATATGCATGATGCACGTCCCCTTCAAAACAAGTTACACACTGAACCACATCCCATCTAATACCTTCACGGCCGGTGGGCTACGCAAGGGTAGCTGGCTCTGCGTCAGTAGCCTGAGGCACTTGGCGATCAGCTCCTGACCCCTCAGGGGCTCGTTGCTGGCCGCACCTCCTGCCGCCTCGTCCGTAGAGACGGCGCTGTCCATGGATGAGAGCGTGTCGGACTGTGTCATGTTGGAGGCCGCTACGTTGTCCCCGGTGACGGAAGACTCCATGGAGAGGCTGCGAGTGTTGTACTGCTCCTGAGCGATCTTATCGTGGAGGAGGAGCGAATGGCGCGCTTTCTCAACCTGGACACAAATACGAAAGCAGAAGAAAAAGATACTTTGAATTTTGAAAGGAGAATATACTGAAATAAATTAAATTTGCCTCAAGTTACCAATGATGTACATGTATAAAATAAATTTTTACCATGGACTGAAAATACTGGTTAAAAGGGAGCTAATCAAGATGGGACAAGGGTAATTTTTCTGAGCCATATCTTGTCGCCCCCAAAAGCAATTCTTGCATCAATTAATATCCATTGCTTTGTGCAAAGTTGTATATGTTGCAAACAAGCAACCACACAGAGAGACAAAGAAAGCAACCAATGTGTTAATCCCTATACCTCTTCTAATCTTCAGGTTCTACTCCTCACCCACTCTTTAATCTACCACTGCATTAATCCCTACCTCTTCTAATCTGTTGAGATTCTCCAGCTCCCACTGATGGTCTATTAGATGAGGGAGTGGGCCCTGGGTCTCCATCCATTCAGGTTCTCCTCCCCACCCACCCTTTAATCTACCACTGCATTAATCCTTACCTCTTCTAATCTGTTGAGTTTCTCCAGCTCCCACTGATGGTCTAAGATGAGGGAGTCGGCCCTGGGCCTCCATCCCTTCAGGTTCTCCTCCCCTCGGACGTATGTCCCGGATGTGTCAATCACCTTCCTCATCCTTCTCTGAGTGCCTGCAAAGTGCAATGAACCCAATTCAAAAGTTGATAGGTCAATCATCTTTGCTAGTAGAACAGAATGTTTATAATTGTATCTTCGCATTTACGCAACCTTTTGGAAAGCAGGTTCAGTCATTTTTATACAAGCATGTACATGTACATGGAGATAGGTGGTCAATCAGAAGAGGTGAAAATGAGTTATTGGCTTTTTACTAAATAACTGATGAACTCTGACCAATGACCTGTTATTTAAATCAAATTTTCATTAATTTTGGGTTTAAGGTAACAAATTCTGATTTAGATGTGAATAAATTATCTTTGATGATGGGTTATAATTTTGCTTATTATCACTATAAATCTCTACTTCATAAAACGTATGTGTATCAGGTGTATAGACCATTTTTTATATATGATGTACATGTATGGAGCATATGTTACCCATTTTAGATGGTATAAAAATTGTGATTAATCATGGATAAATTTTTTCTGAGCCAAGCAGTCCTGGTAATCTAAGTGATAGAATGAGTCCATAAGCTCGGGTACCAACATGAAATTTTAGCTTTAATTTTAAGCCTCTGTGTTGCTGGCATCAATCAATCAATTAAATTACTAAAGGATGCTATGTTGGGGGAGCTCTAACAAAGCTCTAACAAAGCATTTGCATTATCAACATTGGGTAGCATGAGTGCATTTGAATTCTGCAAACACATATTTTTAAATGGTCTATCTACCCTGCCTTACATAATACATAATTTCTGAAAAATAATTGAAACAAAATGCATAGTGTACAGAAACATTATTGCATGCAATACTTGGTGCTTAAAATCATGTGTTAAACAGGTGTTAGTTTGTACATTATTGTATCCAAACCTAGACCACATCCACAAGTTTTTGTAGAAAATCTTCAAGCAGTTGGACATTTTTTACAACGGAAATACCTCCTGATACATGTATTATTTAACCTTGTTCCTTCAAATGGTACCAAATTATGCATCAGTAAAAGTCTGACAATGAGAAGTGCAATCTTTTATTAAGGTGCTGATATTAATTAATATTATTATTAAGGTTAAGGTTAATCCAAACTTAGCATTAACACCTTAATTGATATTAAGATTAAGGTTTAGGTTAATTCAAACTTAACAATAACACCTTAATTGATATCAAGATTAAGGTTCAGGTTAATTCAGACTTAGCACTAACACCTGAGTTAACACCAAACTTCAAGCACCAATATACATTTAGGTATTCCTCTTGCATGCATTTACAGTACATTACATATTAAATCAAATCAAGTTGACATTCTCATGCACATGCACATGTTGCAGATAAAAACTAGATAATCTACTTGCATTCATCGATCATCACAATCAATAAAATATGAATCATATAACGAGGGTTCAGTGACAAAGACGTAACTCCATATTTTGCCAAAATGAGTATTTGATATCAAACTGTTCAGAAAAATGTGGGCTTTGGAAACACAAAGACTTAACTCCACCCAACACCCCATTGAAGTCAATGGCTAGTGGAACATAGAATTAACTCCTTAAGGCCTAAGTGCTCAGTGACACATAAACCACTTTTTCTCAAAATGAAGTTACGTCTTTGTGCCACTGACTCCTCAATATGTACTGTACTGGAGCATTTCATCAATGGAGAGTCAAGTGAATTGTATGTTTGTATCAAAAATTGTTACAAATATCCTCTAAACTCTCCATCAACATTATCTGCATGTAACATGGTTACCGATAACTTTATTGAATAACAAACTCATGCATGAACAGTGTTCTTTATTCAGCCAGCCACTGCCATTAGAAAATTTGAAACAAAATGCAGGAGGAAAATTTCCATGCAGTAGAAAAAAATAACAGGAAGAAATTAATAAACTTGGAAGAAATCCAATGTCTAGATCTGTGTGTTTAATTTTAATCAGTATGGCAGCAGCAATGTTAGTTTGGTCAATTTTGATTTAATCAAGAAATATCATTAAATGATAACAAAAACATGTACGTGTATTTGAGATCCGTATTCACTGAGCTTTCCAAATTATTTATTTGCAAAATTCTTGCCTATGTAGTGTTCTATATTTCGATAATACCAGTCATCTTTGACTCATATTGTCGACAATAATTTATGCTGTATACATTTGTTTTCATCCATGATTGTGTACCGTACATAAGCTGCAGACATGACAATGTTGAAACAAGTGACATAGCAATGTTGAAACCTTTAAAGCAACATGTATGTGGGTGTGTTCATAATCACATGGGAATGCGATTGTGTGTTGTTGAACAGGGTTTGGGGTGTTCACACTGACAGTGATGATGAGATACAAGGTGTTTCTTGTACAAAACTCTTACAAAAGATTGATTTTTAAAAAAAATAGATATGTGAACATGTGAAATTTGTAGTAAAAAAGTGCAGTGACTGTGTGGTGTGCAAATTTGTGACGTTGGGAGGGGGAGGGGAGGAGGGGGGGGGGGTGTTCATGGTGACTATGATGATGACAGTGTGTTTTGTGTACTAACTCTTACAAATCATTAGACAAGTGAAAATGAAGATTTGTTTAAAGCTATGATTAACTAGTGTTTGTTTTGTCACAGTGTGAACTTGCAAAAATTAAAAGTTTAATATAGTGCTGAACCAAATCTCAATCTCATGAACTTAATTGTCATTGTGGGGATGCAATGTACATTGTATTTTCTCAACCAATTAAGACTTTTAGAAGTCAAGATAGATAATCATATCAAGAAGCAAGATGCATATGTGTCAGAAAGATATAAATATGAATTTGGAAACTGGAAAATTGATTAATTACAAGCTTAAAAGTTCAAAAAGTTCAAAGTTTATGTGCAAGTTGGAAAGAGAAGTCGTAGGACTTCATATATGTCAAGTGCATTTTGATTATTTTTTTTCCTATATAATTTGCTGAAGTTAAATGGGATATGTAATGACACTGTAGGAGGTCCACCTCCCCTTACGTTAAGTCAGTCCAAGATCAAGCACGGGAACAAAAAGAAGCAGAAAGTAAAAGAACATGATTTGCTAAATTGAAAATAAAATAAAAAGCACTATATGTGTTCAAAAAGTTTAAGTGCATCTACATGGACTTTAATTATCACCAGTAGATAATTGATTTTTGGAGAGATTTCTTGGAGAAATTTCATGCTAAAATGAGATGCTTATCTAAAGGTTTGAGAGTTTCAAATTTACACTGATAGAGAAACCGCGAGAGAGGGAAGAGAGAATAAAAGAAAGCAAAAATGATAAGAGAGGGAGAAAGTAATCTGAACAGACAAGTAGAAAAAGTTGGAAAGGCAGATAAGGAAATGTATCAAGAAAAATCACTTAAGAAAGAGATTTCATAAAGATATTAAAAGCAGATCACATGAAGAAATAGAAAATAGATATAAAAGAATAAGGAATATGATTGGTAAAGTAGATGTAATGGTAGATTTAGAACAGCGATAGGAAGAGTATGAAAACAATTATGAAACACAGTGGAGGATCGAAACGGAAAGAATTGAGAGGAAATAGGAAAGGAACTACTAAAAGAAAGCTAAAACAGATCAAAGGAACTAAGGAGAGAGGAGCAGATCAAAATAGAAGATGATGACAAAAGAAAAGAAAAGAAAAAAATGATGAGGAGAGAAAAAGCAAGAAGAATTTTAAAAACAAATGAGCCAAATATCAGAAGAAAATTACAAAAGAACAAAGTAACTCAGAGAAATAGACAGAGATAAAGAAGGCAAATCTAATTCATTAAGATACTGCAGATTGCAATCTTGCAAGAAAAGGAAAGGGAAGGAAAGGAAAATAAGCTCAACAGATAAAAAAAGATAAGCAGAGAAAAGGAAAAAAGAAAATGTCTATCAGAAATAAACAAAAAGAGTTTTTTTTTTTTAATCATTACCAAAACGTAGCAATGGTTTAACAGAAAGAAAAAAAATCATAGAGATATCTTTCAGATAAAACTAGTTTGAAATAAAAGAAATAAATATATATTTGCAGGAAAAAAAAAAACGAAGTCAGGAAATCTCAACAGTATTCCAAAGCTGGAATAAATACAGTCCACCCCTGACTATTCCGATGGCTTCATTAAAAATATATATTTGAACAAGAATAATTTATGTTTTTAAAACACCACTAATATTTACATACTTAGTGCAAACATTTTGTCATTTACACGGTAGATAAACACGAAAGTAATTGAAGAAGAACAAAAATAAAAGACCCCCCCCCCCCCCCAAAAAAAAAAAAAATAAAATAAAATAAAAAAAATATAAAAAAAATAATAAATATTACTTCATAGTTTGGTGCTTTTGTAGAAGGAGAATGACTTGCTAAGTGAGAAATCTTAAAATAAACAGTGAGTGTCACAGAAAATAGAAACATGAAACTAAAACCAACTTGTATACTGTAGCGAGTTCTGGATGAATGTACGCAAACATTTTTATTTTTACTAAACATTTTGATTGCTTTCTTTGCTGAAATTCTACTTTTGAGTGTTTTTTTCTTACACAAGAAGAAGGTAAAAAAAATTCTCTCTAAAATTGCCTTTGTCCATTTTGACTTTAAATATTGTTGAATCATTTACCGCAATAAACTCCTTGAATTTGTTCAAGGTGTAATAACTTATTATGAAAATTATTTGAGTTTATACCTTAATTGTGATGTCACTCATCTTTCTATTTTGTCATGCATATGAAGAATCATGAGTCACACATTACAAAATTATTTTAAATCTTTGTATAAGATTTTTGCTAAATACAAGTTTACTTTGAAAAGGAGACGGAAATGGACAGAAAATAAAGGAATATACAAATATATACCATACCAAACAAATTTGCATCCATATATTGGAATATCTATTGAAATCTTGCAGGAAAGTCTGGTACAAACAAGAAAGCGATTTATAAGAATAAAGAGCTATGTGACACGTAACAGAAAAACACATTGAAGAGTGAGGGTCTGGAAGCAGAAGACTAGCATGGACTTGGATCTTACCACTCATGTTAGGAGGGGACAAGGTCATGTGATGGTGAGGGGAGGTGGACTCCAATAAATCCCGCAGATCATATTGACTGAATGACTTGCCTGCCAAAAGGGGATTCAGTGTGTTTTTGTCATCAAATGGATTTTAACGACACAAAACCAATAAAAAACAAAAACAGAATATATCCAAATGAATCAGAATTTAAATAAAATATGAATCATGAAATTAATATCATTTTGTGTTTAAATGATGGGTCAGCAACATAAACGGGTTAAATTAACATTGAAAAGAATAGATAAAAGCATATGAGGTAACGAAAAGGAAGAGTATTAAAAAGAAATGATGGAGAGAAAAAGAAGACAAATGTATGAGATTGACTGGTCCAATGTTGATACAGCAATAAAAGACCAATAATAAGCCACTTTTGTAATAAATATCACAAATATTATCACTTAATCCACTGTCCTCGAGTCCAATTCATCAACTTTTTCTATCAGCCTCTGGCAACTTCATCCCCAAAATAATAATATTTCAATAAATTTCAATCAAATCTGTACTTTTTGTACATTTTTTTAAAAAGTTGCAATTTAGTCCAGCCAAACAGTATTTTCCTTTTCACACACCAATTATCCCCATTTCTCTTGTTAGCTATCCCAAATAATAATAACGTTTTTAAAGGAAAGGAGTAGTACTTGTACTGAACCTCCGAGAAGCTGATATTCATCAATGAATGAATTTCTACCAGAAGGAATTCAGTTCTCTTGTGAGGAAACAAAATCTGAACATTTTTCTGTTGCAATTTGAAAGAGACGATGTGAAGTTTAGTTTTCATCACAGTTTTCAAGTGATGATAAACTAAGTGACGATGGATTCTCTAGGACAGCGAAAAAATGGAGGACATTCTGGCAAAAATGTAGCAGGCAAAAATACCTTCAAAATCTGACGCTAAGCGAGTGCCTGTCATACACGACAAAACAAGAACATTCCATAAATACTAATTTTTAAAAATATTTTTCAATGAATATCTCGGTGTTAAAGAAAAACAACATAAATATAAAATACAAATCACATTAATAGACATCAGCCCAAAATATAAAGGGGGAAAATTGTGACAAAAAATTGGTTTGACAGACAATGAGAGGGGGAAATGGATGTGTCTAAAGAAACAAGAGATCTATGAATGGTGGATGAAGAAATAACAATGGAAGGAAGAAAGTCGTTCTTAATCAACCCATCTCGAGAGATGTCAATCGTTTCTATGGTAACAAGGGCATCTACGAGGACAGGATGAAATGTGTTTTGGAGCATAGGAATGGGGTATGTCCAAATATCTTTTCATTTTTTACTGATAAGAGTAAAACTTTATCGTACTGTGACCCAAAATATATCCTAGATATATCTTCTCCAAGTATCTAAGTTTATCATTAGAACAATCTACATTTTATATATCAAATGATTGTATAAAAGGAAAGCCATTATATGCTAAGCAGTAAATAGGCAATCGATTGATAATCAATTGATAATCAATTGATAATAAGTCATAGATGCTTTGTTTTTTTTGGACTAAATTTGGTGCCTCTTGTCATTTAAGCAACAAGAACGTGACATCTTTTTAAAATGTTCTGATTTTGGGCTGTCATTTAATCTAAATTGCATGTATTTTCGAATTCTCAAACTTATTTATTCCTAAATTTAACATTGACACTTGTCTCTTTTTATCAAGGTGTTTTTCTGCCACAATATCTTATCTGCATTCATCTGCATTTTATAAAATTATGATCGGGCTAAATATTCAAGTATTTTTCAGAATACAAAGAAAGGAACCTATGATTTTTTTCAAACACACCTTCTTAAAAGATTTTGCAATTACAGCAAAAGTGTATTGGTCTGTATGAAGATTCAACCAAAGAAATGGAGTAAAAGTTTGTGCTACATTCCACAAGTCATTCAAACTCAAGGATTGACTTTGATACGAAAAATATTTATATTTTGTTGATCCGTGAAAGCTTTGACCACGCCCTTGGAAGATATTTGGACACGCCCATTCCTAGAAGTTGCATGCCTAGGCTGAGTGCAGTCTCAATTCTAGATGGGTTCATTAATTCCAAGAGGAGGCTATTAAAGAGGAAGATTAAACTGTCATGTCATACCATTTCTTCCCCAAGTTATCCACTGCCACATGTCTGCATGGCAACGTGGTGAAAATTCATGAGCAAATTTAATCCACGTTTGAACAAAAAATACATTAAAAGAGGGTATTTCACCCTTACTCTATCATGTAAACCCAATAGGTGAATATTTTTGTTAAAAATTTAATAAACACTGTATATTTAAAAATTGTGGTAGAAAAGTTTGGCTCTTTTCTATCATGTAAAACTAGTAATTGAAATTCATTTTAGATAAATTTATCAATATCTAAAATAAATACACTGTTTTAAAGCAATTTTTCTCTAGCAGAGTATCTTTTAAAGTAAATTATGAGACATGAAATGCAGGGTGGAAAATTTAATATAATATTGCAAGGGTGAATAGAATAAGATCAGTAGTGCTATAAAAAAAGAGTAAAAATACCTCTTTGCAGGATTGCAAATTAAATTCAATAATAATATTAGTTAATAATTTTGAAATATATTGCAAAGGATAACAGTGCAGTAAAGACTAATGATAAAAGTTAATATCAATTTGAAACAAATAATGATATCCTTAAACATTTTGAAGAGAATTTTGAAAACGTAATGAACTGATGGAAGTTCAGATAAATATTCAAGGCAGTGAAGTTTAGTAGCATAATTTGAACAATAGTCTTTAATTATACATCTAAGCTTTTGGGGTTAAAATCCATATCAAAACTACGGGTATTTAATAAAAAGGTATTTTCATGACAAGTTAATAGTTATTCAAAAGTAAAGTTGATAATAATGTGCCACAATCCAATAAGAATACAGTAATATTTCCCATCAATAGCTCAGATAATGTGTACACCGTAATCACAGATAAAAAACATAATGCACCTTCATGTACATGTATTACAGCTATAATAAATCTTATTTGAATTAAACATTCTTTCATTTCTTTCACAAATATTAAATGTTTTTAATAGGAACATGCAGTTATCATGGGATGTTAGAGATTAATTGTGCAATTGCAATAAATTCAAACTTGAGTTTAGTGTTTTTAATCTTAGAAAACAAGATGCTTCCCTCTTTCAAATTCAAACAAGCAAGCTCTTTTAGTCTCTGTCTCAATTATGTGCCATACAGTACATATCATGCTGAGTTAAGTCTTTCAAATAGAAAATCTATAACAGTGCAACCTCATTTTGGATTGCAAGACAATACAAAAAAAATAAAGAATTGTTATTTGAACAATGTTAGCTTTAGTTATGACAAAGACCCTTTCACCCTGAATTCAATACAAAATGGCAATATTTTTCTTTTCATTCATAATTATTCCCATGGTGCATATTAACCATTCGGACATCGAGATTAAAACAATTCTTCTCATCTGTGAGATTGACCCAATATTTCAAATTCATGAATTCTTCAAAAGATGATATATATATTTAATCTAGAAATTGTCACAGATGCACTTTAATATTTCATGCATTCTTTGATAATAAAATGAAAAAGACATTAAATAGCCCATTTTGCTAGTACATGTATCTATGCAAATTTTGCAGTGTTTAAAATGCCTCCTTTTATGAAACATAGGTCATAATGACACATGCTCTAGCATCAATTGCTCAGCAGTTGATATCCTATACTAACCATATTCTTAATTTCAACCATAAACCAAAAAATAAACCTGACTTCACCCGCTAACCAAATTCCCAATGGCCTGATCCTAATCCTATCTCTTTGACAAAAAAAAAGACATGGAGCTTATGTTGGAGCAACCGAAGATGCACTTGTTGGTCAATGTATGCCCATTTAACCATGAAAATCTCCAACTCAGGAAGGAGAAGGAAGATGCAAGGTCAGGATACCTTAGGAAACCTTACCTGGACTGAGAGCCTCGGCAGACCTCAAGAGAGAGATCTCATAAACTCCAGTGATGCTGTTGCTATGGTAACAAAATGAAATGAACAATAACGATTGAGAGAGAGAGCAAGCATATAGGTAGGTGAAGCTCCTGTATTCAAATCAGATTTTATTTGTCCATGCCCTAGATTTATCATCCTCTAATAAAAGGTCATGTCAATTTCTTTTACTTTACCCATACCATTCAAATGTATCTGCTTTAGATTTTTGATGCTAGAATTTCAAAGATGTATGTAAAGAAATCTTCACAACACCGGATCTAATTAAAAAAATTGTGTGCATAAAACACATTTGGCTTGACGAAGTTTCATACTGTAATACCAGAATATTTCCCAACATTTATTTTTTGGCAAATTGTATACATCAGCATGTTTCATGACAAGAAACTTTCGTAAATTGCAAAAATTCAGTGTTGTATTGCTGTGATTCATTCTCTTTTTCGCATGAAACTCTCCCAAATCTTAGCCATTCACTATCAAAATTGGAGGAGTATGCATAATCCTGCATGCTGCAATACCATTATCATACATATATCAGTTCTCATTATATCAAACATAATTTTTTACTAGACTTTTTTTTCCTGCTTGTTCTTTGTAAATAGTGTAAATAGTTCACTACAGACCTTTAGGAATTTTATTTGTTATATATTATGTATTTGAAAGGTGTTGTAACGATTCAAGCTCTATTTGCTTATGTTTCATCACCTTTGTGTGTTCATTTTTTAAACTGCATATTAGTTGCAACTTGTCTTTGATAAAACATTGCTATATTCTTTTTCACATGAAGTCAATTCAAATGGATTGTAAAATTGAAAATAATTTGCTATAGTATACTCTTCATGTGATGTTAACTCCAATGAATTGTGAACATACATAAATAAATAAATAAAAAATTAAAACAAATACATACCTGTCTGATGGCTTGTAGAAGCTGCTTCCAAAGAGGCTACGGAGAGAGCGTGAGGGGCTAATGCGAGCGTCTCTCTCATACATCTGAAGGCATATATCCTTGGTGATACAGGCTGACTGGGCACAGTTCTCCAGCTACACGACAAGAAATAGGCAACATCTCAAATGTTTATACAGTGAAACCTGTCTATAGAGACCGCACAAGGGAAACACAAAAAGTGGTCTTTGTAGACAGGGTCCTTTAGTACATGATTCAATGAGAAACTATTTTCAAGGGAAACAAAAAACGTGGTCTCTGTAGACAGGTGGTCTTTCTATACAGGTGGTTGCTAAAGCAGGTTGACTGTACCACTAATAGACATAATGTAACATGTCTAAAAACACCTCTTCCTCTAAAATGTACATTTAAATGTACTTGCACAAAGCAACTACTACACTTAAACCTGAAAAAGACTACTACCATGTATTTATAAGCACGGGAGAGGGAGATTCTGCTCTCCTCCTCTAGGACCTCAGCCATGGAGCGACAACATTCTGAGACCTACATACACATGTACCATGTGATTTCTATTTTTATATTGATATTAATATTTGTTTGTGGTGGCATTAAGATCTAATAGTGGAGGATAAGAGATGCTTGTTACAAGTCAGAGAAGAAGGAACGTTGACTCACCTCAAGGTAGCCTGAGAGGGTGAGATAGACCATCTCACCGTAGGGAGTGACTCGGTTCAGGAGCACTGAGTTGTGAAGGGAACTATCCCATGCTGCCTCAAACCGGAAACAGGTTCTGGATAAATAAGAGTGATTAGAGAATTTAGCGTGATGTAAACATGAATAAATTATAAAACATATATATTCATAGCTAATTGAGTGTTGAGTTAGAATGCTAACTTACAGTACTCTTAAACAAAAAAACTAAAAACAAACAAAAACTATGCACATTTGTTTTACTGTACCAACAAATTATAATCTCTATCTTCAAATTGGCAACACATGTTACCATGTATACACTTCCTTAACAAAATACTATTTGCATGTTCTTGCAGTTATAAATGTATCCATATAAACATATATATCGGTTATATATTATATAGTATACATGTAGATTATATTTACTAGAAGAGTGGAGTTGAGAGAAAACATGACTGTTGCCAGTTTGACCAGTAAAATCTGCTTTAAACTAAGTAGTGATCTTTCTTTGGAGTTATTGATACCTGTCATCTCCTGGTACAGTTGTATGGCTGACTGGTAGAAGGTTTAGAGATAGAACTGTCATCTCATCATCCGGCTCAGTCACTTCCAAAGTGGTACGAATACGCCCTGCACACAAGGAAACATGAGAACATGGTATTACATGTATATGAAATGGAGTTTTGTATGTGGCAGGCACAAATTAAGATTTGCACATAGGTAAATGATTTCATATTTCAAACAATGTTTATTTTACCAGGAACCTAAAACATACAAGCACTGCTTTTTAATAGGTTCCTCACATTCTACTTAATCTATTATATGAATTTGAGAATCATTGAGACGTGCTCATATACATGTATACTACATGTATTGTATAATTTTCTATCTTATATGTTTGTCTATATTTTTTGTAAAATGTGGAACAAATAAAACTTGAACTTGAACTCTTTATTAATGCTCAGATTTATTACAAACTTGAACATTTTGTTTCTCTTACTTTTCTACTTTCATACAAATGAACTCATTTCAAAGGTTGGATTGCCCTGTAACAGATTCAAAGATTCAATATATTTTTTGATTTATTGATTTTCTAAGTATACTTTGTTCAAGATATATTGTGAAACAGCATCTGAGGAACTAACACTTCAACAAGCTTTGCATCTAGTTAGTTCCTCTTTTCTTGTGCTTTTCTATGACATTTGTTGTTTCATTGTATATTTTTTTGGTAATGTACTTATTCATTGTATTATGTTTTGCATGAGAAAAAAAAATCATTTGAATTCAAAGGCTCTTATGAACTCACCTACAACCAGTTCCCTGACGTCCTTCCACAAGAGCTCGTCGGTGGCTTCATGGATGATGGTGATGGCTATTCTTCTCTGGATACCTTGATGTAGGAGGAAGACTCCACTACAAGGCATGTCTTCAGAGTGATCTACATACGATGACAGGTACCTGTAAAGATAATAAGAGTCAAGTTTAGTATTAAGTCTGTAATATCACACTCATTCTTTATTATGATAATAATAGTAGTAATTTGGATTTATATCGGAATACCGTCTCTGAACGCTTTACAGATATTATTACCCCGGTCATCGGATTCAATCATGCACAATGTCCTCATTTGTCTCCTGGGTATGGAGTGACAAATGTAGATTAATGCCTTGCTAAAGGACATTAGTATTATGTACATGACTTGAGAAGGGAAACGACCCTACTACAGCCACATGTTTATTGACTCGGGTGATCTTGAAGGCTATACCAACTTCCCTCACCTTCAGCTTGGGAAGATCATAGCTCGATTATAGCTCGAGATCACCTCTTCAATAATAGTTTGTCCCATCACGTAACCCAACGCCTGGCTGGAATGCTCCCCAGGGAGTGGAGATTGTGCACACAGTGTGTGCAGGCAAGTAATGAATCCAATGACCAGGGTAATAGTATATCTGTAAAGCGCTAAGGGACATTTGTATTAAGTGCTATTTAAGCAGAATATTATTATTATTATTATCAACAGAGTAGTCTGTAATTATTTGCTTTCTGCATATATGTACAACCTTTAGAGTTTCTGAAAGAGGCCAACAAGTATCATTCCTTTTTCCTTGGTGCATGTCTGACCACTGAGATCTTCTGGAACTGCTATAGTCAACCCACTGCCCATGAGAATCCAGTAGTTTCTGTATCAAGCCTAGGGGATTGAAGGAATTCAGTAGGCCTGTCTTCTTCAGCTCGAGATTGCCAAATAGCTCGCTATTTCTGATTTGGGAACTAATCCCGAAGTTACAAATCCCGTCATCATCAGCTCGAGACTTGACCTCGAAACTTGAAACTTGAGCTCAAGAAATTAGCTCAAGATATTTTTCTCAGCGTTCGCGGATAGTGTGAGTCTTCGAGCTGGTGAAGACTCACCGGACAAATAGTGGGATATTTTGCCAACTAGCCCAAGATATCTTGGGATGATTATCTCGACCAAATATACCGCTAATTGAAACTTTGGGCTGATGAAGATGCAAATTAACTGGATAATTTGCGAACGGGATATATCTCGAGCTGATGAAAACAGGCCCAGTGGTCCAAAGGAATGAACTTACTCTCCAGACGGTGCCAGCTCACAGATGTCAAAGTAGACGAGAAGATCGTGCTTGGAATGGAGATGGCTGGTGCATGGTGTACTGATCAGGCCCATCCTAGGGGACGGAACTGCAACGTGAGAGGGAAGAAGAAAGGAATATTCAACATTTAAAAAAAAAATCTGTTTTCGTAGTGTTAAAGATTAAAAAAGACACAGACAGAAGTGGCTATGCTTGCTAACCGTCACCTAGGCCCTGTAACACAGAATTTTATGATTGGTTATATCTCCCCAAAATTAAATGTACCTCCTTTAATCAATCAACACTTTTCAATAATCAATAATCAAAATGTGGAGGAGGAAAGAAATCGATGTTGATGTAGTTACCTGGTGTAGCCATGGGTAGTGTGCATGGGAAACCCCTCTTGAGTGGCCTCAATCTGAAGGAATTCAAAGAAAGGGAGAAAAAAGAACGTAACAAAATAAACATTTGAAAATAATTAGCATTGAAAGAAAGTTGAGAGTAAAAAGAACAAAAGTCCATGAACGCATTGTCACCAACGACAGGTTAAGTGGTTGTTATTTTACATGACTGCTAAATAAGCATAAATGCTTGTTAGTGAGAAACCAGAGGACCATCGGCTTTAGGTCCTCTCCGGGGTTTGTTGATCCCTATCAATAACTATAACAAATGACTCTACAAGTTCTGCGTTTTGAGGCCACCTGCTTCAATTCACTGTAGCCTCCTGTTTCATATTCTCCCTTGATATTGTGAATACATTGTAGGTTTAAATATCATCAATATAGAAATGATTTAAAAAGTAAGTAATCATCTAAAAGTACAAGTAGCATTTCAACTGAATTCTGTTTCTTTCTCTTATCCTGTTGGATGTGAATTGATTAGCTTTTGGTATACCAAACATTAGATGTGGTGCTCTGACTCTATGTGTATAGCGAACAGGTAGTACCTCAGTTAGGCCTAAACAAAAAAGATCTTTTATTGCCCTTTGCTACCGACCCAAAAAACTTGAAATCTAGGGTCAGCTTTTTTTAAAGAGTTTAAAAAAAAACAATTTATCAGAAAAAATATGTATTAAAGCATTAAAAAATGAGAAATATCAGCCCAAAGAGGGAGTAAAGGAAGAAGAAAAAAAATTCTGACCGATCGGACCATGTTTTTTAGGCCTTATGGTGCCATATGGTGCCATATGGTGCTGTGCTAGAGTCATCATCATTCACATCATGATTTTTATCAGAATCATTATAATTATCATCATCATCATCATCATCACCATCATCACCATCATCATCACCAATATCATCATCATCATCATCATCATCATCATCATCATCATCATCATCATCATCATCACCACCACCATTATTCTGATCACCATCATCATACTACAAGCTCACCTAGTGGTGGTCTGGCTCTGCGTGTGAAGGGGATGAGCTTGGTAGTGACCAAACACCTCAAACACGATGGGTGAAGTCCTCAGGTAGTCGATGAATGCCCTTGTCACTGTGGTCGATATCTAAGGGTACCAAGGATAGAAAAATCATATCAGAGAAATAATAGACAATGTGGTTTGAATATTGGAGAAGTCTTTTTAAATTGATAACCTATTCCTGAAATGGTGACTTCATATGTGCTTTATGCCATCAAAGATATTGGGTTAGGATTGCAACTGATACTTAGGTTAGGTTTAGGTTTAGGTTTAGGCTTAGGGTTAGCTTTAGGTATGGTGCTGGCTCAAGTTTGAGGTTAGGAATTCACTAGGAGTTTGAAATTGTCAGAATAGCATTAGAAGCATGTGTCATAGAATCCATTTAATTCTAGAAACTTTAGATGCTTTTGAGTAGAACACAGGGCTGTCCATTTTTTTTTAATGAAACCTTAAACTTTCAGGCATGGCAAGCAATGATTCTTCTAGGTAGTAAATAAATGAATGTACTTTGTCTTCTTAAATGTCCATGTCTTTGATAATTATAACTTACGATTTCAATATCTTAATCATACTTAATCACATACATTGTACATATATCAATAAATTCTTAAAACTTTTGAATATATATAGTGATGATAAGTGTGCATGGGTGAGCATGCAAGCATGCAGATATATGCAGTGCAGCAATGACAGAATGAAATTCAAAATTAAAAAAAAAAAAAGAAAACAGAAAACAGTCTTTGATTGAAAAACATTTTTCCTTCCACCCCTCCCCCTTTACATCTATAGTCTAAATCTGAATAAATTTAGTGTTTGAGATATCAATTTTAGTTACAAATTGAGTTTGCTATCCAAAGAGAAAGAATGTGGAGTAAAAGATAATAATCAGTACTCATTTTCTTATCCCAGAAAGTCAAGTTAATCTGATATTATGTTTTTTTACACAATCATCCACTTTGCAAATCCTTCATGTAGCTGAAGGTATGTTCATTTAAAACAGAATGGGAATGGTCAACCAAGAAGTTTTTAAGTTGAAGAAATCCCTTTGTTTCAGTTATTTCCCTTACATTTGTTAATACATACTGTATATGGGATGCAAAGTTGTAATTTAAATCTTTGCTGAATAAATATGTGCACAGAACCCATTAAATCTTTACAAAATATCATGGAAGATTATGACAGAAAAATTAAACAGTAAAATAAAGATATAAAATTGCACCTAAATCCTATTCACAAAAAAAATTCTTTTGGTTTATTTTTTTCAGACAAAAGATCAAATTCCAGCTGTTTTTAACTCAAGAAAACAGATATTTTGCACATATTATTTCAAAGTAAAAATTATTTGCAAATGGAAAAAGCTATTTGCATATATGGACAAATCAACCAAGCAGCTGCAAAACTGTAAATATCGGGGGAAAAGCCACAAACGGCGTGAACGGCTCTCGCAACTGAACGTAAATGTAAAACCCAACTTACATCTTGAACAAAGTAAAAGCCGAGGGGCATTCCTGACTGTCCCGAATAGTGACTGTGGTTTTCAACCGACTGAGTGACGAACGCCCCCTGACCGTGAAGCAAGCTGTATAGCGAGCGAAAACAGAATGTTTGAAAAGAATACAAAATCAATCTTTTGCTCAAAAACTTTTCAAAAAGAAGCGAAAACGAAGTGAAATGCCACTCTGCTGAAAGAAATAATATCAGGCACAAAATGAAACTGAAATTTTGAAATTTGATGCTTTTGAAGAAAATATAGCAATATGCAAAATGTTGAAGAGAAATGAAAGAAATAAATAATTTTTCACCACAACCTTGCATGTATTTTGAGTACTTATAGGTTCCAACATATGTTAGTTGAAAGGAATTTCTTGAAAGGAATTAAAATCTCTCATTCACAAAAAGATTTTAGACATTTGCTAAAAGTTAATATCTTTTAAACAACTGAGGGCATTTTTGCAAGGATATAAAGTTTATATTCTCTCTTCCAGAAAGTGTCTCATAAGCAAGAGAAAATAGAGTTTGCCAATTGCATAATTAAGCTTCTCTATATCATCAGCCCTATAACTCCCAGAAAAATACAGTAAGAAGTTTTGAGGGAGCACTTGGCATAAATTTGATTCATGGAAATTTCGGGAGCAAAATACAAGCAAGGTGGTGACGTAATATCAGTATTGTGAGCAAAATGCATGTGACATGTCCAATCGATCTGCATACATCTATCGCCAATCAAATGCTTTGATGTAGCTGTGGACAAAATAAATCTGGATTCAAATTTTTTTATATAAGGAAATTATAGATAAAATCAAAGCAAAATGCATAAAAATATAATTGCTCTCATCTCTGTTCAATGATGCTTATGTGACTTTTCTTAAAACCATTCTAACCTTGATTCAAGTGACATTATCGAATACTTTCTGTCTTTAAAAAAAAAAAAAGGAAAGTGGCTTTTACTCAAAGAGTCCACCACAATATCAAAATTTCAAACAAGATTGAAATTAAAAATCAAACAAGTAGTAAAGGTTCAATCATTCCAAAACATTCTTTTTCAATCTGCAAATAAATATTGTTGTTTTTTTCTCTTGGAATAAAAAAATAATTTTTAATGAAAGAAACTAAACAAAAAAAAAGATTAATAGGCATATTTATTTTGCTATCATAAGGTTTAAGAATTTATTTCCTTCATGATTATTCCGTTTCTTCATAAGCATCAAAAAGAGAGAAATGAGAGCTCAAATAGCACAAGACAAACAAAAAAATTTCATAGGCCTGCGTCGCAATGCATGGAGCTTATTGAGTTGCCATGGTGATGGTGGCGGGGTTTGTCTGAAGATGCTCGACTCACATTCTGCGTATGAAAGTAACCTAGGCAACCGCTGCCTGAGTTTTTGAGAGGTTCGGTGGAAAATGCCTCGTCCTTTCCGTGTAGGAATCTTATAAAGGCATGGCATGATGAAATACATTTATTGTGAAAGAAACATGATGATGGAAAATGACATTTCAATTTCAAAGTTTAAATCTATTCAAGATGAAAAGTAAGTACATGTGCATACCGGTATCAAAGATAAAGGTTGCCTTATTGTTTCTTATCAAATAAATGCCAATGAAACTGCCTTTTTGCAAATTTTGCATATGAGTCTTGTAGACAGAGTACAATATTTCCTGCCTAGTTCTATTCTTTCTTTTTTAATACCATTCAAACATCACGAGGTATAATTATCAATATTTTCATGAAAGATAATATCTCCAGCACATATTCATGTGAATGGTGCATAGAGTAATATTTAATCGAGAAATATAAATGAAAACCCTATCGAATTGATTGAAAGGGAGTTAACCGATTCATGCAATCCTTGATTTAAATATATTCTGAGGTCGTTTCGAGGGTATAATGAATAAAAGTTATAAAAATAAGATAATCAATGATTTGTATTTTCACTTGAAAATCAAAAAAGAACACAACCATATCCCAAGCCCCAAAACCAAGGAACGTACTGAAAGAGTTATGAAAATGATTCTGGGGAAGGGGTGGGACATTAAGTGCTCACTTGAACTGGCAGAAGATGTCTGAGTACTCGGTGGATATCCCAGAAGCCTGTAGCACCGTGACCCGGAAGGTAAAGTTTGACCCTATCTTGAGATGGTCTGCATCACAGGCATCAAGAGTAGAGAGAGATGTCATAGATTCGGTGGTGCTCATGGCTTCAATGTCATGGCACTTCTCATCCAATTCTAAGAAGAAAAAAAAAAAGTACTGGTATAGAAAAATAATAAGACAAATGGAGAAGGCATATTATTAAGCAAAATGTCTTATTCTGAAAACTTCAATCTAGTCACTCTGAAAGCTGATAGAGATATTCATTCAATGTGTTATGTGCAACACATAAAGGATACATCATTTTCATACAGTGTACTAATGTCATCACTATTAACTACATGTAAATACATGTATTCTAGAATGTTTATCACAAAATATGTAAAAATGAACTTAGTTCTTCTAAGCTAATGTAAAAAATAAAACTAGTTGATTATTGCTTTCCACTTTCGTATACAAAGAACTGCATACATTTTACTGAAAAAAACTAATGGATCAGACACTGTATTCCAAAGCATTTGTTACACTTAGAAGTTGATGTACCTAGTTCATATATTACTTTTTATTATGTTGACAAATGTAGAAATAAAATGAAACAAACAAACCAATAATAAAGAAAAAATATTCATATCGTACCCATGTCTGAGTTTTCTCTGTGCCCTTCAACGATACGCACATTCTCCTCTGACATGTTGGAACGGCAGATTGCCTTGTTGATGCCGGATGTATTTCTTTTCAGCTGAAATAAATACAAAGAACATTAATACAGGAATTGTATTTACATGGATAGAAGAAGACTCCAAAATAATTAAATTTAGCATGGCAAATAACAGTTGTGAAAGAAAATTTATCAAATATATTTCATCCAAATTTCAATAGAAAATCGTTTTTAGAGGTCCCAATGTCCCCATAATCACTATCAACATAACGATCATTATCATCATCACAATAAAGGCTTCCAATAGAAACATAGAAACGGCACTTCATGTCTCTCCCTCGCCCACGTCATCATCATCCCCACTCAGCCTTAACCCCACTCTCATTCTCAGCCTTATCCCCACCATCACCCTCATCCTTCACCCCGCCCTCATACGCATCCTTGACCCCAGCCTCAAACGCATCCTTAACCCCACCCTCACACTCATCCTTCACCCTACCCACTCCCTCATACACATTCCTAACCCCACCCACTCCCTAATATACTCATCCTTTACCGCACCCTCACCCTCACACTAATCCTTAACCCCACCCTCACATTCATCCTTAACCCCACCCTCACACACATCCTTAACCCCACCCTCACACACATCCTTGACCCCAGCCTCAAACGCATCCTTAACCCCACCCTCACACTCATCCTTCACCCCACCCACTCCCTCATACACATTCTTAACCCCACCCACTCCCTAATATACGCATCCTTTACCACACCCTCACCCTCACACTCTTCCTTCACCCCACCCTCACCCTCACACTCATCCTTTACCACACCCTCACCCTCACACTCTTCCTTCACCCCACCCTCACCCTCACACTCATCCTTTACCACACCCTCACCCTCACACTCATCCTTTACCACACCCTCACCCTCACACTCATCCTTTACCACACCCTCACCCTCACACTCATCCTTAACCCCACCCTCACCCTCACACACATCCTTAACCCCACCCTCACCCTCACACACATCCTTAACCCCACCCTCACCCTCACACTCATCATTAACCTACCCTCACCCTCACACACATCCTTAACCCCACCCTCACCCTCACACACATCCTTAAACCCACCCTCACACTCATCCTTACCTCAGCCTTCACACTCATCCTTACGTCCACCTCACCCTCCACATGACCCCCTACCTACTCTTACCCACACTCTAACCTTCACTATCATCCTAACCCAAAGTACCAGCCTCATCCTCAACAACAAACCAACATATATTTTCATCCACATCCCAATCACCAACCCTATCACCACCATTATTCATATCATCACTGTCATCATCATTAACATCACCATTGTCACCAATGACATGAGTATGTCATCATCACCATCATCATCACAACCACCAATACTGTCCTCCTCCTCCTCCTCTACCCACCTTCCTGTTGAAGTATTCATCATCATTGAACTGTATCTTGGCCATGCCTGACTGTCTGACCCCCGACCCATAGTCTGGAGTTTCATCGTCCGGTAGGACGTGCTGGACAGCGATGCGGAGATAACCTTTGACATCTCCCTTCTCGTTGACGATGGCAACCCGATGGACCAGAGGAACGGGGTAGAGCAGATTGCTCATGTACACAAAGGACCTGAATGTAAAGAGTGTATGTTATGAATGTACAGTCAAACCTGTCTATAGCGACCACCCAAGGGAAAGACAAAAAGTGGTCTTTGTGGACAAGTGCATGGTCTTCGTAGACAGGTTCCTTCAGTGCATGTTTCTATGAGAAACAATTTTCAAGGGAAACAAGAAATGTGGTCTTTGTAGACAGGTAATCACTAAAGCAGGTTTGACTGTACAATGAACTTAATACTAAAGAGCGAATGGTATGCATTCAAGTCTACAACATGAAATACAGAATAAAATTAAATCTCAATATGACCGACAGTCAATTGAAATACAATTTGAATTAGATCTCTACTAATTGTCTACAAACCCATCATTATGTGCCTATCAAATGATTACAATTTGAAGAAAACACATTCCATGGGTATACTGTTGTTTGATTTCATGTATATCTATAAGATACCTTTCAGTCAGAACACCATCCACATTATTAGCAGTGATATCAATTACTTCAGTGATCAAATCTAAAATATTTTGAAAGTTGGAAGAAAAAAAATTGTGTTCACAGACAAACTCACAGACACACAAACATACATACAGACAGGGCAATACATGTACATACCTTCCAACTAGACGGAACCATGGGAACCGATCGTAGAACGGATCCCTGCATGTGCCGCTGTTCTCAAAGCCCATGTTACCATCTGGGCTAGTAGGTGTGGCATCAGCAGCATTGTCATACATCTCTCTCATCAGCTCTAGTCGCTTCCTACCATTGCAAACAAAAAAAGTTTGAAAGGCCATCATGATTTGTGAATGACGGGTTAGGTGCAATATAATTTTAATATTTTCTCAGTTGTTTAGTTAGTTTAGTTTTGTAAGCATTTAAATGTACGAATTTTTAATTTTTTTATTTGACGAGTTTGTTCTTTTAGGACATACTCTTAAACTACTCATGAGGGACCTTAAATCCACAAGCCTTGCTTTCAACCAAGGTCACCTCATCTTTCTATTGTAACGCCATATTCTGTTCACTCCTTTATATTCATGTCATATTTATAATGTGTGTTATGAAAGAAAGATAAATAAACTTGAAACTTGAAACTTGAAAAAAAAATAATGCTATTAAGCCCATCATACTGCAAGTCAATAGAAAAAAAGATGCTTAATTATGTATTTCCCACTAATCAATATCATAGGATCATGATCATGCTAGTACTTGTAACTTATTTTAATAGGTTAAAGCAACAATTAGACTACCGGTAGTTAATGAACACTCACATGCAAGCAAGCATACTAGAAGTTTAATAGCTTCACTTTTAATGTGTACTGGAATGATCTACCACTTATAATTATGCAGTCTCCATCACTTATTACCTTTAGAAAGGCTTTAACAACACATCTTTTTTGCAGTTTGTAGTTGTAAGACTGTTTTTATTATTATATGTATTTATGTAATTCTGATTTTCATTCACTGTAAGGGCTTTGGGCCTTATGGGAAAAGCATGGTTTAACTTTAAGTAATAATAATAATAAATTCTGGCATTAATATTGAATCATTTTTTTCCCTGTTTATCCTTGACCATTCAAATGTTTCACATTACGATAGTCTCTTCTTTGGTCATTTCCTGTCTTACATCGAAAAACAATTGATCGTTTTTCCTTGTGATTGGACACATTATTTTGTAACACTCTAATGTTTGATCTTCTGTTTCATCTCATTTTTATTTTATAATTTATTGAATAAAGAACTGATTTATAATTTGTGTGTTTATTATAAGTTTGGGTTGTTAATTTGTAGTCAGACAATGGTGCGCATAGAAACGACCGTATTAAGCGCCTAATAAATGTTATGTATTATTATTAACACTCACTGTAGTTTCTCCAAGGTCCAGTAGTGCGTTGCCCCGTTCTTCTTGTCCTGCACCTCGACGGCTACCACCGTCCGTGGGAAGGGTCTCTCTGTGACCTCTGCGCTCTCGCTGCTAGGTACTAGCTCCGTGGGGAGGGGCGAGTAGAGGGTGTCAGACAGGAGGACGAATTGGAACTCCACCTGGTAGGACAAAAGGTACATGCAGAGAAGAAAATATTGATTTACATGTACTTTCAAATTATTTTATTGTAGTTGATATTTTGATATGTTATTGAAAGTAGATGTCATTCTTATATTTTACACATAGTTAATCTTCCTTTTTGAATGTGTATCTATGCATTCATGTAGACTCTCCTCTCTCTTCCGTGTGCTTCTTTTCCTTTTCTGCGCATTTCTAGTCTTTTTCTTTGTTTCGTTATCTTTTCAAGCAGACTTTATTCTCTAAGACTTCTGGGATTTAGTTACTATTGTGCCCCTTTTCCAAGTTTTAAAGAATGCTGGTTAAAAAAAAATTGCAATTATTTCTACAGCTGTTCCATTATTCCTTCTCCGCTTGTCTACATGTAGGTACACGTACATGTAAATACATTTATACATCACATGTTGCATATAAAACAATGTAAATATATCAATTTTCTATTGAAACATACCTGTGTGCATGTAGAAAACAAATATATATTAAGTGAGACTACACATACTAACATACAGCTACAAGTCCACTGGTATATGGAAATCATGGACCTTGTGGCAGATTAGTCTTGACCTAACAAATGTATCCAATAAGGTCTACTACTACTGCTGCTACTTCCACCACCACCACCACCACCACCACTGCGACTACTACTATTAAATTAATTTTCTACTAAGCCCTTTTCAGGTATTGATGTAGAATGATTTAATCTGCTGCGAGCCAGAAGGACATGAACTGTATCTTAAATGACATGATTAAATGCCCTTCTGGCTCCGAGCGGATGACTTCGTCTTGAAAATCATCAGCATCTTACCTTCTTCTTGAGTTCCACACTGATAGCGTTAGCCTCCTTCAGGAATATAGCGTTACCCCAAAGATCATCCTGTACACAAAGACAACAAAAATATTTGGAAAAAGTCAATACAAGAAATACTATGACACAATAAGTCTTTGATGGAAGCCTAACATGTAGAGAGATGCTTGCAGGGTGGATATGTGCGCTATATAAATATCCAATAATATTATTATTATTATTATTAAATGTATTTAACATGTTGACACAGTCAAGAAAAGAGCTGAATTACGGTAATTCTGAGAAGTAATGTAAGAAATAAAAAATATTCCAGACAAATTTTACAAAATACCTGATCAATTTCTAATACTGTTGAAAATAGAAAAATTGTCCTTATTTTGAAATTGAACTGTATTTGTAAGGTACATGTATATGTGAAAAATAAAATCACAGTTATCATCATGAATAAAGCGTTTATGTAAAAGAAATTTCCATGATATTGTTACAACTTTAAAAGTTGATTTAAAAGGTTTTTCACAAATTAAAAAAATGCCGCTCAAGAGCTGAAGCAGAGAAAAAGAAAGGAAAATAAGAGATAGAATATATGATGGATGAGAGAGAAAAAGAGAACTGAAGGAACAGAGGAAGACCAGGGGGGGGGGGGGTGTTTCACAAAGATCTACAGTGTAAGTCGAACCTAACTCTAAGTTGGACTTAACAATTATGGAAAGCCGTTAGCATCTTTGAAAATATTTTGTTAAAGTTATTTTTAAAGGCATAAAAAGTTGATTCAAATCATTCATATTTTCTATTATCATGGAGATTTCATGTTCATGATTTTTTGCATTTGAATTCATTTTATTTTAAGGCTACAAATGGCTCTCCATAATGTTTAAGTCCAACTTAGAGTTAAGTTTGACTTAGGATCTTTGTGAAACACCCCCTTATGTATATAACATATATTTTTTATCTTACCCTTATAGAAGTAAATCTATAAAATCTCCATTTTCTCCAGACCCACGTAGCAATCCGGTATTCACTAGCTGTCCATTGACCTAAAGATCACAAGAAAATCAGAATAAAGATTGTAATATTAATTATCATCAATATTACAATATCATTCCTAAAACTGATCTCATTGAATGCGAATAATTGATGAACCAAAAACTTTGCATATGCATGTAAAGTACATGAACATGAGAATTAAACATCAATTGTCAAATATTTCAATAAAGGCATCTGAAATGTACCATGCGTCATAAACTTATATTAAAGAAGGTACACATATCAAACAAATATGCATACATAAATAATGTCAACATTCTATTAAGGCATTGAGGGAACTATTTCATTTCAATCTTCATTACAATCTTTCCTTGTTTCGGAGTAGGTATGTTAGTTGAAGTGACTCATATATATATGTTTAATGAAATTAACAATATCAAAACTTCTTGAAGTTTGGGAATAGAGCCGGTAAAAGCGCCTTAGCAGTACATGGACCTCCAAAGTGCTAGACACAAAGTTATCATGGAGCAAAACGAAAATAGGAAAGATATCTGCAAAATTGAAAGGAGGAGGAGCAGTCAACTTACCTTCCCGATTCCATCATCTTCACTTTCACTTCTCACACTCTCTCAACTCATCCCCAGGGATGGGCGACAAAATATATGGCTTTCATGCAAATTGATCGGTTACCATGGCAACCAAGCAAGGCAAGCTGAGTGCTCCCATTTCTTTCTTGTTTTTTTTATTCTGAACCAAATTCCTTTTGCTCCTGATAACTGACATCTGGGACAGAACTACCCTACAATGGCATAAGGAAGTATGTGACATCTCTTCTCTGATAATCATTAAGTGAGAAAACACTAGGCCATGGACAAATTACGAACCACACCCTGTAAACCATTGTGGAAATGTCTAGCATAAGTCTTTTTTCAATTCATAGTTTACTACATGGCATGAACTCCTTGGAAATCTTCAACAACCTCAAAAAATTTGAAATCCATTTTTTCTCTTTTTAAACAAAAGATTGTCATATACTTCCTTTTTGCCATTGTACAACAGAAAAAGTCACACGATTCTTTGACAGATACAATGTCATCTCTAAAGACCTAGAAGGGTGCCAACTAGCTCTCAGATGACAATATCATTAATTTCGCACAAAATGTCACATACTCTTTCAAATTGATTTCACCCTCATCTGGTGATACTCTTTGATACTCAGTGAAAGAAAGGCACTTGGTGAAGAAAAAAAACTTTTTAACGATACAGTAGCATCTACTCTAAATTTCTGCTCTACTATGAACGGATAATTGGGCACGAATTAGACTTCTTCTCCTTCTAGGTTCAGGCTAGAAACATGCACAATGGAAACACAAGATTGTTGGGAAAACATGGTGTGATTTACAATACAGAATTCATGGCAGTTAGTACACAAATATCAATAGTAATGAATAGAATCACAAAACAAGATAGGTGTTAGTACACAAAACGATACATTGTGAGGTGCATGTACACATTAAAGTCTACACGTACATGTATCTCCATTGTTAAAACTATTTAAGAGAAGAAACGATCATAGACCACCAAATGCCGACAAGAAATTCCCCGCAGAGGAGATAGAGATGTAATATATTGTGCGTTATGAACAACACATGAACTTGTTAGTGGAATCACATTTACATTTACATTAGAAATCATATTAGTGTAGCGTCTTTCCTGACAGGTTAAAAAGTAAGCTATATTCCTAACAAGGGTGATTTCATTTGCATGATAAAATAACATTTTCCCTGTTTCTCTATTAGTCCTTTGTATATTTATTTTCCAGCTACATGTACATGTACACAACGCATGCACATGTACCGGTACATGGTTGATGTTTGGTTTTAATTAAAAATCCCAGGTTCAAAATGCATAATGACAATCTCTCCCCAAAAAGGTTTTGAAAATCTTCCATTTTCCTCCCAAATCAATGGTCAAACATTCCATGAGTTTTAATGTTAAAAGGCAATGAAGTTACTCAAAAGATGTATTTAATCCCCCCCCCCCCCCCCAATAAGATCAATGTTTGATCCAATAATTTGAGAAAAGGAAACAAATAATGTTAATTTCCATGCAAATAAAATTACTCAAGTCATCTGTTAATTTTACTTTGAGACATAGCGGTCAGAAAAAATATTATCGAGCTAATGCACAAAGTACCCTTCAATCACATGATCTATCATCTTAGATTAAAAAAGAATTGCTTTTTAAATTGCAGAATCTGTGCACCCCATTTACAAATAATATACATTTTGGGTCAAGCTTCAATTCATTGTTATTTGTAAGATGCCTTGTTTGTATAATATTATCAATATAAACATCTGAACGAAACCTGTGGCACATTTTTATGGGACTTTTAAACAAAGAAATGCATCTGCTATACAGAATCTAGAAAACATTACATGGATAAAGCCCCATAGGGAGTAATTTACCCAGCATTCAGACTGCCAGAATTCATTGTATAGTTATCCAATAAATTCTAGTACTATAAAAGTTGTATAAAGAAACGTCTTGTAGCAGAACGCCTATTTGAGCGTAGTTTTGAACGAGAATTTGATATAGAATCAGGGTCCCACTTGCGTCTGAACCGCCGTATCATACAAAAATTGTATGAATGGGCAAGGCTTATCACGAGTGTGCCCTGAGGATAGGCCAGCTGTCATGTCAATTCAGCTCTTGAAAATTAGTTTCTCTATACAATGTTATTTTCTAGTCTGAATGCTCCTATTGCTACAAGATGATTCTTCATACAACGTTTCTTTATACAAGATTTGTATGAATCTCCTGTAGTCTGAACTGGCTATCAGACTCCTGTGTGCCTGGCACAGCTAGCAAGATTCTAGACATGCTAAAGACGATTGTGCATTTGTCACGTGCATTTGTCACGTGCATTTCTTTGTTTAAAAGCCACTTGGAAAACATGCCAAAGTTTTAATGAAGATGTATTTCGGAATATATAAAAAAAGTCATCATGGAGCAAAATAATTTGAAGTCAGAATAAGGGAGACACAACCAGCTTTGCTCGTAAATTCAAACTCGATGCAGACATACAAAATATTTGTTAAGTCCATCTTTGTCTGGCACAGCCCCAGGAGATGAGCGAGAGGTTTCCAGGGGTGAGAAATCGATGATACGTGAGCCATCCTTTCTGCTGCGATGTTGGTCTTCACGATGTTTGTCTCGTACAGTCGCAGTGCAGCCTGCCTTGGCATACTTGTACATTGTTGAAACTTTTCATGTTTTATACTACTATTCCTACATGTTATTCTACAACTCTTATGTTTTTAAAATAATAAACTGTCACTCTTGCTTTTTGCCTTCAAACTAAATCGCTACAGTTTGAAACAAATACATACTACTGTAGAAACAACATTTTGCACTCCTACACCTGAAGAAATGTTTCCTTATCAATGCTGATCCCTCTCTTTGCTTCAAGGATCCCTTTATCAATTTCTGACAATATATTTTTACAAGTGGATTACATACTATAAGACTGTTGGTTTTGTTACCTCTACATTACCTTTAAAGTTATTCAAGACATACAATATTAAAGTAAACTGCTATATCAAGACCCTACCATCGTGATTTTATTGAATATGTTTACACGTAATTATGATGATGATGATGATGATGATGTACATTTATGAACTTTGAGAAGAATATTTTTTTGATGAATTGCTTGTATAATATAAGAGGTAGATTCATGGTCTCCTAGAAAAGGAGGGAAGGAGGAGGAGGAGGAGGGAAAGGGGAAGGGGCATAAGTCAAACAAATATCTGACAACAAAAGAGTTTCCCTATTTTGGGAGGGGGGAAGCTGGTTGTGCCCTCTCGAATCTGACCCTGAGTTGTACATACAAATACCCTGCCTGGCACTGTAGGGGTTAAATTGTCACAGCTTGACCAAAGCTGCTGCTCTAGAGGCTGTTCACTCCTATCAACTTGTCTAAAATAAGATGTACCACATCTACCAAGCTAGGCTCCCATCACAGACCCCAATCAACACATCCCTTCTTTTAGCATCAAGTAAATTGCAATAAAGACCATCCGATCTCACTAATTAAACTAGGTTACTACACACAAGGAGAAAAATTGTGGAAAACTAATTGATGTCTAACTTGACCAGCTTGCAGTCTCTCTGCTGACACGATGATGGTTTTATTAACACTAAGATATTAAGCAGAGTCTGCAATTTGCAACTGCAGTTCACATTGATGTCATCTATAATTCCTGTACAACTTTGGTAGACCACAGGAGATTATAAAGTGATTAAATTATCATGTGTGGCAAGAGGAAAGGAATTATTTCATCAGAAAAAATGAGGATATAATTGGAAGGGACATCATCCCACCACACACCGTTCAGGCCAACTGAGGACTTTAAATCGCCCTTACAAAAAGGCAAAGACTGTCATAGTAAAGGGGAGAAATTGAACTTCTAAACTTCTTTCATGGTGAACATATGAAATTTTAAATTGTAAAGCAATCTTTCGTCACCTTTTTTCAAATGTACTGATAACATGCAGCTCAGCATATCACAGAATTTTGTATTGTTTTAAAATTTATTTTTTATAGGAAATGTACAAATCTACTGTTGGTAAAAAAAAAAATCATCATGTCACTTTGAAAATCTGAAAGATAATTATCGAGAATTTTATCCCTCTATGAAGAGACAAACAATTAACTCAGAGTTCTTTCATCAGGACAGCATGAAGCGTGAGACTCCTTTAATTGATACGGACAGATCTTAATTGTCTTGCGTAGAGATGCAGTCGAGTCATACCGTCAATTAGCCGGGCATGCATCAAGCAGCGAGAGTCTCTGGTGTCAAGATCATCATGATGTGTAATAAAAAGGGGGGCCCCAGTGTTAGCTGGCATGACTCATCACACTAAAAATAGCTCATGACTCGTATAAAGGGACAGCACCGTAGAGCCTCCTCTTCTTCTTTCTGGCTTCTTAAATGCAAATGAGTCAGCCCTAGTGCATGCTGGGAAATTCCAGAAACTTTTTGGAAGGGGAGGTGTAAGGTGAGGGGCCCAGAAGGGGGGGGGGGGCGAGATTTGGGGTCGGAAGGGCAAGAGTGGTAGTAATTTCCCGAGGGGAACTATCGCAAATATCCTGACTATTTTCTGGCTCAGCTGGAGCCTATAGAGTGCACAATCTATTGGGGGGGGGGGGGGGGGTGGGGCAAGAAGAAACTGGGAAAGATTAATGCATGTTGTTATCCCTAAATTTCTGGACATAAATCACTGTTAATAAAATAAACTCTTGCACTTTGCAAAGGTAGCAATACGTTTGCAACTGAACACAGTATCATCATTTAATTTTTTTTCTAGATTGCATAGTGAGGGTGATAAAAAAAGTTTATCAATCAATTATCAGTTTGTTAAAAGGATACTGCTAGTTACTAAGAATACGTCTATTCTCCTGTCAATGAAACTGGCCTTGAGTTTGAGAGTGTATTAATTTTTTTTCTTCTTCATTTTGATGTATCTTGTACAGCTTGTATGATTCTATTCCAAGTGTATCGTCAATGCTCGTTTGGTTAATATTTATTTGGTTAAACACCAACCTTCAAGCCTTAATATAAGATCTCAATCATCCCTACAACTATGAAGAAAAAAATCCTGTTCTACATGTATATAGTATGTTCTTCCACCCCTAGTGTCCCCATCTTGCCCCCCTCATCTCCCCCCCCCCCCCCCCACCCTCCCCTGTCAAGTTCACTGGTCCCCTATGGTCCATAATTTTAATGGCCATAGCAGATGTCTAGGCAATCGTTACCTGACGGAGATTAATGACTCTGGATGTTACGGAATGCCGCTACCAGTTAGCAGTCCACTTTTCCGAAGCACCTCCACACATCAAACTTGTTACCTCGTACAGATGTATGCGGTGAGTGTGTGAATGTGTGTCTGTGTTATGATGATATTAATATGTATCAGACCTACAGTAAGAGTGAGACTGGTAACATATTTATGGACTGACCGCATAAGTAGAATAGGTTCAAGGTGAAGAAGGAGTGAGCCGATAAATCATCCCATTCTCATGCCACAAATGAATGCATCAAATGTCAAACATATGTTGAGTGTGTTTCACCATGTAGTAGCCCCCATAAATCACTTTAATCCTTTGGGAAATAAACTTAATCTGAAGGAAAGCATTGGGAATCTATTCACACTACATGTATTACTCATTACCCAAAGATGGAAAGATGTAGCATGTCTACCATTTAAAAATACATGTGAGACAGGTTCCCCCCCCCCCCCAGGGAATAAAAAGGTATATTCAGGGATGGTTACATGTATATCTCAGTAATCTTATGCAATAATTTAAGAAAGAAGCTCTGGGCTTTTTTCTTCACATATAAAGCAAAAATCACTATTTATATTATTTATTTACAACTAAATTCTTGTTACAAACTCTCCTAAACAACTTTAAACACAAGGCACTTTGTTTTATTAGAAAAATTTATTGCATCTCTTAAAAAGTATATTTACAAAGCATGATTACATAGTATATAAAGCTAGACAGTCTTACTATATGGCATAAATTGTTTTACATGTATGTAAGCCAGTACTGTTTTATAGACCGCATTTACAAATGAAAGAAAATACACAACTATCTTAGAATCTATGATCTACATATAACATTTCAGTCTTAGGAATCGCAACTATCTACAGTTTGCTGAGTTTTTGGTGAAGTGGTTTTCAAAAAAGCAATAAATGTTGTGGTACATAGGTTTTTTGTGACTCTGAGTCATCATAACAACAAATATTCATGTCATCTTTCCAGTTCGGAAATTTACGCAGATTTTTGTTGGACTAACAGAACTTGGAATTTCAACAAGGATTGAGAAAACAATAATGAGGGATTAACTGATAAAGCCTTAAATCAGAAGAATCTTCATTTGAGCTAAACTATGGTGATTTTAAGAAAACCCAGCTTTGTTTAGAGTATATAAAACCTGGAGTTGAAGTAGCTTTTTTTTGGCAGAATACGATTATGAATAAAAGCATGAATACTAATGTACATATCACAAGAATACAGCGAGCACATCCCATTATTAATTAGAGTGAATACAACAGAAGTCATTTGTACCTTACCACTATATCTAGACTTCTTAAACACAGATGTCACTATGTGCCTGGCAAATACATTTCAAGTATAACAAATTTAACATCAATTACATAGCAAAAACATTCATCAAACCAGTTCATATGCAAATTAATAAAGTACAAAAAAGTATGAAAACCATGTTAATAACGGAAGCCAGTTTGATTGTCTTTGCAAAAGGAAGTGTTTTTTTAGACACTTTAGCTTTGGGCACAATCACATGTACTATTTTGAAGACAAACTGCAGCATGGACCTACTTTATAAGCTACAGTACTACTGTGTTGCAGTACAATAATGCATTATGGGAAGGCATACATGAACGCTCTACTGACACTTTGTATACCATTGGGAATACAGTTGGGAAATGAATATCAAGTACTTTTTTTTTAGTACATTTTTCCACAAAATCGTGACAAAACGACAAAAATTACTGAATAATACAAAGTGCATAATCATGATATATTGCAACGTCCCGTGAGGTGAGTAACCATGGAAACGGAAATACTCCTGATATCCAATGAATATATATTTCAAAACAAAGTGAATATATAACCTACTCAAATAAATAAATACATAAACTCATATATACCCATAAATGCTGAAGTGATGTAGTACAAAATGTGTAGGTATATATGGAGATGATGATGATATAACTTAAAGTACAACAAAGGTAGTACAAATAGTCTCAATAGAGTCTATTAATTTGAGCCAAAAAGCTTGTTTCTCTAGATGGAGAAGTACTCAGTTTCATATTAGTGCAATTCTTTTAAAGTCACTATGATAAAGGTTTTAAACATATTATCAAAGGTATAGACAAGCATATTAAATAAACTTAAAGTAAATGTATATATGGATGGAATTATAACTCACTGTACATGTATGTAAGTTATTGACAAAAATACAACAGAGTTCAACAAATTTAACATCACATGTTCAAGGCCATAAATAAAAGTCTGATATGAATTTGATAAGCATGATCACCGAGCATGATCAATGATTTCAAAATTAAAAAAGAAATTGTCTGAATTGTAGTTTAACTTTAAAAAATTGATAGAGTATTTTCATCTGAATAAACTGTTATAATGTAATTGAAAACAGGTTTAATGATATTTTTTGTTATTGTTGTAGTTCATCTGAAGTTCAAATTATGAATATAGTGATTAGTTCTGATTATAACCCTTTTTGAAAAAAAAGACAGATTTACATTATTTCGCAAGGGGCAAGTCATTCTGATGAATTACTTTTTCTGGAACATGTAAAATCATAAGACTGTCAATAGAATCTTTTAACAGATAAAGCAAAGAAACCAATATAAGAAAAACTTCAAATGATATATTTTCTTTCAGGAAAATAAATAATTACTGGTATCTACATGTAATTAAGAAAGGACACAAACTAAGGCAGGATTTTTCTAATCACAGAATACATCAAAAACTGGATGGTACACAAAAAGGAAATGAAATATCTATACAAAACAGACATGCACTTGAAAAGGTAAACACCAAGAAAAATTGTCAAAAACAATTCTAAACAAAAAATTACTGTATTTTTCAAAAGCACATCATCATGATGTAGGGAAAATAACAAATAACAGATCATCTATAACTAAAAAACAGTTTGATATATTCTTTGGTCCAAGCATATATACATGTATCATCATCAATTTCCTAACATTAAATGAATATTTTTTTAAACATCATCTAGAAACAAACTGAGCACTTTGTGATAAAATCATTCGAGTCAGTTTCCAATTCATTTGCAATTTATAGTTAAGTGCTGTATCATAAATGTTAACCATTTTTAACTGACTATTTGCAGCCAAAACCGGTTCAAATTTTCAGGTTTAAATTAAGTGTCAATTTAGAACATAGATATTATCTCTTTTCTGTAACTCTCAATTACTGACAATGTGATAAAAGCATGACGATTAAAGATCTGCTCCTATCTACACAGTTCTTACATTTCCAGAGATAATTGTTAGCGATTGCACACGAAGTATTTATTTTATGTAAATTATGTACCAAAGTTATTGTTATTTTTAATATTTGTGAGGTCCATTTTTAACAAGCCATTCTGTGCTTTTCATGATCCTCCCATTTCAGATATTTCATTTTATTATACATATATATATTTTTTTTATCTTGACGTGGAAAGAAATAAATGAAATGAAAATATATATAGGGAAAGAGGTACAGATATTTTATGATGAATGATATTTTTATAAAAGGTTAACCTGTTTTGGAACAACCAGAATTATACAGCACGTTTCATTCAAGTGTCCCTTTAATACTAGCACACCCGCACTCGCACAAGCATGTAAAGAATATTCAATAAACAAGACACAAGCAATTAACAAAATCACCGTTCCTGACACAGACTCAGTGTCCTCTTTCACAGTCATACAGTCATATGAATAACAGACAAACTTCTGCAAATTTAGTAAGAACTCAGCCGAAGGAATACCATCAAACTGACAAACATTGTTCCATGATACAAAATTTTAACATGCAAGAATCATTTTTCAATTTCTAGAAATATATCTATTTCATTCGAGGAAAGGGTGGGGGGGGGGGGGGGTTAAAAGAACTTACATGTAGACACAGCATAGATGGGCATTTGAAACCACCTCTACCAATCTAACTGCATTTGAGGAGTATTACTGTTCAGTTTTTGCAGAAATACCTTTTGAAGTGGACATGTATGGGGATTAAAAACCTTTCAGCAGAACAAAATGTGCCCCCCCCCCAATTATCTTAAATGACTCAGAAACGGAGAAGCTCTCATCAATAATTTGCAGAAATGAAGGTCTGTTTCCATGACAACACACTCCAAGTGTAAACTCAGTGGTAATAGACAAGAATTGATGATTTTTTCCCCTCCAAGATTTGGCACTTTTTGACAAAATAAAGTATAATGAATATGGAACTTAATAAAATGTCTACATGTCCATGTATCATGCATATAGAATCTACACTGCACATGAATCCCTATCTTAAATCTTAAATTCAAATGGGTGGGGATAGAGAAGGCGAAGGGGCGAGGGGGAGGGGTGAGAAGATGATAGAGGGTGCAATAATTTCTCTTTGAAATTTATTTTCACATAATCTGTCTCTTCTTATCTATTCTTGAGGATTGCCTTGAGAGATATATAGAGGCAGGACGTGATATTTGCCAAAGAGATGAATGCATGCTTTTCTTCAAGACTGGAATGCTGAGATGCAAGTGTTTGGAAAATACATATTTCATCTTTCAACTGATCAAATACGTGCTTACACGTGAGGAAGCCGAGCCCCTCAAGTGCCCGTTCACACTTGAGTGGGAAAAAAAACTGCCACATCAAAATGATTTTTTTTGCTTTTGCATACACTGTAAATTAATGGAAAGTTGCAGTCGCTATAAGTAGCTTATGTAAAAAGGTCCCCTAAAAGTACTTTCGCACCCGTGTGTTTAAAGATACAGAAATGAGAAGTGTACTATTCTTGTGTCATTTTATTTTGAAGTGGCAGTTTTTGAGGCAGTTGAGGGTGCCATTAGTGAAACATGGATTAAAAGTTCAGCTGATATTCGCAGCTTAAGATGAAAGCAAGAAATAAATAAATTAGAATCTCATTCAAAATGTTTAAAGGCATCTCTACCATCGGAACATCGAAACCTCCTTTCCCCTCTGCCAATCTGCACCCCTTTCCCTCGGTCCACCCCCTCCCTTGCCTCCTTCCCCTTCCCCCGTCGTCATCTGAGCTCCGTCATGAGCACAAGGTAACAACTCAAGAGGAATAGGAGGGATATGATAAGCATGGAGAAATAGTAGATGTACCAAAATAGGACAGCCAGAAATAAAATGGTCAGCAACTTACTCTCCAGGCCGTCATCGTCGTCGTCATCGCAGCTGAGATCGCCGGACACGCTGCCGGAGAGGAGGCTCTGGGTCTCCATCTGCTTCTGGAGGGCTTGGAGTTTGCTCTCGTAATCCTAGCGGGGAAAGAAGCAGTGTGAAAGTTAAAAGTCAGTCCACATTTTTTTTTTTTTTTTTAAATAATTGCATGAAATTTCACATAAAATCAATTTTACAGAATTGTTTCAAACAAATATAATATGAATATCTACATATTACATGGACATCTTATAAGTGTAATCCAGTGATTTGTCAAAGAAAAAAGAACTTGTGCTGCCATGCACTGCTTTTCTTTCTTATTTCCAAGATATATCTGAAATCTATATAATATCTGCACACATATCCTACACATTTCTTTGCTATTCTATATACAAAAATCAATCCATTGGCTTCATATGACAGAATAAACTGGGGGTGGATTACCCCCCCCCCCCCCCCACAAAAAAAAAAAAAAAAAAAAAAAAAAAATCCAGCAAAAGTGTACATGAAACAAGAAGAAAGACCTTAAGCTGACCGACAGTTTACAAATCCTGGCCATTCTCAGTGATATAATTTGATTGCTCGGTCCATTGTTTATAGTCTTATCAGCTTGACTTGGGTACATGTGTGAACTTCATAACAAAGCTTGGGTTGAGATAGAAATAAAAGAAAGGATAAGTACCAGTCTCTGATAGAAAAAAAGAAAGGATACGTACCAGTCTCTGTTGCTCTAAGAGTTGGTCCACTTCTTCTTTCTCTTTCTTGTACTGCATCTCCATGGCAAGCAGTCTGGTGGCGAAGAAGTGTAGGGAAGAGATCACAGATGGGGGGGGGCAAGAGTGAATGGAAGGGAGTGAGAGAGAGAGAGAGAGAGAGAGAGAAAGGGAGTGAGAGAGAGAGAAAGGGAGAGAGAGAGAGAGGGAGAGAGAGGGAGAGAGAGAAAAAAAGGGAGAGAGGAAGAGAGAGAAGAGACAGAGAGAGGGGGAGAGAGAGAGAGAGAGAGAGAGAGAGAGGGAGAGGGGGGGGGGATGAGGAAATGAATGGGATATGGCAGATGAGATAAATGAAAAGGTAAAGGGAAAAAAGGGATAAAAATGTACAGATATTCGTGAAAGAGAGAGAGGGGGGGGGGAGTGACAGAAAGACAGATGGAGAGACAGAAAGAGAGACATAGATACATGGAAACAGAAAGACAAACAGAGAGAACAGGAGATAGACAAACACACACAGATACAACAAAGACAGAAATAGACAGACAGACCAATACAGGTTGTGGATGATGAGAGGATTTAACAGGACATTACAAGTAAAGGTAGAATGTAAATGAGAGATACAGCAAACACAATTGAAAGTGAAAGAAAAAAGATGAAAAAGTGAAAGTGTATATTTATAGATGCTCATTTATTTCAAATAAAACATGAAAAAAAAAGAGTTCAACATGATTACATGTACTAATCTCATTTCTATGATAAACTCTTTTAATTCATTAATAAAACATGTATACATGTAGTTCACATTAAAAAATCTTGTCATATCAATACCATTTTGTAACTTCAAATCATTTTTTCAAAATGACAAATAATAAGTGAAGATTACCTCTAAATACCACTAAAGTAAAGAAGGGTGATTTTCTGTGATTGATTTCCTTCAATCTATGTTACATATACCTTCTCTCCATTTCTTTCTCGGTATTAATACCATGGTATCACTGTAGCTCTGTGCTAAGGACAAGTTTCTACTATTCAATTTTTGAGTTTGGGCTTGCAACATATTATATACCACCTCCTTCCTGTTATTGTATTTTGTTTAACTTCTCTTACTCTCTTCTTTGATGTCAATGCCCTTGCGTTGCAACAATTCTTTCTGTGTGAAAGATCAGTCCCTTCCCTTCAATCCTGCTAATCAAGCTTGCACTTAATATCACTCCGTTCCCTCTTCCTTTCATCTATCTTTCATTTTCTTACCTTCTCTCCATCTCTTACTTGAAATAAATTCCCTGAACATGCAGCAATCTTTCTGTGTGAAATACCAGTCTCTGCTGACCTGCTGATTGGGCCTTCCCTCCATATCTTCCCATCCCCCTTTCCTTTCATCTATCTTTCATTTTCTTACCATCTCCCCATCTCTTCCTTGGTATAACTTCCCTGATTATGCAGCATTCTTTCTGTATGAAAGACCAGTCTCTGCAGATCAGGGCCCCGTCTTACAAAGAGTTGATCCAAATCAATCTCAAGTCCTCTAATCAATCACAAGTTTGCAATATCCTATCTCTTATGTACATAGTTGTGATTGATATCAACTCTTTGTAAGACAGGGCCCTGGCCTCCCTCCCCTTTCCTTCCACCTATCTTTCATTTCTTACCTTCTCTCCATCTCCTCCTTGATATCAATGCCCTGATGTTTCAGCAGCTCTTTCTGTGCAAAGGACCAGTCTCTACTGTCCGGCTTGCCCTCCGTGTCGCCTCCATCTCCCTGACCTCTCGTATCCTGGACCCCGTCGTTCACCTGTCCTCCTTGGACAGAGGAGGAGAGCTCCCTCTGTTGGCGGATCTGCTCTGGGTTGTTGAAGCGGAACACGTGATGCTTTCCAAGGATGATGCGGTAACCTGTTAAAAGGATCAGAAGGATGTTTAGTGCACTTCCTGAAACAAGATATGGCTAACTACTAGCCCAGGTAATGGCCAAACAAGATTTAATTCTATATGCAACACTAATAATCTTCCTTTGCCATATTGTACTTTAATATTATAAGATAGATATACCTTCTTCAAGAACATTTCATTTTTTCCAGTGCAAGATTAATCTATGTTAAAAGGGTTGTCATGGAAGTTATCAAGACCGGAATAGCGTAATTGTGCAGAGGCATTGTATTACACAAAGCAATTGTTCCATCAATTTGTGCCTATATTTTTGTGCAAAGTTACACGTGTGGCAATGGAGCAACTGTGCAGAAATGCAATAAAGCAGCCCAAGTGCTAAAGGGATGGTCGAGTTCTGGTAAAAAGTGAAGATTATTGGTGGGCTGTCTTATTTGTTTCAATAAGTTGCATGTACATTCACATGTCGTACAATGTTCCAAGACAAATATTGCCCTTTAACTACAGTCAAACCTGCTTTAGTGACCACCTGCCTAAAAAGACCACATTTTTTTGTTTCCCTTGAAAATGGTTTCTCATTGAAACATGTAATAAAGGGACCTGTCTACAAAGACCACTTTTTGTGTTTCCCTTGGGCAGTCGCTATAGACAGGTTTAACTATACATTCATATTCCACATATAACTAGAAATAGATGAACAAAATTTGAACCAATCTACAAGGATGTAAAACTCTATGTAAAATAACCATTTCATAAATAACCAGGAATCGAAAAAATTCTAAAGAAGAATATAATCTAAATTTAAGACTTGCCACTAAAGATTTGCGTAGGTTCTGTTATCTTTGAGCCATTGATGTAGCACATACGACCATCGAAGGGCTTCAGGGTGACCTGACTGTCCTTGTTCTCAAAGATACAATGCTCCTCGTTGATGTACGACCCACTCAGCTGGATATCTTGGGTCACGTTGGCATCTGAGAGCCCCACCCTATAGGATGAACGTTAAAACAAAGAAAATAGATCACAAAGAGTCCGACTATTGTTGTCACAATCATCAACTTTGTTGTTATTATCATCTTCATCATCATCACCACCATTATTATTACCATCAACACCCTCATCATCACTATCATCATTATCAACATCACCATGATCATCACCAACATCATCAGCATCATTATTATCATCATCATCCTAAACACCATCATCACTATTACAATCACAAAACTCATCATAACATGATGATTATCATCACCACCATCATCGTCATCATCATCATCATCCTCATCCTCATTGTCATCATCATCACAACCATTATCATTATTATTATCATCATCATCATCATCATCATCATCATCATCATCATCATCATCATCATCATCATCACAACCATCAATATCATCATTACTCCCATCATCATCATAGAATCATCATAGACCCATCATCATAGAATCATCATAGAGTCATGATCATCAGTACCATCACTACCATCATCATCATCAACACTACCACCACCACCACCACCATCTTCATTTCGGATTTGTATATAAATGATGTGTACCTTGTTATGCCTGGCTTGAGATGGTAGAGCAGACACTCGGACATCAGTGGATCCTCATTAAGATTAACAAGATGAGGAGTCTACGGTCGATATTGAATAGGTAGACAAAAAGTATTTCATTTTTATTGACTCATCAGGATAAAGTGCTTCAAAGCGTTAAGTGAATCAACTACTCACCTACAAATTAGCAATATTCACAGGTTTTCTCATGGTTATGTTAAAAAACAATACAAAAAATGTAATAATATCAAATTTTAGTATAAATGAATGATCTTGCAGTAAAGTTAATACAAATGAGGCCATTGACTTTGGGGAAACAGGGTGTTTAATGTATTACATATAGAAATTAGAGAATTCTGCAGTCATTAGGTTAAGAAGAAGAAGATTGAAGAAGATGGAGAGAAAAAAAGAGGAAGAAAGAAAGAAATAGGAAGAGAGAGAGAAAAAAAAAAGAGAGAGAGAGAGAGAGAGAGAGAGAGAGATAAAATACCTGTTTGGGGGAGAATACTCCAACAGTGATTCCATCTTCTCTCATGACGACACCCATTTCAGCTAACATCTCCTCTCTAAAATAAACAATAAATGTTACAGGATGCACACATCAATTACTATGTATACATGTATCATGTAATTTGTGATATCATATAATTCAATGAAGTTCACAAACTTGCAGCAGCAATTACACTATACGTGTCAATCAAAAGTATTTTATTGAACCAATTGAAAATGGAGAATCATTAACAAATTAAAACTCATATATCAAAATCAAAATCAGGTAAACATAGGTCTACATAACAATGCTAAAATACCACTTCTAGATTGTTTGGTGCTTCCAAATTTCAAAAAATACTTAGGAGAAGCTGCAATATTTCAGGAAATTAAAGAACATGAGATTTGGAAGGGAAAACGAAACTGAACTACTGTACTGTATAAGCAACAGGAGCCTCAATGCATACCTACTAATCTGTGCATAATAAGATGTTGTTTTCATTTTGGTTTCATTTTGGTACAATAATGTTGTTGCTATTTGTGGTTTGTTGTTTGACGTTTCATTGAACCTTCTGGGGTTGGACCCTGTCATACAGGTGGCCACTACATCACAGGTTTAAGTACTGTACATACTTGGAGAAAACAAATTTTCCAGGGGACCTACCTCTGTAACCTGATGGCCTCTGTCTTCTTGAGTTTCTCTTCCCATGTTTCATTCAGCTCGGCTATCAACTTCTCAGATTCCTACACAAACAACACCCAAAACAATGAAAATCACTGAGCTCTGTGTTACAAGATACAGAAATATGAAGCGCAATACACTTTACATCATGAAGACGAAAAAAAAAAAACTCGCCGGTTTTGAAGCGAGATATCTGAACGATCCTTAAGACCCCAATGCAGAAGTCTACAGTCAAACTACATGTATAGTGAGTACAGTAAACCAAGAAAATTTCAAGCACATGAAATTCTAGCCACATTTCCAAAAAGTTACGATTTGGTAGAGTCTCATGCTGCAATAGAATTAATCATAACTTGCTGAGTACTGTATCATTGCGATTCAAGAAAGTTGAAGAATGTCATGAAAGTCTTAGATTTTACAAGTAAAGAGTTAGACATCACCTTTATTCTATCCATCGCATCTTCTTTGACAGGAAGCTGGATCTTCTGGGGCATGGAAAGGTTTGGATTGGTGGCAGCGTTGACGTTGCTCACAAAGTTGTTGAGGTTGTTGGTGTCAACGTCGATGCCCTCCGTCTTGAGGATGACCTTCAGCCGATTGACCTCTTCCTTGAGTTCACGGATGAGACGGGCGTTGGGATCCTCGTTGACGATAGCCTTGCAGACGATGTTCTTGGCCCTGTCTGCATATCTGTGGAAAGTAGCAGGCAAAAAATTGGAGCACAAAGCGCTTTAAATAACTCTTCTAAGCTTAATGGTCTAAATATTAAGAAACTGGCTCAGGTAAACAACTAAAAAGACATTCATCATCTTACAGGGTCCCCTTTTCTCTCTTAGGTATTGAGTGGCAAGTGTAGATTAATGCCTTGCCAAAGGACATTAGTGCTGTGTCAGGGATCTATCCCACAACCTTTGAATTTCAAGTCAAGTGCTTAAACCACTGGATTGCTCTGGAGTAGTCTCCTTGATAAGTAACATTTCTATCAATCCTTTAAAAACATCAAATGAATGTAAAATGTTAATTTCTCTGAAACATAACAAACGGTCCTGAGTCAACAAAAAGAAAAATTGTGGAAAATATCCTCTTTACCTGAGCGTACTTAGTGTCTCATCGTAGTTGATATCGGCCGGACTTAGAGCGGCAATCATGGCCGTCTTGGAATTTCCTCCAAGGTTCTCTCGGAGTAGCCATGTTAGAACGGAATCTCGGTATGGAATGAAGTCTGACTTCTTCTTCTTCTTACTTGCCTGTTTAAAAAGAAAACGAACGTGAGAGCAAAAAAGTTGAGTCAATTTATTGCACAGTGTCATCTTTACCGAGGTTTATGCATTATCTTTCTATCAGGAATGTCATCAATTCCACATGATATATAAGCAGAAAGATAGCAAACTTCACAGAAAATGGGAGTCAATTGCTGTTGCAGTACATCATTCAGGAAAAGAATGATTTACTTGAAAATCAGTATGAAAGTCTTTAAATTGGCAATGCAGATGGGAAATTATAATCACTATATTCATGATCAAGTTGACAATTTTGGTGCATTTTGTAATTTTCAATGAGAAAATGATTGTTCATTGACTGCTCATCTTAATTTGCTACATACATATTTTAGACAGTGTATATGTACCCCGATCAAGACGATCAAGACATTACCAAAATATGTTACCTATTTAGATAACCAACCAAAAGTGAAAAGTGAAATATACATGTTCATGTACATGTACTTACAGTATATTGAAAACTGCTACAATAAGTGCATGTACATGCTGCATGATTGCATAATTGATGTTCTCGTACATTATGAAGTACAATTCCACATGCATCAAATTTCATGCTCATTCAATGTCTTGAATTGAGTGTAAATAGCACAACAATAAAAAAGAAGCAAATAAGCACTTTCAATTAGACAGAAAGCTAATCTTCACATACATGCAACTGTTATAAGTTAGAATGTTTGTGATAAGGCAGGATTCAAACATGAATACACATGCTACATCACAGGCCCTTTATCAAAGCAAAGGCCAAATGCTGTGTATACATTTAGACGCCATCATGCAAAGATTACTTTAAAATGTTTGAGCGGCTTTATAAACCAGCGCCCGATTACCTTCATGCACTCATACAATACACACTGTGCATGTGTGAAGCTAATAATGTCTACCTGTCGTGACACCGTGAGCACCGAGCTAGCTTAACGGCATATAAGCATACCAGGTTCTATACCCATACACACACGCATGGAGTATACATTGATCCAATCATACATGCATCATTCATGCATGCTCGGCGGTGGGTAAATGGCATCGTCGTGGAGAATGCGCCGTGGCAACCAATTAGCTAAAAACGGACGTAATTCTCACGAGGTGAAATAACACGTTTTAAAGTAAGACTGATGATATTAGGATGGCTTAGCTAATCACAGCGGTCATTTGAATTCTTATCAAATGTGTGTTTCCAACATCAGTGGTTGTCCAGAGCAAATGAATACTAGCCCCAAGATGGAAAATACTGAAATAAAAATGCATTCAAAGGATTTATGATCACTCTATCAAAACAAGTAGTCTTCTGACTTTAGATGTAGTCCTTCATATTTGATAATAAGTCCTGTATCTAGCCCTCTTATTCATGATATTAAGATTTTTGGACTACAATATATATCTAAAGTGTTTGGGATATTGATAAAAATAAACAACCGATTTATCTCAAGAAATGACACTTGTTGTTTGACTTCAGTATCACAAAAGCCATTACATAAGGCAATTAAAATTAATCAACAAATGTGAGGGTGTTTGTTTTGGTTTAGCTTACATCATTGTAAATAAACAATGGTATCATTATCACACAGGCCAATCATAATCATTCACAATACTGAGAGCGGTTGACTGTTTTCCTGATTTATGGGAAACTAAGAAGACATAGTTCTTTAATAGATGGGGCCAAAACAATACAGCTGAGGGGGTAAAAAAATAAAACAAAATGAAAAAAGGGCCTGATTTGCACCAAATATCCAAAAGTATTCATCAACTAAAAACAATTGCACATCTTTAGACAAAAAAAAAATGTTGAAAAAAAAAGGGTTGTGCTTATTCCTACAAGTACTTTTGTTACGCACAGTGTAAATCTTAAAATGTATGTGAACATACTCAAATGCATGTGATACATATTTCTATATGGAAAAAAGAAAATTGTATCTTCGTTAATCTTTATACTTCAGGCGTCATACAAAATTTTGGGTGTGTTACGAGCCCTCTATACAGGCCTATATTTTGGTGAAAGCTAGCATATGTAGCTGCCGGAGTTGCCGGCCCTCACGGGTGGCCCCCTGTGCATCATTCAAACCGGTAGAGAGAGGGCAGAATCATAACATATGGAACAGGATTGGCGTACTGCTGGAGGCGATCGCTTTATGGGAGAATTTAAAGGGTAATGAATGCATTATGAGGAAGGAAAGGGACTAATTGTGAATCATAGGGATAACGATAACAGATAAAAAGTAGAGAAGTGGGGAAGAGAGATAGAGAGAGAGGGATAGAGAGAGAGAGAGAGAGAGAGAGAGAGGGGGGGGGGGGGGTAGAGAAAGGTGTAAAGGGAGAAAAGAAAAAGGGGTATAGAGAGAGAAGGTGAGAGAGAGAGAGAGAGTGGATAGAGAGCAAGATAGAGAGAGAAGAAGAGGAGAGAGAAGGGATGAGAGGAGAAAGGAAAATACAGATATGATGAAAAGAGAAAGGGGAATACAAAACTATTAGGAAGAAATATCCTAAATACTACAGAGCTAGGGAGCAACAGGAAATAGAAACACACCATAGAGAGAGAGAGAGAAAGAATGATACAGAGATACATTTAAATGATAAGGGAAATGAAAAAAGGATAGAATTTAAAAAAAATATATAAAAGGAGGGGAGGGAATTAAAGAAGTGGAGAGATTGAAAAGCAAATACAATATACAAGGACAGAAAAAGGAAGAGAGATTTAAGAAATAAGAAAGGGGAAAGAGAAAGAGAGAGCAGAGAGGGAAGAAGAGAGACACATAAAAGAATAAGGTAAATGGATAGGAAAAGACTGAGAATAATTAGATAAGAGAGATAAAGAAATAAATTGAGAAATACAACATAAAGAAAGAGTGTTGAGGGAGAGTATACAAAAGGAAAAAGGAAAAAATAACATGAGAAAGGAGACAGTACCCCAAAAAATAAAAGATAAAGAGCGAAAAAAGAGAGAAAGACACATTTATACTGTATACAGGGACTAAGGGTTGCAGCGTTGAGACTGCCAATGCAGTACGGAGTTGATTCCCTAAATCTAATAAGCTAATCACATTGATTAATGCAATAGAAGCCACAATTCATATTTTTCTCTGGGCAAAGTTAATTTCTAACTTTGTCCCCCTCTTGAGAAATACCTACGTGCATGTTACAACCGTGACTCATGCACGAACACTCTCTACAGGGAATAATATAATATTCAATACTCGGTCAAGTCAAAGGAAAAACATCCAAGATGGCTGCCATATTATGAAATGACACAGAAAATCGGATTGCATGAAAAATTGAGACATTCTCTACATAATTGAATACATTCTCTCCCAATTTCATTTTCTTTTCATCCTGGATATTATTTAAGCATTAAAGCACATATACAATTAAATTGATAACTTGACCTTTATTATAGAGCTTAATAGTGGGTAAAACACAGGGGCATATCTAAAGGGGTGCACACGCCCCCCCCCCTGCCCCCTTATCATATGACCTTTATTATAGAGCTTAAAACACAGGGGCATATATCTAAAGGGGTGCACACCCCCCCCCCCCCCGCCCCCTTATCATATGGTGGAAAAAATAAAAATAAGATAACTAAAATGCAAGACAAAAGAAAAGGGGGAAGGGAGAAAGGAGAAAGGAGTAGGGGGAGAAAAGAGAAAGGGCGAGACAAAACATCTGGACCACCTCTCAAACCACCAATCCATTGCCTTGTGAATTTTCATTTAATTTTCAGAATAATAAGATGAGTGCACCCCACCTCACCCCTCCCCCCTAGTGCAAGTGCCCCCCCCCCCCCCCATGCATGGACCCACATTACACCACTGCTTGAACACCTTGTCCAAGTATGTAAGCTCCAAGCTAGGATAAGATTCAGGACCTTTCTCATGAAAGTCAAGTAAATTCAAATGTTCCCAGACACCCTAAAATTGTTTAACATCTACTCAAGATATGTTGTCCTATAAAATGATGTTTCTATGACATGTCTGTATTAGGTGGCACTCTACCGGTTAAAAAATTGAGTTCTGGTTATGCCACTGTACTTTGAATAGAACCGCCGGGAAGCAGTTGAAAGAGGTTGATTATATAGCACAAGAGAAATTTTCATCACTGTGAAGTGTTGGATGAACTAAAATGATTCTAAATTGCCTCAGTTTGGCTGAAAATCACATAAACTGTACACAGGAATATGCACTGCACAATCATGTGGCATGAAGCTTCGGTCCACATATTTTGACAGTTATTTCTTGTCATACTTTGAATAAGAGGGCATTTGAAGAGCAGTCCTTTTCAGGAGACATTCATTTTTCTATTGAATGCAATTTTTTCTTCTAAAGTTCTGCATTCTGCACCTTATATCCCCTGATATTGTCAAAAGCTTTCATCTCATGGTTCAATTAGCAGTTGTTTTGTACGACTAAGGATATTTTTCAACGATAGAGCTACTCAATGGTCTTCCCTAATTATTGAATAACTCCATGACTAAAAATAAATTGAGAATGGCTTCCATAATTAATGTGTTCTGTACACATGAATGCTAATTGTGCATCGGTTTCAGCTGATTGGAATTCACCACATTAATAGGTGGGAGATAAGAAAAGCCTCCATATGTTGACAAAGTTGTAGCCCACACTTTCATAACCATGCAAAGGCTATGAAATACACTTTGGAGCAAGTGAGATGTCATTACAATAAATATTGTGTATTTCTGTATAATGTATGAGTATGTATTCTTTCAGTTTTTGCAGAGCTAAATCACTCACTGCCCCCTCATTTTTTTCCACCGCTGCAACCTAACTCCTATGCAGGATTAGGGTACCCCCGCAGATTGGTAATGTTATAACCGATAGAGTCGTAAACAGGATTGTGCATTCTGCTGCACCAATAGCCGCTAGAGTCTAGACAGAAACGTGTGAAAAACCCTATCCGATTCCAACTAAACGAACCAAACCGATCGTTTTTGCCTGATTAATTATGATAAAGGCGGTAGAAATCACATCAATTCAAGATGTCATTTCAAGCACACCATGGGTATAGCTTGCATGGTGGCAGACAATTTTAACACAAACCTTTATCCATCATGAATAAAGCAATAGTTATCGCTTCCTTTAATTGAAAATGACTTTTGCTTTTAAAGTTATTCTCAACTGAAATTAAATTCTAGCATGCTATAGGTAGCAAATTCCACATCTGAATACCCATGATGCACTGCATACTGTTTCTACAAACATATATGTACATTTATTGTTGTTTGTTTGTTTGTTTGTTTGTTTTTTGTTTTTCTTGAAACAGAAACAAGTTAATTTGTTGTCAAGTTTGGACATAACAAAGATATTTTGCTTTCACTGTTATCCTCAACAGAATATTGAATAATTCCCGGTCAAGGGTGACAGATACCACCATAAATATATGTGGTGTACTGCATGTTACTTATATTTATTAACTTTCTTTCCTGCAACAGAAACAAATACATCCAAATGTGCTGTGAATTTTTATCCTAAAAAGATATCATTTTAAAGAGAAGTTTGATGTCGGTATGAAAGGCTATCAGAAGTGATCCTTGTAAAGAAAAACAAAGAAAGTTGCTCTATAAATGCTCTCATATTCATAATATAGATGATTCCCAGACCTCCCAGTATACCAGTTTTATGTTCTACAAAATCAACCTATACATCTTAATGTTATTACATGACTAGAACTCAACATTTCCAAAGATAAAAATCCATACTATTTATCTTGCAGTCAATATAGAAGCCTACATGTTCAATAAGGCGTTTTCTCAATGACATCTACAGCACTGTAATTAAATTTCTCGCTGCTAGTACGTTCCTCAAACTTTTCTTATTACAGACACCGGATGACACAATTGGATTTACGCATCTTGCGACACTGAGGCAGGTTGTGTATCACGTTTTTGAGACGGAATTCGCTAACATGGTTTTCATCAACGTACATGGGCCAACCCATCCTGAATTAAATGAATTACTTCTGGTGTATTTGATATGTGTCCTGCCTATGTTGCGATAACATTAACCTTTACACTGTGCAAGCCTGTTTTTAAACATGCATCACAAGTCAAATTTTGTGAGACAAGTTTAATTATGGTTCTGAGGGGGTGGGGGGGGGGGGGTACATATATAGGCCATCTTTGATACAAGCAGGGTATTTCAACTTCACAACATTGCCTTAAATTTCCAACACGTTTCTTGTAAGAAGAGAAAAAATGAGATGGAAATTAATGACTGGATGATATGAACTGTTTGGAACACAATGGGTTAAAGCCTGTCTGCACTAGTTTGGCCAGGAGAGATTAGACCACCCTGCAAGGTCACTGACAGGTGGTTATCTCATCAAATCAGCTCTCAATTAACATAAGAAAAAGAGGATCATGGGGCACCAACGCGTACCGCTTAGGCATTTTTGCTACAAGTAGTGCAGTCCCGCTCTAAGATAAGAGTAAACAGATACGAGACTGTTAACAAGAAGGTTGAGTGGCGGTAAAGGTTAGACATAATTTGTGAGATTTCTAAAGCTCATCGCACACTTTATATGATCTTCCATCGATCCGATTTTCTAAGAAACAGCAATTATATTAGATAGGGAAATCTAAACAAGCATCATCTCCCTGATTTAGGTTCTAATAGTGACAAGAATACTAAGAACTAGCATTTTAGTGCACTGCAATCTAAGCCTGCTAGTAGGAATAACAGCGGAATCAACTAAATCACAGACAATTGCTCTACTGATCTGACGTTGCTATAATTCTGAGCTGATTGAGCTTCACCTCCTCCAAAGAAGCATAAATCCCTTGAAAGTAAGATTTATTAATCATATGAATATTCAGATTAACGATCATCACTATTATACACTGTACAAACGTTCACATCAAATACTGTTGCAAATTCTTCCAACATCGGATCACAGAAAGATCATACAGTTTTTCGATGGGCTTTAGAAATGTTACAAATTATGTCTAACCTTCTTTTCGCGATAGAGTCAATTTGTTGTCATTTTGATGATTTCCAAACTTCACAATATATACCACATAATAATCAACATGATGAGCAAATAATGTACAAAAAGCAGAGTTTACAGTAGGGGAATATTATACAGCGATAATAGCTCAAATAAAAGTTACAAGAAAATAAATATACATCATCTAATTAATCTGCCTTTATAGAGCATACGTCAGAGTTGCGTATTTCAAGTAATGATATTTGTTGTACATTGTCAAAATCAAATCACAGCTTACATCCCACATGAATATACAGAGAAGATGAAACAAAATCTCTCTCTCTCTCTCTCTCCATCCCTCCTACAATCATAAAGCTTACACATTAAATCTTCCAAAGTTGACAACCCACACAGTCATGAATATTGGGCTATACCACAAAGCTTGAGATAAACCAATAAAAAATATGGCATCATGCAATAAGAATAATGTAGCTGGAAGTTAGTGCTGCTATGAATGGATTCGAGGAACATTTATGTTATAAATCTTATGAATATAAAATCAAGGTGTAAGAAAGCCTTGAAGTTCATCTTAAATAAGGTAATGGAATGGTATATGAAGAGAAATGCAATTCCATTGGCTTAAAGTAGTTCTAAATAATCATTCATGCAGTGTATTTTGGATTTGCTGGAAATCACATTCATGGTCCTGTGCTAGACATGCCAATGTATATAGGAGAACTGTATAACTCAATAACAAATAAAATAACAACATTATAAAATGACAGCTTTGAAGACTCAACAGCATAATATACCGCATGCAACACAGCACTGTGTGTATAGAAGTATTGTCCTTGTACACTTTGCAGTGTAGTACTTAAGACTAAAAGCGAATAAATTCCCTCACAAAGGTATAATCTGAGGAAGGAGGAAGATCTCCATATTGTAAATAGAAAGTGCTCGTTACGAAATCGTACAACTAAAATACTGTTTCATGTATTTATCATGCAGCTTAAAAGCATCATGAATGGCTTATAGAGATCCACCCCCCACACACACACACCCACACACCCATCCACACTCCTTCCTACTGAAGGTGGGTATAGTGCTTTAATGCTACATGTGAATATGACTAAAGCAACACTGTAAACTGTTAAATTTGCATACAAATAAAGCTAATTTAATATACAAACACATTTTTTAAAATAGCACAAATCAAGAGGCGTATACATTTAAGCAAAACTATGTGTGGCTACAGCTAAAAGACAAACTATATATCGTAAATTTGCATTCACACAACAAAATACTATTTTATCATATACAGCTTCACAAATGTCACAACACTATACATTCACAATATGCACAACATTAAATCTTTGGATACGAGATGTTACGACTCTCACCTTATCAATGGGCATACTTGACTATTGGTGTGACAATGTTAGTAGCAGAAGGAAGTAAGGAGTAATTAGAGAAAAGGTGGTTAATTGAAATGTTAAAAGGTTAATTATCAATAATATGGTGCTTTTATTAACAGTAGGCAGAGTAAAATACATATTATAATATAAATACACAACATTAAAAAATGTACAATACTTTGCTTCTGTTTATTTCTGAAGCCACCCTGCCATAGCACTGTGTTATGGCCAGGTTTCCACTGAATAATATCGTTACAGAAACTCAGTAATGCTAGCACTTTGAACACATGAGGTGAATTTAAACATGTAGGATTCCCTTCTTATTGAACATTATTTTTTTCACAGTCAAAAGCTAAAACAGAGTTTCTTTTGAACCATTCATCAAATTTATTCATAGGTATTATAAACGATGTTCTGAACATTTCCTATATTAGGTCTTTGAGTCCACCCTCAAACAATGTGGGAGGGATGCATCTCATTGAATATTGCTAAGACTTCGCATATTGTCTTTTTTTTTTAACCAGAAGGGTATTAACTCACTTCATTTTACACAGAGACAGAACTAACACTTTTCTGACTCTAAATAGATGATGTAAGAGTTTCCAAAAATGCAGGATTTCCAGTTTTTCATTGAATGTTGCATATCTTTTTGTGATTTTGGCTACAACCAACAAACGATTCTGACGATCTCTTATTAGTCTACCGAGTCTTCTGTGTAAACAAATTGTGGGGGGGGGCTACTCGACCATGCTGCAAGACAGAGCAGAAGAAAAGAGCGCATATCTTATTATAAACATGACGGAGGTGAAAGAGGAGAAGGGAACAGCCATTATTGGCAAGTGTGAGCGGAAGCTGGCCAACGAGGGCCTCCTTGACATGGTTCGGAAAATGAAAATGACGGAGGGGTAATTAAAGATACCAACATGGCCTAGCTCCAGGGAGGGAGGGCGGAAAATAAGGGCGAGGGCGAGAGCGAGGAAAGGAGAGGAGAAGGCAGACGAATGTAAAAGTAGAGAGAGAAGTAGAAGGAGAAGCGGAAGGAGAAAGAAGAATTAGGAGTGAAATCGAAAGTGAAATGTAGAAGTAGTAGACTTCTAAATGTAAAAGTAGTAGATGTAGAAGTAGTGGAAGTAGATGTAGTAGATGTAGAAGTAGTAGATATAGAAGTAGTAGATGTAGTAGAAGTAGATGTAGTAGACGTAGTAGATGTAGAAGTAGTAGATGTAGAAGTAGTAGATGTAGAAGTAGTAGAAGTAGAAGTAGTATATATAGATGTAGTAGATGTAGGAGTAATAGATGCAAAAGTAGTAAATGTAGAATTAGTGGTTATATGTAATGCAGGAGGACACTAAATTCTCTCCCCTTCCCTCTTTTTCTCCCATCCTACCACCCCCTCCCTCTCCCTTCATCTATTCCTCTCCCTTCCTTCTTTGTTCCCTTCCTCCTTCTTCCCCCCCCCCTCCTTCCTTCCCTCTCTCCCTCTTTGCTCAACCACTCTTCCCACTTTCTCTCCCTCTCTCTCACCCTCCAGAGCTCTATCGAACCACTATCCCTGAGAAGCTCTGTAAACAGAATGAAACAATCTGGTGGGTTTTGATTATCATGCTGAATCATGTCTGGCAGGTAGCCTCAAGACTGCAAGCCAAAATGGGAGGCCTGTGCGCTGGAAAACAAGTGAAATCGCATCCCAAGTAAAATGTCAATACTTTCAAATACAGGCAGCAAATTCAATCTGCCTAGGATGAGCGAATGAGACGGCTGTGGGAAAGGGAGATGGAGAGAGCATGGATTATAAGTAGGGAGGTGGAGGGAGGTGAAGGGAGGTGGATGGAGATGGAGGGAGATGGAGGGAGGAGAGAGGAGAGGAGAGAGAGAAAAGGAGAGAGAAGGAGAGAGAGAGAGGAGAGAGCATGGATTATAAGTAGGGAGGTGGAGGGAGGTGAAGGGAGGTGGATGGAGATGGAGGGAGATGGAGGGAGGAGAGAGAGAGGAGAGGAGAGAGAGAAAAGGAGAGAGAAAAGGAGAGAGAAGGAGAGAGAGAGAGAAGGAGAGAGAGAGAAAAGGAGAGAGGACAGAGAGAAGGACAGAGAGAAGGACAGAGAGAGAAAGAGAAAAGGAGAGAGAGAGAGAGAGAGAAAGAGAGAAGGAAAGAGAGAAAGAGAGAGAATGATGGGTTATGGTAACCACAGATATGTGGAAAGGCTGAGATGAGAATGTAAATTTGGCAGGAACAGTGTACGAAGAGTATGAGAGAGAATTTAAGCAGGGAAGCAAGAGGAGAGATGAGAAACAGCATAAGTATACAGAAAGAAAAATAGAAAGATAGTGAGAAAAGGCTATGGAGAGATAAAGGGGAGGAGTAGCAAGAAGAGAAAAAATGTTGAGGAAAAGGAGAAAATGAGAGAGAGAGATAGACAGAGCGCGACAAAGCAAGAGTGTTAGAGAGATAGGAGTATGAGAACAAGAACCAAAAAGCTCTTGGGAGAGATGGGGAGTATAAGACATACAAGTCAGATTCTAAGGAGTTCTGTTTCTAAGAAGACATAAGAATTGCTGATGAACCATCTCGCTTATCTGAAACTGGCTTATGGGGGATGAACATAATTCTATGCAGCTGCAATAGTACTACTCCAACATTAATCTCTGATTTATTTGCTGCAACCAGTGAACATCCATTTGCATTCCCAGATATAAAATATGGTCTGCTCAGATCCAGAAGGACTTTAGCTCCTAGAGTTAAACGCCCTTCTGGTACTCGATAGGGCCACATTTCACAAAACTTGTCATCGGTGAAAAATGACCGTTTTGTTTTAAGCTAGTGAAAATCCTTGCTTCTGATTGGTTATCAGCAGATTTGTCATTGAAAAAAAGGTTTTGTGAAACGGGTCCCGGATAATTACTATGAACAAGGGCATGCGATGACAAAAGACAATAGTACCCAATTGTTCCATGAATATGAAAATAATTCAAAAACACGAATCAAGAATGAAAGAAAGTGTGCATTAGACTACAAACTTTACAAATATCAAGAAAATTGTTGCGAAAAAAAGAAAAAAGATGGCCTAGGGTCCAAGAGGGGTTTTGGCATATCTTTTATCCTATTAGCAATGCCCTCTTTGCTCTAGGCATACTTTAAAAGGTCCATTCCCCCACATCATCCTTTAATTATAATTTAATCAGAACGAGGCATCTTCTCTGCATGTGGCTATCATCCATTATGTATGAATGCAAGCTGTAGTATGTCATATATAATAATTATTACTACTCATATAGAGCATAAATCCCTCTCATTTTCTCCTAAGACCATCATTATTTGAGTGGGAAGTAAGTTTGTTTTTTTACAATTGTGATGGTAATTGCACATGCAGAATTTCCAAGAAGACAAAATTGATTATGCTTGTTTCAGAGGTTCTCACAACATGTACTGGAAAGAGATGAGGTCATATGTGATGAATAAGAAGGTTTCTTATGAGAAGTAAAAAATAGACAAAATAGAAATGAATACAAGAAGATATTTCTGAAGAGAAAGTGGTTTATTTGGTGAGAGATTGAGACAATTGACCTTTCAAGCAGTTGCTATATAGGTGAAAGTGTAAAAGCACAGAAAATAAAATGTGAATATCACGGTGATAAATACGAAATTTGTCAATACCTAAATAGAGGAATTCTAGATTCTGCAAATAGGTCAAGAATGTTTGATATACTCTATTGAATCCAAATGTCCCTTTTCACAAATGATACATGTATAATGATATGAAGAACATGCAATGAAAGATTATTAAGATTATTACGGAAATAGAAGTATGTAAAACATCTTCTTCTTTTTTTTCTTTCTTTTTTTTTTTTTTTTGGGGGGGGGGGGGGGGGGGGCGAGGATGGAAATTAAGATAATGAGATAATTGACTCTAGTGACCACATAAGCCATTTTAAAATTGTATATTACATGATACTGACATTTAAATACTCTGAACTTCTTATCATTTGTAACATTTCCTTAAATTTTTCCAAAGCAAAATGTTTCCATCTCTAATTTCATGTAAAAATTGAAGAAAAAAATCAACTAAAATCTTTGTTGTTTTCCCCCCATTTTGTCGTTTGCATGCTAGACTTCACAACCTTTCAAAAGATTCATGTAGAAACAAGCTGATATATATAATTTATACTTGATTGATAAAAATGTAATAGCCTATAGTGTTACAGAGAAATGTGAAATGTACATAATTATAGATTGTGCAGAGGTGCCATGAAATATGTGTTTTACCATGCTTTTGAGAAGAATATTTCATGAAAATGGATACAAAGGACGAGAGTTTGATATAAAAGAAAAAGAAAAAATATTCAAGATGGTCTAATCTTCTTTCTTTCCCCTTTTCTCTTTAATACCTTGTTCACATACATGTATGATGTGTTAAACCAATTCTAAAGAAGTTGCCATGGCAAAATAAAGGATGTCAGAGTAATACATTTCACTTATTTGCATCTAACAAAACCCAGAAGTAAGTAAGCTTATGAGACATTGTTATGTGCAGAAATGTACTCTTACATCAACCTACCCTTCATCTACACATAACATGAATTTATTATGCAATGGTGGGTTTTATTTTTAAGTAGTTTAACATGTCAACTGTGAAGATTTTCTCTTAATATGCTGTACCTCATGCATTAAAAGAAGATATATCATGATTATGAAAGCTACACTAGCTTGAGTAGAGCTTGAGTAGTACATGGATATTCATGTTAGAATGATGTGCAATTATTTTCAAGAATGTATTTAATGTCATGCTTTTTACAGAATATAGATTTTGATAAGATGCAAAATGCAGAGAATGTGTTTTTGATCTTACATTCTTAATATTTCTTGGTTTCCCTGACTGTGAAGACTGAAGAAAGCAAAACAAACAAACACACAAATAAACACAAATACACACACACACACACACATGAACACACATGAACAATGTAATAAAAACTGAAAAACATTCAACACAAGTAAAATTCAGAGCTACAAACATTTGCATGGATGAGAAATTATTACATTTTAAATAATTTTACATTTTAATCTCATCAAATTAAGTATATTATTTATATACTGATAATTTAAGGGCTTTGTATGTGCTTTTTTGTATTATTAATATTATGATGTGCATATGATAAAAATAATACTTCAAATATATAAATCTTTGCAGCTAGTTCTAATTAAAACAATATTTAATTTTCAACATATCTATGGATTCACATCATAATGAGAAAGACAAGGATTTTACCTTATCAACTCAATTATTTCTCATATTTCATCCAACAAACTTCAAACAGAATCAGTCAGAATAATATATGTTAGGGTCAAAAAGACTTCTGAAATATCAGGCAATTTGAACAACCCTATCCAACAAATATTAAAGGCCGTCTGTACTAGTTTGGCCAGGGGGATAAGACAAAACAGCGTGGTCTGACTGACAGGTGGCTATCTCATCAACTCAGCTCTCAACTAACATAAGAAAAAGAGGATCATGGGGGACAAACAGTCACGGCATTGTTTTCTATATAGAGGGAGCAAGTAGCTACAAGTAGTACAGTGGGGCTTTAAAAGGTACAAACATCATAATTACCTATTTTTCCTAACACAATTTCTATGGGATGAACAACATAATATTGACATTGCACTTGATTTGTTTTCTGCACTATCTTTGCTATATTCACGACTATATGAAGTAAATCAAAGATATACTTACAAGTTCTGCTAATGCTGAAATAACTTTTCCCAAGGTGGTTAATGATTTGTTGATATTTGCTCCTTCCTGTAAAACAATGAAATGAAATGAAAATTGATTATAATCTACATTTTACCATTCAATTGCCTAGATAATTTCACTACTAGTATATATGTCTAATGTCACCCAGTATTAAAACATATTAGTACAGATAAATCCTGTGAGAAAAGATTTTCAAGCATACTGCCTTCAAGTTGTTAATTGTCTTGATGCAAACATCAAGGAAAACAAGACCTTTCAGCATTTCTTAACCCATTAATACATGAAGTACATAAGAAATTTGGTTCAAACATGTACAGCTATGTATGAGTTGAATATTTCAAGACAAACATCTTCACAAATCTCCCCTGATAAGCTGTCTTTTACTGCTCTTCCGATTACTCTTTTAACATAAATGTTTCATAAACACCTTTTTATTATCAGACTTCTTTGTCCTTTATGGAACTCCAATAGAAAAATCATAATAGCAGTTCATCTTATTTCTAAATTGGGTAATTCCGCAAAGTGGATCCCGTACGACATCCATTTATTTTTTCAAAGATTTATTGAAGAAAAAATGTTTCTATGAACATTGACAATTGAGAGGGAAACCGCTTGGACTAGGACAGCTAGAGACAGAAGAGAATGGAAATGTTATGACTTATGAGGAGGGCTTTGTCCAACGTCTGGATGAACTATAGCCTGATAGATAGATAGATAGGGAAACCAAAAAGATACATTAATATGAAAATATGAAATATGCAGATGAGAGACTCATATTGGATAAGATACATTTCATTGAACCACCTTACTCCTTCAAGATCTTGCTGATACCAATGCTAAGGTTCTTAGTCTCTCTCCAAATATACCGGTCATTCCTTGTTCTAAGCCCCGTCCCCTTCACCTGCTTCCCCCCACCCCCTCCCGCCACCTTTTTTTTCTCTCTCCCTTCCTTCCTCTCTCTATTTATCTCTTTCTCTTTTTTTTTCTCAGTCTGTCTTTTTTTAATATTCTCCCTCTCACATTCTTCTCTTTGTCTGTCTGTCTGTCCCCCTATCTCTCTCTGTCTCTGTCTCTCTCTGTCCGTCTCTCTCTCTCTCTCTCTCTTCTCTCTCTCTCTCTCTCTCTCTCTCTCTCTCTCTCTCTTTTAAAGTCTCTTTTCCTTTCAAATTCTCAAACATCACATGTTTCAGTTGAACGTCACATGTTTTCAGTTGAATGTCAATTTCTCATTTTCAGAATTCCCCAGAAGTACAGCTACTTTTACAAGTGGTTAATGAGGTTTTGTAGAGAGAAAAAAAACATGTCATTCATAATCTCCTAAATGTGGATACCTGACATTTCATAGGCTAAATATAGAGGACAATCGTTTCCAGTATGAGGTTAACTATTTTAGTTAATGGTACAAGTAAAAGACAGCCAATGATTTCTTCCTTTCCGGCCTGGTGCACGTGTCAGCAATTATGCGGCACAAGATGCCCAAAAATAGTATATTATGCAAAGAGTTCAAAATCAGGAAATCTTGTAAGGACGTCAACCCAAATACTAAAAGCATGAAGACATCTGACCAATCTTTTGGATGTGCCTTCACGGAAGAAAAGAAGAAAGAAAATATTGAAGACTTACTGAATGTCAGCTTTTATCACATCTATTAAATTATCAGAGGGGACCCTAATAATTACAAGCTCTGCTTTTACCAGGGTCTCCTCGTCTTTCTTTTAGTTAGCTATGTTTTTTTATCATTATCATAATTTGTTATTTTGCTTTGTAAATGTGTTATGATCCAATGTTATGCTCTGTATGTCATTTGAAAGAAAGACGAATAAAATCTTATCTTATCTTATCTTATCTTATCTTATCAAATCTTCATGTCATTTCTCCAAAGGTCACTGCATTGATTTATATGTATGGGACTACAATGACAGCAGTAATGGCGAGCTAAGGAGCTTTATTTGACGCGGAAGATGAAAGTGGCATCTCCTTCTTCTCCCTCGTCTCTCTAGCGCGATATGAAATGGACGTTAGCACATCAGGGAGTATCAGGTCTGCATACACACAGTGTTTCAACTCATTCAACCCACCAAATGTGACCCATTTTTATCAGTTTGTACATGAATCTGTTTTATAGGATAAGATGTCTTTTGAGGTACCATACATGTTTCACAATTTTCAGCAGACAATTTGCTGTGTTTATTCACAACTCCTGATTTATAAAGTTTTAATCTTAATTTCCTTCCATAAATACATCAAAATGTGCTTTCTTTCACAATATTTTCCAGTCAACTGAATATACATATAGGCTTCCAACAAAAATATTGCTGTGAAAGTTATACAATACTTTTTTGAGTATGAGTCATCCAGATGTAACTTCCTGCATTTGGACAATTTCCTTTTCCATGAAGGCTATATAGCAGGAAGCATTTCAGCTCTATAACAATATCCCATGTTAAGTTTTGATATGAGTCAGAAGGACGTTAACTCTATGTTGGTTGGTAGGAGTTAATGCCCTTCTGGCTCTCAGCAGATACATAGTCATTCTCACGTGTTGACCTTTACCCCCCACAAGATAATACCATACCCATTGCATATGAATGGACAAAAAAGCACTGGCGTAGAAAGGGGGGGGGGCACATGCCACCACATCAATTTCTGGTTCCCACCCACAATAAAAAATGAAAACATATAATGAACAGTGACACTGCATAAAAAATGCATCAAAATGTAACGTTTTAATACGTTACAATACACATTTTTGCCAAGCCTCTACGCTTCCTCAAGACTACTAGATGTAAGCATATGGTTTAATGCTCTTCACCACAACAAAAAATTAAAATTGGTGACCCCCTAGTGCCCCCCGCTGAAAGAGTCCTGGCTATGCCGTTGCAAAACAGCCAGATAGTTTGAAGTATGGAGCCCATGAACTATGTGACCACCTGATGAGTCACATGGTCCATCACATGATCAAGGTGTGAATGGGTCACCTGACTGATGAGGGACAATACTAAAAGGAAATTCTTTGTTCTAGAACTCCATGCACATGTACCAACACCCCCTATTTTTTCACACTGAAATAGAGGTAGAAAGAGAAGCAGAAGGGAAGGAGGAAGGATGGAAGGAGGGAGACAGACAGGCAGAAAAACAACATTGAAATTCAAAGAGCAAGGGAAAAAGATAGCGAGAGAGAGAGGGAGAGAGAGAGGGAGAGAGAGAGGAGAGAGAGAGAGGAGAGAGGAGAGAGAGAGGAGAGGGAGAGAGAGAGGAGAGGGAGAGAGAGAGGAGAGAGAGAGAGAGAGAGGAGAGGGAGAGAGAGAGGGGGAAAGAAAGGCAAGAGGGAGTGGGGGAATAGAGGGAGAAAGAGAGGGATAGGGAGAAAGAGAGGGAGAAAGAGAGAGAGAGAGGGGGAGAAAGAGAAGGAGAGAAAAACAGGAGACTGATAAATAGAGAAAGAGACTACCTGGCAAAGGTATGAAGAAAATAATGATTGGAAAATGAAAGGCTAACCCAAATAAAAGAAGAGATAATTTGCACAGGAGCATGATCGTACCACAATACTCCCCCCCCCCCCCCTAATAAAAAGGCCATTACTCTGGCTATGCTCATACAACTGAATGTCCTTCCATGACTGTAATGAAAGTGAAAAATCTCTACAAGCAGTTTCAGCGATTGTATATTATACAACGGAAGCGATGCATGCAGTACTATCTCTATGGTTTCCTGGTTTTGAAGATCATATCAACATTGCCCCCCCCCCTCCATTTCCATACAAGAGTACCTCAAAATCTCTTTAAAAGCTAAATCACGCTCAAGCATGGACATCTAATATGAATACAGATAATGTCTGTCATTATAATGATCAATACACAATCAATTTTGAGAAAGTACAGTAGTAATTTGAAATATCATCTGTAGTATAGGAATAAAGTTTATACATGTATGATCACATTTGTAATGCATTTAGATTTGACCACCATCATAATGGGCCAAGTAAAGATAATTCCCAATTTCTTGCAAAGATGTTATCATCATTATCATCTCTCCCTCTCTCTATCTCTCTCTCTCACTCTCTCTCTCTCTCTCTCTCTCTCTCTATATATATATATATATATATTTCTGTCTCTCTCTGTTTCTGTCTCTCTGTCTGTATGTCTGTCTGTCTGTTTCTCTCCGTGTATCTCTCTATTTCTTACTCTCTCTCTATCTTGATCTCTTTCTCTCTCTCTCTCTCTCAAATGTTTTATTTAAAAAAACAATGTTTGCAATGTTTAATATTCACATTCATTTGTCCAGTGTGAACATATCCATCAGTTATTGGAACTACAGAGTGTCAAGGAGGGAAAACCAATGGACAACCTTCAGCAAACAGCTGAATGTCAGTGGTTAGGCTTGTGAATATTTTAGAGGTGGAGAGGTAAAAACCGACGATATTATCCCATGAAATAGAGACAGATGACACTAAAAATCCTTGGAGAGAAAATATAATGATGTGAATATTTTTTTGGTTTTTTTACAGCTATCTGGTGACCTAGAGACCATGGTAATGAGAAGTTTCACACTGAATAATGAAGGTTGAGGAAGATGAGAAGAGATAGGAGAAAGAGATGGAGAAAAGGAAGAGAGAGAGAGAGAGAGAGAGAGAGAGAGAGAGAAAAGGAGAGAGAAAGTGAGACAAGAGAGATACAGAAGGCAAAAGACAGAGACTTAAACAAAAAAAAGGAATGACAATTTTGGTGAGGGACAAGAAAATGAAAAGAGGACTGACAAGTAATACCGAAAATAAACCCCCCCAAAAAGAACAGAGAGACAGACTGACAGGCCCAAAATATTCTGAAACCAGGATAAAAACTAAAATACATGTACATTAGATGCAAAAAAATGTGCAATCATTACAACAAAAAGCTTGTTACTGTAACTGTACCTTTACTTGATCTCTGAATATTTTTACATTATGCATCGGCATTTGTGTAACCAGACACAGCTGTATCACACACCAACTAGCCCCAACACAATTAAGAAGAAGAACCATATGATATATTCTTAAGGTTTCAGGAGAGAAATACATCGTGACAGGGTGTTTACTTGTTGCATCCCCAAGCCCCTTTAGCAAGGCGGCAGGAAATAAATCCATGAGATTGAGCCGACAGAGAGGGAACCATGGGGGCCAGGTAAGGCACTCGTTATAAGCCTCTACATCCAGTGATGCAATCCCGTAGGCATGGCAACCTCATCCTTCCACATGACGTGATTTAGTATGATGAAATTCTGTGATCTCTTCATTTCTTTCTCTCTCTCTCTCTCTCTCTCTTGGTCTATCTCCATATCCATATGTCGATCTGTTCCTGTCACCTGCGTGGCTCGCACAGATTCTTTTTAATAATATTTGACCCCAGTCTGTTTTTGGAAGCAATTCCTGATATGAAGAAAAAAAAACATTTCTCAGCAGCAGCAGCAGAATTACAAATTTAATTTAATGTTTTTCCATTTTTATGCTAGCTCTTTTGTTTATTCACTATTGCTCTCTCTCTCTCTCTCTCTCTCTCTCTCTCTCTAGTATTCTTTTCCTGAAATACATTTCTGATCTGTAGGATTACAAAATGAATTTAATGTTTTTTGTTATTCTTCTGCTGGCTCTTTTGTTTATTCTGTCTCTCTGTCTGTCTCTCTGTCTCTCTCTCTCTCTCTAAATATTCTTTTCATGAAATGCATTTCTCTTCTGTAAAATTACAAATTTAATTTAGTTTTTTTTTGTTTTCTTCAGGCTCTTTATCTTATTCTTTCTCTCTCTCTCTCTCTCTCTGTGAAAACTCTTTTAATTTTGCAATCATTACAGTTATCTATGAAGTGCTTTTTTTCCTAAAATACTGTTATAACTGTATTAAATGAAAACTATCACAGACTTTATTTCTGTTGTTTCAATTTTTAAATGGCCACAATCATGATAAAAGATTTTTCTCAACATTTTCTTAAAGGGATCACAGCTAAGGGCTCCCTTTTACTGTCTCCACATTGAATTTCCTCAAACATAAGAGAAAAATGAGAGTGTGCATTAAATGCCTTGCTATATCTTTGGTCACCAGAGACCTTTTAACAGTTGTTTATATTTACAAATACCTCAATTCTATGACAAATTCACAATGCGTTTTGCAACGCTGTAATCATGATCATGCAATCACAGTACATGACCTAATTTCAACTGTTTCAATCTTGCATTTTCCTTGGTGGAATGAGAATTGATTTCTCCTTGAACCCCCCTGGTGCTCACAAACATTATATTTCTATTAGCAAGCCGATTTAATTGTGAATCATTGATTTCCTCCTTGCCTGCAAGGACTCCACTAGGTCAACTTGTTATATAGATGAGATGTGTGGATACATTTTTTTTTTTAATTTGATGAAATACCTAGTTGGAAGGTACAGGTGGTTGGGCTAAAAATAAAAATAAAATAATTATGCCAAACCTCTCCCAATGTATTCTATATAATTGATCAGGATTATGCAACTTTGATTTTGAAATACAATGATTCTTTTTCCCTCAGCTCAAAATGTATTGGATGTCCAGCTAATGTATGAAATGGATTAGAAATCATACAAATGAACTATCTGTAGTTTAAAAATTCCACTTTCTTTCTTAATAACTCTCTCTCTCTCTCTGCCATTATCTTTAAAAGCTGCTTTTAAACTAAGTTATCCCACATTCTAATGACACTTTCTAAAAGACAAAATATGTTTATTATGCTTTTTCCATTATTTCCTCTTCTTAAATTAGCTACAAAATGTGTAAACAATATTATATTAAATACATTTAGAGAGCTTGAGCATATTCAATTTATCATCAGAAAATGATAAATTGAGTTGGCAAATGTCTGACACAACCTTTATTATCAATTTTAGGAACAGAATATCCTGATATTATTTTTTTTACAAATAATTTATTAACTAGAGAGAATGAAAATACTTGGGTAGAAACCCTAAAAAGCATTATCTTAAACAGGATTTCCTACCAACATATGGCCAAAGAAAACAGGCTAATTCCATTCTCCATACGACAGGCCGTTGTCTTGTCTTTAAACACACAGTCCACCACCTCTCTCTCTCTCTCTCTCTCTCCCACACACACTCTCTCTCACACACACACACACACACACAAACCTGCACCCACACACTGCGGACCTTTACCCTTATCAATGCCAACAGGGGCTGACGTGTGTGCCCATGTCTGCGAGGGAATAAGTGTGTCCATGCATAATACACATCGGAGCTCCTTGCATCGTCTGTGTTTACCTTGCCCTACCTGTCTCTTAAACCCTCCACCAAAGTAAAGGTATGGGACACATTATTTGGTTTGTAGGGACAAACCTTGTCTGATGTGTATAAAAGGGTCTGATGTGTATAAAAGGGTCTGAAATGTTGTGGCTGCAGACTAAAAAGCCTTGATTACGCACTAGCTGCTACACTAGGGTCAATATTGTGAAGCCGGTTCACAAAGACTCTGTGTACTTTATGAACATGTAGAGTTACAAGTCTTTTGTTCGAAGCTTCTCTTTAATACTCAAGAGATATATTTCATCCCATTAATTCACACAATGTGGTGAACTCATTTTATTGGTGTCACTCAGTTTATATTCAAAGGATGAATTGCAATGGAAGCTTTATAAGCAATAAAATGTATCAATACATCACTCATGTGCATATGTACGTCATACGCCTATTATAAATGTTTCACCTAATCATCCTATTCTCTCGCTATCTTTCTTGCATTGTCCCCTATCCCCTCAGTTCGCTCTCTCTTTCAAACTTACCTGCTTCATTCCATCCCTCCACCTACATGAGTCTTTTACTTTCACATTTCCTTGCCTTCTGTTAACTCCTTTTTATTCATGTCCCACTTTAAAAGCAATAAAATGCATTAATACATCACACACATGCATGTGTACGTCATAAACCCGTTATAAATGTATTGCCTATAAAAATTCTTCTTTTTCTCTCGATATCCTTCTTGCATCATCCCCCCCCCCCCTTTCCCTCAGCAGGCTCTCACTCGCTATTCTTTCTCTCTCTCTCTCTCTCTCTACCTCACAGGCTTCGTTCGCCCCCTCTACCTTTGCCTATCATTTTGGCTCCACACCAACTATCTTTCACTTTCCCTTGCCTACAGTACATGAATGTTATGACCTTTGACCTTTAACCTTTCAACTGACAGCCTTAGCCCAAGTGTGCTTCTTCTCGTTATCCAATCAAAACATTTTTACAAATCATTTTTCACCAACAATCACTCCTTTAAATTCTGTTCATATGCAAATACCATGCCGCAACATGCACAATTGGCCCCTCACCTTTGACTCCTTCACATACAGTTGTTGTACTTCTTTTTTTTAAAATAAATTTTAAAGATTTCCTCAAAACTTCAATCAACACACAAAGTTAATAATTTGACCTCTTACCTTTAACCTGACACCCTTTGCCCCTGTGGAGTCTGCCCTTTCGCTGCCTGCCAGGTCAACCAGACTGACCTTGCTGACCTTCTCTGTGCACATGTTGGTCTCGACGTCGTGTCGCTTCTGGGTGAAGACGATGGTGAAGACGGCGTGTGATCTACTGCTTGTCTCGTTCATGTTGGTGGAAGCTACAGTTCTGCAAATTTTATGACAAAACAAAATAAGATTGCATTACACACATCCTAAAATATAAAATAATACAACCTGACTGGCTTGACCTCTCAACTTTACCCTGATCTGATAAGAAGAAAAAAACACTATTGTATTTTGTATCTTCAAATGTATTCAAATCTAAGGGGAAAAATAATACACATCACGGCCTGAAACGATACAATAATTTTACCTCACGTTTAACTTCTATGTATTTTACAAAGGTTTTGAGTTTACTCATGAACGGAAGTCGCAATGTCCATATTTGTAGTGCACCTCCTGTATATGAACATGCAATTTGTCAACTTATTGCTTGTTTTGAGCAAACATGTCACATTTAGCTTTCTATACATCCTCATACTATAGGACAGCAGAAAGTCTCAAGTAAGCAACAAATCATTCCTCATTCTCTATTTCTCCTCTCACCTTGCTTTATTTCCCTCGTCCATCAGGTCTGATATATCGCTAAAGGAAGTGACGGCTAGTTTGGAAAGGTCCTCCACGTAGGGTCCTAGAAGGGGGTGTTCCCTCACCCTCAGGTTCTTCTGGTTCTTGGGGTTGAGGAGGTCACGAACCCTCTCACAGTAGATCTCCATGTAACTGACCTCTACCGAGAACTTCAAGTTGGGGTCCGAGTTACAGTTGATGCGGTCGAAGAGCTCCTGGCAGAGCTGCAAAATAGAAGTAAAAATCAAGTACAAATTAAGGAAATCAAATATAAATCAAGTAAAACTCAAGTATAAATCAATTCAAATAAAAATGAATTCAACATATGAATCAAGTACAATACTGAAGTACAAGAATCAATTAAAAATCAAGTAAAAGCAAATGCACGGTTTAATGTAAATGAAGATTTCTGGTCCTAGAGTTAGCCAAAAATAGAAGTCTAAGTATCAGTAGTAGTATTAGTAGTAGTTGTAGTAGAAGTAGTATCAGTAGTAGTTGTAGAATAAAAGTAGTGGTAGCAGTAGCAGTAGCAGTAGCTCAGTGCATAATTGTTGTGAAACGACTTTATACACAACATTGGGTGAATCCCTCCTTACACAGGGGTTGTCTTAAGTTATGTAAAAAAAAATACACAACTTTACACAACAAATTTGCAGGAATGTGTTGTTTATTTTTTATTTTTTACAACTTAACACAACCCCTGTGTAAGGAGTGAACCACCCAAAAATGTGTAAAGTCATTACACAACAAATTTGCAGTGTAGTAGTAGCAATGACAGAAGCAGTATTGGTATCAGCAGCTGCAAGTCAAAAGTGGAAGAAAAAAGAGAAAGGATACAAATTCTTACCTGTGGTATAATACCCTGTTGGCTTGGTTCTTGTTTTCCCATCATGGTATAGGACTTGCCTCCTCCTGTCTGCCCATACGCAAATATACACACGTTGTACCTGGGTAGAAGAGATACAGAAAATAAAGAGCATAATTTTTTTGACTTGAATTTTTTTTTTTAATTTAACTGATCAAAATGACGAATTAGGCGCAAAAGATGCTTAAAGTATTTACCTGAAGAAAATTCATGACAAGTTGACAACTGATAATTATGGACAAATTATATATGGATGGAAAGATTTTCTCTTGAAAAACACGAATAATTTGCTGAAAAATCATATAGATATCATGGGAAGGCTTAAAATACTATTTTGTGGCTAGCTGTGTCTCGCATGTGACGTCACAAATCTTGACGCTCTACGGAGGACCGCTGAAGGCAGAAAATCTCGATTTCAAAATTAACCTTTTTGAGAGATGATTACTGCGGGCCCTAAATATATTTTGAAGAGGGAAGTTGTTATATTTGATCAGTAAGGCTTCCCTTTTGCAATGATATCAATTCAAAGCACTTTTGATTCTTTAGGTGACTACTTTAACAGCCAACCATTCCTAATTTGGAGGAATGATTCCTATTTTTAGCATTCAAACTAATGTTATTAACATTGGTTTCCTTTATTTTCCCAAAACCATCTGTGTAAAGCACATACTAAGTTCTCTATATTCATAACTTTGCCTTTAGAAATTCTTACTTTTCAGCTTTGAAAGTGTGGCACGTAAGTAAATATATATATTTTAATAGGAATGAGAAAGAAAAATAGATAATGAGGAGGAAAACACAGATATAAAACAAAGAGAATAAAATGAGGCATATAACATAAGGAAATTGAAAGAAAGAAAAGAATCTAAATAATGAAGAGCTAATATCATAGAAAATGGAAGAGATGAATGAAGAACAAAAAAGGAAAGGGAAGAGAAAAGATTAGGAACCAAAAGCAATATCCACAAGATGGATAAAAAGGTAAACATCCTGAAAACGACCCAATGCACAGAACCACTCAAAAATTATATTTTGACATATCTACAGTGGAAACTTGTTATAACGAGGTCCCTGAGACCATGGCAATTACCAGGGTAAAAAAAAAAAAGAATATAAGAGCTGGGACCAGTAAAATCACCTTGATACCTGTTATATCAGAGATCTTTATAACAAGTTTCCACTGTATTCCATTTGAATCCATTACCATCTCTCTCCCTCCCTCCCTCTCTTCTATTTCCTTTAGGGAGATATATTCTCAAACAAAATCCAGATCATACAGTAATCATCCCTATGAGGCATGCAGAAAAGCAAAATCAATCATCTACCCAATATTTCCCCAAATTAAATAAGTAATGAAAACACCGTTATCTTCATCAGTGGACCACTCAGCGCTGAATTAGATTTCAGATCTTTAACAAAATCCATTCCAAATGGTCACCATGTATTTCTTGCAGTGAGTGGATTACGTGATTGGAATCCTAGAGGAGATGATTTGTATTGTGCCATAAATCTCTACTATCAATCATATCTGTCAATTGAATCCCCTCTGCACTAGTTTGGCCAGGAGGGATTAGACCTCCCTGCAAGGTCACTGACAGGTGGTTATCTCATCAAATCAGCTCTCAATTAACATAAGAAAAAGTGGATCATGGGAGACCAATGGTCAACCATAAGGCATTGTTTGCTATATAGAGGGCGCAAGTAGCTATAAGTAGGGCAGTGGGGCTTTAAATAACACTCTGGATCAATCAATTGAAGACTACTCGATACATATTGAAATAATAATAATAATAATAATAATAATAATAATTGGATTTATATAGCGCCTTTTCCAAAGGATACAAGGCGCTGTCTCTTAGACTATCAACAATTTAAAAGGGAGTTGTACAGGCAATTTTTCAGTTGTTTTTTGAAGAAATCTAGTGAAGTACTGTTTCTTAAGAATGAGGGGAGTTTGTTCCAGAGATGTGGGGCTAAGGACTGAAAGGATTTAAAACCAGCCTGTTTACCAAAGGTAGGAGCTGATGAAGACCTAAGGGAATAGGATGTTCTCTGTTGCTGAAAGAGTGAGGAAATGTATACAGGAAGGGTAGTCAACATAGATTTGAAATGTGGATCAGTAAATGATTTGTCCTCCTTTGTAACTATTCAAATTTCACACATCTTTTTTATTTTGTTTAAAAAACTGGCTTCCAATTCACCCTTCCATTAAAGATATGTGTGAAAAATAGTTTTATGATTATCTTAACAGATACCTTTAATACAAGAAAGCCTTAAAAACAAGGAAATGTAGATGTAAGAAATTTAACTTGTTGTTAAAATCATTTTAATATGTTTACATTAACTCTAAAATCGATCTGAAAGTACAAAAAATATCTCTCTTGGAGCTACAGCATAAAAAAGGCATGTATGTAGAAAAATGGAAAAAGCTTGTAGGTATGGAAATAATATTTTTGAACATGAATTGATAAAGTGAAATGCAAAAAATCAATAAATACAAAATTTAAAAAAAAGACTTTTAAAACCGTTCAAAATATCAGGTATTTTTAAAAATGAGTAAAAAAAACATCATCCAGTTTGTGTTTATTTAGTTTTGATTTTTGCTTGTTTTTTTCTTCTGTCTTTTGGGGCATTATTTTTGTTGTGGATCTCTGTTTTTATGCAGTTTTCATGCTCTGTTTTGTGGAGCAAAAGATGTATTTATAGATGCTTGATTAAAGTCAGTATCAAATAATGAGCTGCCAGTCAATTGCCCGAATATATTAAAAACAGAAAGTGCCTTGAGAAAGCAAATGCTAGGCTTTTCCTAGCTTTATGTATTCCCAGAGATATGTGCAAGCTTGGAATTTGTCTGGGACTTTTCCTCATAAAGGTCATCTATAAATGTCAGGAGAGAATATGAAATTTACAAGAAGCATGATGACAAAGATGGGAAAGACGTTATTCAGAGAAACACAAATATATGGACGATGAAATACAAGGATTGAGGGAAAAATAATAAGAGGAAACATAAGATAGAGACAGCAACAGAAAAAAAGAAGAATGTAGATCATTAGATCTAGTTAGGCACAGAGGCAACTGGTGACATGTGACATTGACAGTTACAGAATAATCATTCAAACAATTAAAATTCCAGGTTGTAGAATCGATCGGTACAGGGTGATGGAAAACGTATTAAATTCACATATTAAAAGGTCATCTACATTGCATCACAACAAAAAATAATAGGTAAAAGGAATATTGATCTACATGTACGTGGTATCCCGTCTCATTTTCCCTGTGTTTTTCCTTCTATTGATTTAACCTTATTGCACTTAGATGCTGTATTGCAACTGTCGCGGGTCCGACTAGCTCAGATATACACTGTACGCAATTTCATTTGAAGCTCATTACTAATGTACCATGTCTCTATAAGAGTGCCATAGGAGCAGAGCCAATAAATCAAACATCATGTTGTCGTCGTTGTCGTCGGAGCCATCGCAGGCCGACCACGCAGAGCTGTATTTATTGGGTGACTCATCCTCATATGATTGTACTGCGCATGGGCGGAGGAAGGGCAGCTTACTGCCTCTTCTTAGGGGCGGGATGGCATCTCTCTGCCTCTCCATCTCCATCTCACTGACTCTCTCTCTCTCTCTCTCTCTCTCTCTCTCTCTCTCTCTCTCTCTCTTTGTGCCTTTTTCTCATTTTCTCTTTTACCACTCCTTCTTTCAATGTAAACTCCGATTCCTCCCCTTCACCCCCTTTATCTCTTCTCTGCCCCCTCTCTCTCTCTCCCTCTCTTTCCACTATTTACTTCTAAACATGAATCCATCTACATGTATCTGTTTCTCTGCATGCCCCCTCTCTCTCTCTCTCTATCTCTCTTTTCCTCTTTCTAAATTCACCACTATCTCCATCTTTTTTTATTTCCCCCTTTCCTCTTTCTATACCTATCTCCCGGTTTCTCTATGTGTGTCTAATCATGTGCATCTCTAATTTATTGTCACTTAATTCCTCCCTTCAGTTTCTTCCTGTATATCTTCATCTCACTCACATCCCCCCCCCCCCCCCCCACCAAAAATACCAACTTCTCTCTCCATCCCTCTTCCCCACCCCCTCTTACTCTATTTCCCTGTCTTTGCAGAGTTACAACTGTTTGAAGTTGATAGTGATCCTGAGAAAGTTGACAGTTTCATAATAACAAAACAAAAAACATACACCTCAATGCTTACACTGCAATAATCAGTGTTCACATTACTATAAAAATATCCAAGAATAACCTTGTTAGCAGGCTCACACCCTTGTCAGTATTAGTACATGCACGTAATAGTGTCTGCAATGCGAGACTATATTGACTGTATTATGGTCTACTGTACTCTAGCTGCTCCTGACAAGTTGAATCTTATTTGACACACCCAGAGACTGACATAGCTAGGCTCTACTCAAAACTTTAAGAAGTGTAGTCACGAATCAAATTAAAGTCTGTGCCTACAGAATAGAATACACCAGTGTGAATACATCTACTATCACACCGATGTGAACACATCTCATATCACACATTATAACCAGATGAACATGTTTACAGCTAGCAGTAATAACCTTTTCATCCCACTATTGTAAATATTTGGGCCAATGGTCCATCAAATTACAGCTGGGGGAGAGTTGTGGTCTAGAAGGATAATTTTCCTTGTCAACTCCCCGCTATCATATACCTCATATACATGTGTGGTAGGCAGGTGTGATGAATACAAATCTCCTCATTACTGTCTTTTAAAGGGAGTTTGTCATCAAATTTCAAGAGAATTAAGCAATTTAGGAGCACTAATTCAAGTTTTACCATAAAAGGTTCATACACAAAATTGTTTTTAATTAAGCAATTTGAATACCGGTAATAGCATTCTTTGGAGGGAGGCAAATTACATTTACAAATAGCCCATAATACCAATAATAATAATAATAATAAAAATGTTACTTATAAAGCGCTATACAAACAAAATGGACTGATATACAATTACATCTTATACAAAACTAAAAATGCAAATAAACATACAAATTACAATACATACACGTCAAAGTGAACAGAGTTAATTAATCATCGAACGCAATTTTGAATAAATGTGTCTGACAGTTTGACAGTTTTTTACATTTAAAGGTAATCTGTTCCAAAGTTCAGCAAGTCTCAAATGTGGTCAATAGTTTTGATGCAGAGAATATTTTACCAATGCCAATGGGTTATGAAATATCAGGAAAAGATATCGTACAAACTGGGAAGGATTATGTACTACAATATGTAATTAATACATTACATGTGTGTTACAATCAAAAGCAGAATTGATATTAGATGTTGTATGCCAGATCTACATGTAGATGTACGTGTAGGCTCTACACAAATCCAGTATTCATTTGCTACATGTATATGTGTACCAGTATGTGTCCTATACCTTTTGAGAGCTCCATTGCTATTGTACACGTAGTTGCTGCATATATATAGGGCATGAAGAACCAGAGAGTTGAATATTCCTGAAAGTCGGTCAACAGCTCCGTGGCTGTTTGCTATGACAGGTGGTTGGACATGCCCCTACGGGATGATTTTCACGCCCTTTTGCCCCCTTCCCCAAAAAGATTATCACAAATAATGATTAAGCTGTATTTTTCAGAATAATGGATTCTTCTGATATGTACTCCCTCCCCCTACTCTCTGTCTCTCTCTCTGTCTGTCTGTCTCTCTCTCTCTCTCTCTCTATCACACACACACACGCACACATACAAACACACACACAAGTGAGATGAAATGCATCATGGGTATCATTGGATATGGGGCAAAGGATGGAGGGCAAAATAAACAGGTGTAAGAAAAGTAGAACACTCATCATTGACAATGAGTCACATACTTAGCCTTCCAAGAATACACAGAAATCGCAGAATACCATTTCCACTCCTTTACCTGTGTTTGTTTACGAGGTCAGAACGCCTTGTTGCATCTTCCAAACAAGTTATTCAGTTAGTCACTCCTGCACTTTAATCTCTCTCCCTATTTTGCACTCATTTTCTTTAGTGTTTTACAAATACTAATTATTTTGTTGAATCAGATTTATAGGTCAACAGTCAGTGGATGAGATTTAAAAAAAAACACCTCTGAATAAGACTACACATTTTCCTTTTAAGCATATTTTATCATAATTTGTTATATTACCATCCAAAAATTTGATCATTTACAAGGGCTTCTTCCTCTTGTCCTCATATGATCTCCTCATTTTTATCCCTATAATTGAATATAAAAATAAAATATTTACATGTGTGATAAATATGTTATTGGTTGGTTGTTCATTAACCCCAGTACGTTTCATTATGGACTTGCTTTGAGTCATTCCCACTTAGTGATTCATTGACAGTTTCACTGGTAACCTTCATGCCTCACTACAGCATGCTTGTCAACAGCTTTCCATCCTTCCTTCCATCACTTCCGGTGGGGTTTCCTCGGATGTTATCCTCCATCCTTCCCTCCTCTCTTTCTCTCTCTCTCTCTCTCTTTTCCTATCTACCTCTCTCTCTCTCCCTCTGTCACTCTCACCCTTTCTCACTCCCACTTGCCCTCCTGCCTTACGTTCCCTTTCCTCTCTCCCTTCCCTTCCCCTTTCTCTTCCTATACCCACCCCCTGTCCTGTGATCTCTTTGCAATCTATCACACTCCCTCTCTTCTTCTCTCCCTTCCTCCCTCACATCCTTCCTCCTTCATCCACTCCCTCCATCTCTCTCTACATCAAAAGCTTTCTATCTAACAGCAACTCTTCTTGCAGTTTTACTTGCTTTTCATGCTCCATCCATCCATAATGCCTTATGACTATCTCCATGTATCTCTATTTTCCTGCCCCCACAAACTTCTATAATTGCCATCTTACTCTCTCTCTCTCTCTCTCTCTCTCTCTCTCTCTCTCTCTCTCTCTCCCTCTCTCTCTCTCTCTCTCTCTCTCTCTCTCTCTCTCTCTCTCTCTTGCATCCTTTCTCTATTTTGTTTCTCAATCTTTCTGTCTCATCTCTCTACCTATCATATCAGTCTCTCTCCTTCCCTCTTCCATCCCCCATCTTTCTCTCTTCCCTCATTCCCTCTCTGGCTCCATTGACCAATCTTCCTTTCTCTTTTTTCTCTCCCTCCCTCCCTCCCTCCCTCTCACTCTCTCCCCTTCTCTTCCTCTCCCCCCCTCTCTCTCTCTCCTCTCCCTCCCTCTCTCCCTCTCCCACTCTCTCTCGCCTCCCCATCATAAATCAGGTCAGTAGACGTGGGAGCCTGCATAATGGCATAATGGCCCTTTCATCTTGCACATAAATAATGCATGCTTAAAATCCTTTCTCAAGTGTAATGTCTTTGATAACGAGCAGGATTATCAAACATCTTTCTTTCCAAGATGAAAGCAGAATAAACGTCAGTAATCATCATGGGAAGAATAGCTTTATACCACATAAAGAAAAAAAAAAGAATAGGTTTATACATACAGATGTATAATGGCCCTGAGCAAAGAGTACGTATACATTATTTATATTCACTTTCGTAATGACCAATTTCTTCTATGAAACCTTTTTGAGTGATGACGGTCAATCTGTTTCTTTATTTATTCTTCCCTCCCATGCAGCCTCTAATCTTCTGTTCTTCCCTCTCTAGTATTGGCCATTTTTCTTTTCTTTGTTTTACTCTCTATATGACAAACATACAATCTCAATGTGCTACATCATATTTACCATGGGATAGATACTATTACTAAAGTCTTTTAGATTGTTTCACTGTTTCCAAAGCAAGATTAATCTATACCAGAGTTAAAGGCGTTGTCATGGAGCTAATCACGAATGGAAATGAATAATTTTGCAAAGGTATTGTGTTGCACAAAGCAATCTTTTTTTGCAATTCGTGCCCACACGTATTATTTTGTAGGAAATTGCTTGTGTGGTTAATGAATATAGCAAGTACATATAAAGTGTTAAGATTACTTGGGTCTATCCACTTCACTTATTTTCAAAAGCTTATTATATAATAATCTGTTAGGACATTTATATTAACAAATTAAATGTACGAAGATTAAAGCCCTAAAGAAAATGACTGCAAGTGCAGAACTTCAACACTTCAATTATATATCTCCTTAAAAAAACTAATGATTTAGATCTTTTCTACGTGCAAATGGTAAACAAAAATAATTAATTTACTACGGTACTCCAGAAAATAAATCAATTAATGTTTCCCTTCTGGGTTCAAGTTGCATGCTTGATTTCACAGAAATACATCATGCATGGATAACACATTATGTCATTCATGAACATGTGCATAATCGATTATGACATTTCATTTTAAGTTCAGGGTTCCCTCTGAAATTTTTGACCAAAGTCAATGACTTTCCATGACCTATTTTTGACTTTTTACCATGATCAGTATAAGTACCATTTTGGTTTAGGTCGCGGCATATACAAGCTGCGTACAAATACGATGCCCATTGTCAGTTCAAACTGGAAAGATGCCATAGCCACACCCGGCCCCACACCAATGACAATTTCCATGACTTTGGAAGTTATTTTTTTCACTTTGCATTATTGAAGACTTTCCAGCATTTGTTTTAATTTTATTTTTCAGTTAAATCCTGTTTTCAATATGATCACTATTTGTTTTATACTGTTAACATGGAGTTGCTGAAAATCAGTCTTTTTTTAGGGTGATGCAATACAGTGATTAAAGACAAAAACCAGTAATGGTAAAATTGCAGTTCAAGGGTTTTGGGTGCAAAATATCTATTCAATATTGTTCAAATATTACCTTCAGAGGTTTAGATGGCAATACTTCAACTTAATTTTGCAAAAAGGCGGAAATATATGCCCACATGTTTAATGTTGAAGTGCATTCGCGATATCTATCCAGACCGGATCGATATGATAATTTACCAAATATATCAATTAGTAGGTAGTTTCCCAGCAAACTTTATATCATCACGAATAGTCAAAACATATTCTTTCACATGATTGTTATTTCATTTTTTGAGAGGGGGGCGTTTGCAAAACTGGTTTATACCTTTAAATAAAATCAAACAAATGGGAGATCTCAGTAACTCACCCTTCAAACGCATGTTGAAGCATCTCCTGTCCCAGGTCCTCGTAGACTCTCCTTTGAGATGCATACCTGGGGTCTTCAGGCTAGAGGATGAGAGAGAAGAATAAACAAAGAAAGAGAGGAACAATCAGAGCATGTGGACTTCAAATAAACATTGCAGGGTGAAATTTCAAGCAAGCAAGATAGATCCAACTTTAAAGGGTGAGCCCTGGTATTGATCATGATTGAATGATCTGGAGTGTTTGTTTTTCTTAACTCATAAATGAAAGAATTACCGTAGCAGTTACCCATATATTTATTTTCTGATATCTTTTAGGTTTTCTTTTTCTATTTCCTACTTTTCTACTTTCAATACCATTCATTGTACATTGTACATGTACATCATTTTCCTTTATTTCTTTCCAGGGGGGTGTTTCACAAAGATCCTAAGTAGAACTTAACTCTAAGTTGGACTTAAAAGTTATGGACAGCCATTGGAGTCTTTAAATGAAATATATTCAAAAGCAGAAATTCAATTATTTTAGACTTTTTATTAATTCCACATCCAGAACATGAAATCTCCTTGATGATAGAAAATATGAATGATTTCAATAAACAATGAATGCCTTTCAAAATAACTTTTACAAAATATTTTCAAAGATGCTAATGGCTTTCCATATTTTTAAAGTCCAACTTAGAGATAAGTTCAACTTAGGATCTTTGTGAAACACCCCCAAAATTCTCTCTCACTCTACCCCCCCCCCCTTCCTCTCTCTCTCTCTCTCTCTCTCTCTCTACCCCCCTCTCTCTCTCTCCCCCTCTCTCTCTCTCTCTCTCGTTCCTCTTTCACACTCACTTCTCTCCTTCATCTTGATCTCTATCTCATTTATCGCTTCTCTCATTTTTCATCCTCTCCTCCTTCCCTCTCCCTTTAACTTGCTTATTATACCTTGTATACCCCTCTCTCTATCTCTGATCCTTTTACACAGTCTCTCTTTCTCTGCATCTCTGTCTCTTTCTCTTTCTCTCATCATTTGTCTATTTTGTATTTTTTTGAGGAACTTCATATCTACTGTAGATGTATTAGATAAAGCTCAAAAGTAGAAACATATTCAAATAAACATACAGAATTGTTTTTCTTTTAGTGGAGGGAAGATTTAATTGTACTTTGAAGACACACTCAGCCTACAATCAACTAAAACAGATATGTGCAAACAGCGTTCTTGTTTCCTCAAAAGTACAAAACCCTTTGGGAATAAACAATTAAGGAAATTATCATATTATTAGATTACAGACACATAAAGAGATTCTGAAACATCACAAGATGCCTACTGAGCCGAACAAACACAAAAGCAAGTAGGTGGGACACACCTTCATGTAAAAAATAAAATATTCACCAATCTACCCAGGTGTGCATATTTTGTGACAGGTAGAGAGATCAATTACATTCATTGCCCGAGTCCTCATGATTTATTCAAACATCTGATCATCTTACCCATAATGCTTCCTGATATATAGCCCCCTCATGATCTACTTTGGCACATCCTCTCTCCAGGGGCTAGTGGTACCTGGATTGACTCGGCTAATGTTTAACTCTAGAAGAGCCGAGACAGTGGGCTGGTAACTATTCATCGTTTTTTCCTCTCTACCCCCCCCCCCCCACCCCCTCAACAAAAACAGAATTAAAGCAACCTTTTTGATCAAATTTACCAAGTACCTTGGTGAAACTAGTCTTAATGTCACCCTTTTTTTAAACTAAAAGGTGGCCACAGATTTTGACTTTATTATGGGTGTCCATAATTTATTTATTTATTTTATTTTGGGTATCCATGCCGGAAAACTTACCGGTAACCTAGCTTCCAATTAGTACTTCTACATAGATATTGCTATTAAATTCTACTCAAAATAAAAGTAGAACAGATTTCCTGCTGTCTGATTTTCCTTACAAGTAAAAAGCTTTCATCATCATTCAAATCAGGAGTTATTTATCAGATTTCAAGCTAAACACAGAATTTCTTGAGCTGGACTGCCACGGGCGCTTCTCATCATATTATTTTGCATGTGACGCATGCAACCCATTTCTCTCTCTGATTATTTTTCAGTTCTTAACCAACGATACTCCCTTTGCACACAACAGCCACTCCAGAAATTCAACCATTCATCATGTTGATGCCCCATTTTTCTGTGGCTTGCCTCCAATTATCGAGTGTTCCCAGGCAACATCTCCGCCTTGCACTAAGTAACAACACTGAGGTCACTTCAACCTGTTTGGAGGTCATTTAGAAGATGAAGTCAACTTCTTGTCAAGTGATAGCATTAAATGCAATTGGGAAAGGTTGACTGTGTAGGACCTACAAAAGAATAAATGTATGCTTTTTACTTAAAAGGAATTGACTCGATCTTGCTATCTTGATATTACTGATTCATCGGCCCTTCGGGTCATATGAATTGTTAGCCTGTTCATATGTTCCCTCTCAAATTACAAGAAAATCAAAAACTGAAGAAAATAAAAAGAAAAGATTTGAGCAAAATATGGACAAAATTTATATCCTAAAAAGGCTCTTTCAGAATTGAATGAAAATAAAAGAAACAGACGGAAAATGAAACTAACGCATTTACATATTCAAAGGTTCCAACAGTTGTCAAATCCAGTTTAGATAAAGACTTTATTGTAAAGTAATACCAGAAAAGATGCACGTAGCACTTATATGATCAGAATTAAAATGACCATTCACTGCAACGATATTTGACAGAGATACAAAATCAAATTTAACTGTTCAGTACTACTATATTCAGTCAAGACATATTTTAACGGAACAGAAAAGTGGCAACAAAATTAAGCAAACTCCGGCTCACTGAGACATGTAAATGCACCATGCACTCGCCATCCCCCAAAGTGCATATTGACACAGAAGGCATTATGCCCATTTGGATTTGGACCAAGTTAGCAGACGATGACACACATGTAGGAGGGAATGGGATGATATTTTCGGATGCTAAACCTTTATTTGCTGAATGCAACATACAGAACTTCAAACACTTCTTTGTCGTATGGTAGGAATAACATATGGAACACACCAGACAGAAATATGCAATATATAGTGCTTCAGTCGGCCATTTTCGTAATGTAATCAACTCTAATGCATAAATCTTTGATAAGTGCCTCATCACAAATTAATACATTCACCTGTTACAAATAATCAGAATGCAAATTGCATATATTACACGTTATTATGTGGGGAAAGCAATAGTGTTTGTCCTACCTACTGTACATGTAGCAACAACATTATAGTGTTTCAATTGTTTCTTTGTAGTACATGTATTTGATCCCTGAAATACATGTATTGAAACACGCTGCAAGTATTATGCAACATGTAGTGTTTCAAACACTGTTTTTTATTTTATCCATGTAATACATCCCAGAGTAATATGAAAGATAAAGTCCTTCAATCACGATTTTTATACCTGTCTACAGCGACCGCCCAAAGGAAACACAAAAAGTGGTCTTTGTAGACAGGTTCCTTTAGTACATGTTTCAATGAGAAACCATTTTCAAGGGAAACAAAAAATGCGCTTGTTGTAGACAGGTGGTCTTTGTTGACAGGTGGTCACTAAAGTAGGTTTGACTGTAGTATGTTATTTATGAAATATGGGAACACATCCCAAGTAATATGTAATGTGCATATATCGCATTTTAATAATAACCTTGTATTACATTAGGCATGATATATGGAGAGGCACTGCAGGTACTTTGCAACGTATAGTGCTTCAATCACTACTATGTAGTAGGTTATCCATGAAATATGGGAACACACCTTCCAGTAATATAGAATTATGATGATGGCTATTAAGCCTGTCCCAAGCCTATAGCTTTCACAGGTGGTTTTTAAGCACTCGAGGTGGGCCTAATGACTTGTCTGTTAGCTAATTTATCGATGAAGTTTATACAGGCTATGACATCATACTCGACTGCCACATTACACGGTGAAGGAACTCTCATTATTAAAGCGTCATTCGCCATGTTCACACGTGACGTGATAAACCGCCCCCTCAAGAACAAAACGGCAAACTTAAACTAACGTGGAAGGACTACGATCTACTAAGGAAAGACTGCAAACTAGTAGCTGTGTGTAACAACGGCCCCACAGCGCAATTATGCATATGGATCTATGCTGACATTTCATATGAAATAGAAAATTGGGGTGCAGTATGGTTACGTCATTATATTTTGGTACAGATAATTTTTGAGCCAGTTTACGTTCTTGTGTGTGAATGAAGCCAGGTCATATCTGAGTGAGCCCTTACTGTGAAGGAAAGTACATAGCAGCTGTTAAAAGAGTTATCACGCATCCACTCATTCATGATCAAACTATCAAGCTACATGTATGTTAATTTTGGGTGTTTACAACGTCTATCAAATAATCTAATTTTAATCTCTTCTTCAGAATTTAAAATTAGAGTTTGGATTAATGACACGGATCTAATTTTAAACTTTGCATTTGAATTTAATGCATAATTCTCATGGTGATCTTGCTTTACTGAGCTACATGTAATGTTAAAACATGGAACTTTGTTCTATAATTACAGTTAAAAACTTTCATTAACTCTTTATATGCCGCACAAATAATCTCCCTGTGGTAATTTTTTTTATTATCATGGGATAGATATACCAAAGGTTTCAAGATTATTTAACTGTTCCCAATGCAAGGTTAACATAGAACTGTGTTAAAAGGGTTTCCAAGGTACAAATCAAGAGGAGAAATGAGTAAATTTTGCAATGCCTTCCTTCCATCAATTAGTGCCTATTGAAGTGTTGTGGAAAATTGCGTGTGTGGCAAATGTATGACAGTGTAGAGAGGCAACGGAAGCAATCAAAGTGTTAATCTTTTTCATAAGAAGCCTTATATACAAGGACTTGATCAAGAAAGATAGAATAACATTAAATACACTGTATCAGCTTTACTTGTCAATACTAAAATTACTTAAGCTGTAGTATATGAAAAATCAAGGGATTTAGCTTGAAGGAACAGAAAAATGTCTTCATCATGTACATAATTGTTTCTTTTTCAGTGAAAAAGTCGAATAAGTCACTCAAAACATTTCAATAAATTTCAATATTCTTTGGTGGCATAATTTACCCATGGAAGGATTAAAAATGTCAAATTATTTTACTGTCCACCCCCATTGCCCCTTTCTTCCCGTCTCATACTGTGTAAGGACACTTCGGCCACTCTGACTGACCCCCGCTGACCACCTCTTCAAGACCTCTGGACAGCTGACCTTCAGTCAGCACGTTATAGCATCCATGGCATTTAGGTACCAAGGCCCAGAGCAGCAGGGGACATCCCATCTTTCTTAAAGATAAGGTTGAGTTCTGATCAAGTGATTATACTTTGAGAGAAAATGTCTGGTAGCTATTGGGAAAGGTTTATAATGTTGTTCAAAAGAACTACCGGTACAATGCATACAGTGAGGTTTTGGACATTATCAAAGTGATGAGGTATTGTCTTGATATTGCTGGAAAAAAATGCATGCACTGCACCCAGAAATGTGTATATAGGACTACACACATAGGGTATGGATTTGAAAGTTTAGTTCAAACACTTCCATCTGTTTCTCATTATGTCAAATATTATGAGGGCATATGAAGAGCTATTCTTTTCAGGAGACAATTGTCATCCAGATATTCTTACAGTGTCCCACACTAAGATTTTTTAAGAGAATGAAAAGGCTCTAAATTTTGTTCACGTTTTCCAAACTAAATATCTCCTTACAGTCAATAATTTTCCTCTGTCCAGTCTGAGTGCCTCTTTTTTCCAATCTCATACAGCGCAAGGACACTTTGGCCCCCTATCCCTGCTGACCACTTCTTTAAGATCCCTAACAGTTGACCTTGGTCAAGCATGCAGGAGCCATCCATGGCATTAAAATGCCAAGGGCTGGAGACAGCGGGGGATATCATATCCCTATTGAAAATCATGAAAAGGAAAAGACAAGGGAGACGTGACGGATAGATATTGGCAGGAGGAAAAGGGCTGAATTGGATCACTAATTGTATCTGAAAAGGACAATGAAGGATGCAGTTGAGTACTGATTAAGATTTTCCATGTTTTAACATTCATATCCATGCTTTTTGCAATTGTACTAAGATCAGAAGAATCATATTAGTGCGCTGGGCTTTAATTACATTAACAAGCCAAAAAGTCTAAAATTACTTCACATCTTATTTAGATGATGTCTCATCATTAAATTGGCAACAAGATACCTACAGTTTAATTCAGTTTACATTGGTCCTAGAAACGTTTTTGAATTAATTTACTTTACATTTTATTACGATCAAATCTCATCATTAAATTGGCAGCTACAGACCAACAGTTTAATCTAATTCACATTGGTCCTAACAAAAATGTTGAAAAAATAAAATCATTGCAGTAAAACACTGTCATGTAAAAAATAATCTTGCGTTGTATTTTGTATGTTCATTCATTTTCAAATGCTACATACATGTAGTACATAGTATCTGAATACCATGCTGCACCAAACTGGACACACATTGTGCAACAGTTTGAACCTTTTAACTCCTGCACGTTTCATAATTTGCATTTTTCTTCTGTTAGGACAATATAATGGACCAAAACTACAACATACATTAATTTTTTTAAGGAATTGCTCGTCTATGACAGGATAGATAGGTATGCATGTATATACATTACGGGCATACAAATTTTTCATTATAGATTATTTTCTTTACTCTTATGGAGTAAAAATGGGTGATTGAATTAGAACCTGATAAAGCCATGAAAACAAGAATGGTTCTCCTGACCTTACTAGAAAGTGGGTGATATCCTAGGAAGATAAGTAATGCTTCCTGACAGGGCAAATGTTGCAATTACTCTTGTTGCCATTTCCTTTATTGACCACAATATCCATCTTGGAAAAGTAACCTTTGAACAAACTTTTCTGACCTGAAAGACAATCCTGACTACCCAAATGCTAATGATATGTCTCTGTGCGTATATTTTATGCAATGAAATATATTTTTTCATAAAATTTAGTAATGTTCATTCACCCCAACAATGAGTTAAAAATGCAAAAATTTCAAGTGCTCTATCCCCTGTAGTATGATAAATTAATCTTGCAGAATTTTTAATTTAATTTTTTATTAATTTCTAGTTCATTATACTTTTAATACTCCACAGGAGCAGGATATTAAAGTGGCACGTTCCCGCCAGTGTAGTTATCGCTGCTCTAGTCATCGCCATCTTGGTTCCGAAGATCGACTTCTAATTTGCATACAGCTGTCAATCAAAGTACGCGCGGCCTGGCCTGCCTTCGCCAAGACAGCTGATTGCTGACGATCGCGACGTCACGAAAGTGGGCGGAAACAGCAGCCGAATCTTAGAGCCGAACTGCGATTGGCATTACTTCGGCACATGTATGCGATAATCGGTATTGTCCGGGCATTCGGAACATGCCATCTGCGTAAGAGCCGTATTCTGTTGGTGTCAATAGGCAGCTAGCACCGTCCGCCAACGGGTACGTATTTTGAACGCCCTCTGGAATACGGGGAACATGCCTCTTTAAGTTACCAAATTTTCATTTGATCGACTACAACTTTGAAAACAAATTCATGAACTGCTTATTGCTATATTTTTTTTCTGTTTTTAACAAAACCAAATTGATATTTTGCTGGACTTCCCGTTTAAAGCTCTATTTAAAAAATAAAAATAAAATTCCAATCTCAGATACATGTACTATCACAAATCAAACAGAGCTTAGATGTAAATTAAATGAATCTCTGCACTGCCCTGACGTGAATAATTCTTGACTCTGCCTGAACGTCAGACTACTAACTACAATGATTGAAGTTGATTAGTCAATCCTTTCATTCATCCTCCTGGACTAGCCTTTGACATCTTCTTATACCTCCCTAAGCTTCCAATGAAGGAAGATGGTTTGGACATGGGCATGGTGACCATATCCCTCTGCTCAGAGCCAAAAGGGCATTTAGTCATATCATTTAACCCCTTGCTTACTGGAACCAGGTGGCCTCTGTATTAACCCTATTGCAATAAAAACATTCAGCAGTCAGGGGGTTAACACACAGTTAATACCCTTCTGGATATCAACAGATTATGGATGCCATATCACATTATGATGGCAAGCTTACATCTGGGTTTGATACTGGTCCATCTAACGCAATGTGTTGAGGGAGAGGGCAGGTGACAGAAGTGTTGTACTTGTACATGTATTGCTGGGGCTATGGTCAATGTGCTTTCTTTTCTCATGCAAGGGATGGATGGGAGGATGGATGGATGCATGACCTCATGGATTCTTGGATGGTTTAAAGCCTGATCGCACTAGTTTGGCAAGGAGGGATTCTAATTAGACCTCCCTGTATGGTCACTGACAGGTGGTTATCTCATCAAATCAGCTCTCAATTAACATAAGAAAAAGGGAATCATGGGGGACCAACCGGCACAGATTAGGCATTGTTTGCTAAATATAGAGGGCGCAAGTACATGTAGCTAGAAGTAGTGCAGTGGGGCTTTAAGGAAAAGAATACATGGATAAGTGCGATGACAAGCAGATAGATGACTGACTTTCAGGGTAGAAAAAAAAGATTGTATCTATGCCTACATATAGAGTGAGATTTCATGAACTGTCTATGTAAACTGTACATCAATGAATAAATGAATGAAGAGACAATTTAATAAGATCTAAAGGAAAAAGATGAAATATGAATGCATAGATTAACTATTCTCTCGAGGCTGCCATCGATTTCAAGCTTACTGCTCATGATGGCGGTCTCCTGCATTTTCTGTAATTTTTCTTTCTTTCTTTTTTCATTGAAATTATATTTGTGTTTGTATGCATCTTATTCAATGTACTTAAAAATGTATAATTATGTAAAATGAAGAAATATTTGTTACTTTATGTATATGATTATGTTTCATTTTGAAAATGCAGAAATAAAAACAAACAAACAAACAAACAAACAAACAAACTAGTGAAAAGAACGCCTAAGGAAGTTTATTTTCTTCGCAAAAAGAAAGATACATGTTACAAGAGAGTTAGGTAGATGTAAATATAAAACAAACTCACTGAACAACACATCAGTGAAGTTCACACAACAGTATGTCAAATATAAATTTAAGTTGTGTTTTTCAGCTTTTAAGTTATTTTGTAGTTAGGGACCATGCGGACAACCTCAAGGTTAGGAAACTTGAAGTTCAATTGAAGTTGCAGATCACAACAGATCTTAAAGGTTAGCATGATAACTACAAGGAGCATTTAACCCTCAAGGTTACACCAGCTTTTAGTTGAAATAAATGATTTCCCCTGCTTGTTATTACCATTGAATACTAGTTGTTTTGGTCACGTGTGAACCTTCTTCGATGACAGTGGATCGTTGTTTATAACTTTGAGGTTTAAAGCTACGACAATTCCATGTGAACACAACTACTGAAAGGTAATAATCTCCAATGGTCATCGTGGACGTGAATACTCCTGCAACAGGAGATGACCTTCTCTCCTAAAGGTCAATCTACGTCCATCTAAAATTAATCAGGATGATGGACGCCTGGAGGATAGGATGATGATGATGATGACAGTCGTCTCTCTCTCTCGGTTGCTGTCTCTATTTGCAAGGGATACACTGCTTGGGTTGGATGCGGTCCTCGGAATGATATGCATTTGTGGCCTACTTTACGTAAGACAAATTTGGTTTCTCCTAAAAAACTCTTAGGAATTGGATGAATCAGTGATCAGACATCCGTTCCAGCAATATTAGCTCCATTGTTTTATTTTGCAAAAGAGTTAAAGCTTATCTGTACTAGTTTAGGGAAGGGATTGGACCACACTGCGAGGTCACTGTCATGTGGTTATCTCATCAACTCAGCTCTCACTTAACATAAGAAAAAGAGGATCATGGGGGACCAATGGTCACCCATTATGCATTGTTTGCTATATAGAGGGCGCAAGTAGCTATAGTAAAGTGGGGTTTTAAGAATTGGATTTAATTGAATTGGTGATCAGACATCCGTTCCGGTAATATTAGCTTCTAGCTTTGTTTTGCGAAAGTTAGATTATAAGCCACAATTGAGATTTGTAAGGAAAGATCAATTTCTCTTTCAATTCTTCATCTGATTCGGTAATCCCACAAAATGCTCCAGTGATACATGTACTTACTCCTGGCTTTATTTTTCCAAGATAATGGGCTAGGTTTATAGCTGCTATTGAGATGCTTTATTCACCTAGTTGATAGAGTACGTAAGGAAAGATCAGTTTCTTCTCAATCTTTCATCGTAATCAGTGATCAGACATTGGCTCTAGTAACATTTACTCCTGACTAAACTTGACACAGATACACATGTCAGAGTATATTTAGGGATGCAATTGGATTTCAGCTAGGTATTGTGTATTATAGGTTAATAGCCACTTAGTATAGCATTAGATCTAGGGTTGAAATTAGGAATCTACAGTAGTAGTTAGACTAAGAAATCAACCATGTAGCCATTTTTGATAGAGCAAATTATGTGAAAGCTATTTATCTCATCCATTTGGATAGGCTTACATTTATTGCTTCATATCTTATGAAGATCTTTTTTTTTATTGACACTTGTTAAAAGTATGTGTTGGCTCGATATCTCTGTACATGCCACACAAATAATCTTCATGTGCCATATCATTCTGATCATGGGATAGATAGAGTAAAGGCTTCCAGATTAACTAACTGTGTCAGTACAACATTAGTCAATATTGATGTTTAAAAGGGTTGTCATGGACCTAATCAAGATCAGAAATTGGTTATTTTGCAAACCATTGCATTGCACAGAGTAACCCCTCCCTCAATTGGTGCCTCTTATCTTGTGCAAAATTGCATGTGTGGCAAACTAGTGACCATGTAAAGAGGCAGAGGAAACAACCAAAGTGTTTTTATTTCTCTCTCTTTATGTTATGAGTATTATTAATGTGCACTATATATAGAGGAGAATTCGATAACTGAAGGGAACTAAAACAATGAACACTGCATCAATTCTAATGTCAGTGACCGAAAGATGTTGAGTATATCTGTTTCATCAAAGACATATCTGTCTAAAACACATTAGAGAAATTTACATGTATAATTGGAAGTACCTCTGCTGCTCATACATCTATTGGAAATGTATTTGTATGTCCCATTAAAATTCAAAACATGAGGCAGTGGATGTCACTCATTAGATGTACAATGAATGGAACTCATGAAATAGTATTGATTGGTTTGTATCAATATAATTTGGGGAACTAATTGGCATCCATATGTTAAAAACAATTGAATGTGAATGTGAATGTGATTCAATAAAAATTACCTCATAATATTGGGTACCTCTTAAATATTTCAAAGTTGAAAACAAATCCTATCACAAACTCATAGCAAATCTACCACTCACATCAGCAGGATATGACATAGAATCACACCTGTATCATGAAGGCAGAGCTGGGGGGTGTTTCATAAAGCGTAAAGTTACGCATGACTTTACAAATGACTGAAATATGAAGAGATAAACGGGATTCTCAAATCCTTTTAATTGCATAAGCTAAAGTTGAAATTTGCAGATGTAGATTAACCTTTTAAAAACATTTTAATGCAAAGTGTATTTTTGGCTACAATTTAATTGAGATTATAGGAAATACAGTCACACTTTGTTAAAATGTCAGGAAAAATTTTGGGCATCCCATTTGGCTCTTCATATTCAAATCATTTGTATATTCATTCGTAACTTTACGCACAGCTTTTTGAAACACCCCCCAAATAGTAGAATACTAGAGCGAGGTAAATCTGCGTGAAATAGTCAAGATGCCCCTCTAAAAACAAAAACCCTTGCGCAAACAAAAACCAAATCTACATCTCACGTTAGGCCCAGAGCTCATCTCAGCACAGAAGCCTCTACACACTTATCTGTCACGATCACGTTATCCCGCATTCATTTAGCAATCCCAATCCCGCATCGCATCGTATGTCCGCTGTAAAAGTGTACAGTCACTCTCTTTTCTAACCACAACAGAACAAACAGCCATTTTCAGGGCGTCCTTGGCGATATCGGAGGATGAATTTGACCTTTCCCTGTATATATCGTGAGTCAAGGCAGAATTAGCGCACGATGCGTTTGCATGGAGAAATGGAGAGAAAAAGAAGTAATTCATCTGGTTATGGAATCGCCTGCAGCTTATTCATCAGTATGCATTTCATACATTAGCTCTTGAACGTGGTGATTAATTTTCCCTTTTCAGTAAATTGCTGAAAATTACTTGCACCTTTGAATGTTCTTTTGAACAGATATATGGCGCCATACAAATGCTGTTCATCATCATCATCATCATTAGTGTCCAGAATGCAGCGAGAGTTTGAAAGATAAAGCTTCATTTTTATTGGCATTGTCTCAAAAAAGCTTTATTTAATCAGCATTGTCTGAAATTCTGTATTCATTGTTATCCTTTTTAGCTTTTGCACATAAACAGAGTTGTATTGCCTGTTAATTACTGAGAGTATATAGAGCAAGTCAGAGAGAAAAGCAGTCAAACTAATCAAGTGCGATATCATCTAAAACTCTGCTAGTACCATTTTACCTTTTGTATTACGAACAGAGTTATATCCATAACAATTACTTTAGCTAAATAGTGCAGATTGGCGAGTAAAAAATTAAATTAATTTAAACTAAGTTATCTGAAGCTCGATCAGTACCTCTTTTGTTTTTCTATTTGTGCATGTGAAAGGAGTTTGACTGTACTGTAACCGTGCAAACACAAGAGAGAACAAAAATCAATCTACCTGGTAATTCATTTTTTTAAGCTCCATCTTTTGTATTTGTAAAAGAATTGTGTTGCAATTTAAAATATCAAACTGACAAATAGAATTCAATTCTCTGGCCACACATCGTTTTCTGAAGATTCATAGCATTCAGAGCATTTATGAACCCCACTTCATTTTCAGCTTCATTAATCCCCTAATATGGGAAATTTGAGTTTCAGAATTCTGAAGTTTCGGAATGCATCTCAATTTATTATTTTTCATATATACTTTTATTGTACAAAAAATATATCTATCTTCCTTACTTTTCTAAAAATGTGTTCTGTTCTAACATTTCAGAAAAAGTATGAAAAACTGTAAATACTATTTCATCTTTTTCAAAATTGTTATATTATGAAAAATAATCTCATAATTCCAGCAACAAGTATGTCATAGATATGGCATGACTTCCAAAACAAAAGAGCTTTCAAACTTATTTGATCAAAACAACTTTGCATGTATACATAATTTGCAACAACAAAATATTGAAATTCTTATACTACAGCTGAATCTGATTTGTTTTCTTTCTTCATTGCAGTTTTATTCCTTATGATTTAGATTTCCAAGGTTTATAAAAAAGTTCTTGATCAAAATAACAATTAACATGCATGTACACAAGGGCATGACGCAATGATGGCTACATTTACTTAATACAGTAACAACATGATTACATCATGACATTTTTCCTTCAATGTCAAAACATTCATGTTCATTTTATCTATATTTTCTTAATCCCGGGGGAAATAATGACCAGAATTGTTGTGCCTCCAGGGGGAATTTTTCATCAAAATCTGATTCATTTCTCTGTGCCCCCGTCATTGTGCATGTCTCTGTTTATTCTCCCACGCACATTGTCTTTAAACAAAGACACTGGATGACGCCCTTTTAATGGAAAACATGTATTATTCTGCCTGTTATGTTGACTTTTATTCAAGGCAAGGGTGAACTATACTATCCTTTCCATGAACGATTTTAATCAAATGAAAGCATATATCCCTTGTATTCTGGAAAGAGATTTTAATAGTGATCATTTCTGTAAATTATGTTGGCAAGTACTTTGAGAGGTCTGAGCTGGAAGACTACAAGTATAATCCAAATATACCCTGCACAACTGTATTACAGGATTTCTTCCAGTTCGTATTCAAATTAATGCGCGCCGCAGTGACACTGTAAGCTTTAAGTGGCACGGTCCTCAGACAGAGATGACGTCAATGATTTATACGCCCTCCCTCCCCCCCCCCCCCTCAACTTTCCCTCTCTATTTTCCTGTCCTTATGGATATATCTCTCTCTCTATCTCTCCATTTCATTTCAATATTTCCTAAAGTGTTGCCAGATTTGTACAGCTGATGACTCCTATACACAATTTTTTTCTCTCTCTTTCTCCCTCCTCTACATCAATGCCTCTACTCGTCTTTCACAATTACGTCACCCTATCATTCTCTCCCTTTATTCCCCCTCTCTGGCCTCTCTCCCTCTTTCTTCCCCCCCCCCCTCTCTCTCTCTCTCTCTCTCTCCCTCTTGTCTCTCTATCTCAAACAATTTGTATTTGTGTGTATCCAGCCATTTTCTGTGTTTCTCTCTTTAAGTATTCACACTTGCACACACCCTTTCCCCCTTCTCTTTTTCTCTTCCTTCACCTATCTCCTCTCTGCCTGAATATTCCTCCTCCTACTTCTCCCTCCTTCTCCCCCTCATTCTCCCCCTCCCCCCCCCCCCCCCCCATATCCCTCCCACTCCTCTCTATCTCTCTCTCTCTCTCTCTCACTTTCTGTGTCTTTTCTCTATCTCCTCTCTGCCCAGTGCCCACGTCATATCCTTCTCCTCCCACTTAACTTCCCTCCCTCTCTCCCCTCTCTCCCCCTCTCCCCCTCTTTTTCCCTCTCTTCACCCATCTCTTGCTTCCTGCCCTGTTTATGACGACAAACCATTGATCTGCAGGCTACTAACTCAAGAGGACATTCCTCTACACACACTGCATTGCTCAGCCTCCACCAACTCAAGTCCAAACTGTTGCTCGTCATCTTCCCCAAAAACTACCATATGTTACAGATTCCTACACACTAGCAGTGGCAGCCCTGCCCTGTAACCGTGGTATGAGACTCTGAAAACCGTTTCCGATAGCATTCCGACATTCAAATAACGCATCTTAAAGCTGTCTGGAGGGTTATTTGCCAAATTGGCTCAGATTTTCCTCTAGGCTCCTCTGTAATTCATTCTCGGTTCCTCCCTTTTCTGAAAAGTGTGTGCATGTGTCTTTTGCATGTGATTTTCTGTCATACTTTTAATGATTTACATGCATAAAAGTAAACTGTTATAGCTCATGTAATGTTTCACATATGTTTAGAGGATGATACGCTATTTTCACTTCCTAGGAATTGTGCATGTAGATTATCCAAAGAATAAAAGTTCCTAGTTTCTTACATTATAAAGAAAACAAAATATCACACAAACATGCCATTAAGTTCTCATAAAAGAGCATGAAGTGAGATGACACCGATACCTTTAACCACAAAAATCTAAATGAGATGTGAAAACACTATTTGTTATCGGTAATATCAGTAATTTTCTGATTCTTATGATTATGCAAATTTATGGTTTAACTATTCCTCTTCAATACCAAAAATAGTAATTCTTTGGCAGATCAAGGGGTACATGGGGATTTTTAGACAAAAAAGAGCACCTGGAAACAAAGATTGTTTAAGGTTAGATACTGTAAGTAAGGATTTTTGTGGGAGAAACACAAAATTTATATTGTTGTTTGTAAACACAGATGTAGTGATTTCATGTTTCAGACATTCATAACGTCATAAACGTATGATTTATTTCAAACTTCCACTATTCTGATTTTCTGCTTTCATACAAATAAACTTATTACAAAGGTCGGATTGCCCTATTTGGTTTCCTATTCAGTAACTGGGTGGATTTGTTACAGTATAATTTCAACATAATTTGGAAGACAGATAGTAGCCAGATTTTCCCTTTGGCAGAACTGGTGTCCCTCCTTTAAAAGAGGCATTTTTTGTAAATATAATCAGTCAAATGGAGAATTTTGAAAGGCAAAAGGTAAACTAATACCCCATTCACAGTGGCCTCAAACACCGCGACAGCAGCGGGACTGTCCCGCTGCTGTCGCGGTGTTGTCTTCAGTGTGAAGGCTCGGACCCGTTATAAACTATCGCGGGATAACACCGCCTAGCGATAACGCCGACACAAACTATCGCTAGGGACGCCTAGCTACAGCAGCGGGACAGTCCCGCTGCTGTCGCGGTGTTTACTCAGTGTGAAGGCTCTCCGCTATAACACCGCGACAAACACGTGTGATTTGTTTACTTACCTATCACTGACCTCTTTTCTACAGCAATGGGGAACATAAAGTGAAATAGAAATAAAGTAACCAGTGGATTCAAATTGATTTTATTATTATGTAGGTATTATAATTATCCAAATAAAAATATTTCACACTTCAAAAAATTAAAATATTCTGACTGGAAGCAATAAAAATGCTAGTTTTTTAAAAAGTAATATGATCGAGGATACAAAAAGCAACTTGACATGTTTACCGCGCAATTTCAAGCAAGTATTTCCGGTCATATCGGGGTCACTCGCGGGTCATGAGCCATGCATACACGTGTTTGTTACGGAGGTAATAAAAATCACCCGCTGCAGCGTGAATGGGTACATGATATTTATCCCGCTGCTGCAGCGGGATAACTTTTCTACTGTGAATGCATTTGTAGCGGTGTTATGGCGGTGTCGCCGCTCCGCTACAACGCCGCTACAAATTTCAAAACCACTGTGAATGGGGTATTAAACAGATAAACTTATTACAAAGGTGGGGTTGCCTTTTTAGGTTTCCTAGTCAGTAACTGGGTGGAATTTTTACAATATAAATTCAACCTAATTTGGAAGACAGAGAGTAGCCATATTTTTCCTTGACAAAAGTGGCCCTTTCTTTAAAAGGGGCATTTTTTGGGGGTAAATATGATCAGTCAAATGGAGAATTCCTCAAGGCACAATGTAAGAAAGTTAACAAATACTGAAAGATCCCTTAATAGCATAAATAACTATGGGACATCATTTTTTTCCATTAAATACATGTGCATTTCACTCAGATTCTTATTAAAGTTAAATGAAACAAGATCACTGTTAGGATGCCCCCTGTCATTTAATAACTTTGTGTTATTTATTCCTCCTTTTTTTTTCCTTCAGAAAATGATTTCACACCATGTTTATTTTAGGGACAACTCTGATCACCCCTCATCAACTAAATGTAAAAGAAATGATGGTTGGCCACTGACCACTGACCTATATGGTAAATGAAATTCTACAGCCCAAAATTCAACCAATTACATCTTTACAGCTTACTGTTGCTAAAATCAGGTCGCTATACCCCCATCGTAACAGAATTGTGTGAAGAAGCCAGCCATGCACTTAGCTTTAATGAGATGACTTGACAACCTGCCCCTTAAAGCGACAGTCAAGTTCTGATGCGAGTTGAAAAATAAGTTGTGAGTATTCTTGTTCTTTTATACCTCGTAGAGGTGTTGTGGTCTAGTGAATAAGTCACCAGACTGTAGGTATGGGGTTCAAATCCCAGCATGGCACTAATGTCCTTTGGCAAGACGTTAATCTACATTTGCCTCTCTCCACCTAGGTGTTAAATGGCTACCCAGAAGGTTGTGAATGTTAATGAAGCTTGCTTAACATTGTGAGCTTCTGTAAAATGTTGCTTGGGTGTATTAAAAGCGCTATATAAACGCAGGATATTATTATTATCATTACTGTGTAAAAGAATATCATGAAAGCAATGTCATGTGAAAAGAACCGCCATACCGCCATATATTTATTGCTACTGTTTAGATTAAAACTTAGGATTGAATTTTGAAAAGACTAAGTTTGTGTAGTATAATGTTTGGCCAGGAAGGATTATATATTCATACCCATGTGCAAAGGTTTTTTTCCCTGCAAGATTGAGTCAAAAATTTAAAATCAGTTTGATAATCCAAAATCAAACAATGCACAAGTATTCATATCTGCTAGTTTGCTTCATTATCAACCTTTCCCAAAACTTCTAAACGATTATTTTCACAATGCCATCGTATAACCGGTACTGGACTCTACCTTGAAACCTCTTCTTCCCAGAGTCCTTAACGCAAAAAAAGAGAAAAAATTATGGAATTAATTACTTTGCCACATACTGGGTCAGAAGTCACGCTTAGCATCAGAACCTGCCACCTCCATGTTTCATCTCGGAGAGCAGTTGGCTTGGACCAAGGATTCTAATTAAATTTTTCTGGACACGAAGTAGATCATGGAGGATGTTTTTTTCCTTTATATAGACAGTTGGTCTTTAAAGGGAACTATACACCTTTCCTATAGATTGTGATTGCTTTTCAGACCTACGTAGTACAATTATTTTTATTTTAAATTAGGCACAAATCCTCCCAATAATGCCAAAACAAAATATTTTTCAACCACTGTAAAGTCTATAGTACTATCATAAAAATGTACTTAATAATGTGTAAGAATTTCTATGGAGTCTGAGTGGTGGAAATTGTTCATAAACAGCCAAAATCAGTGATAATTATTTCCTATTTTCCATATTATTAATTAAGCACCAGCAGAACCGAATATATAGATCAGCAAAACTACATTTCAGTTGAAATATTTCTGTGACAGTTTGTGGGAGATCTTTTCCGTAAAATGACTATTAAGTAGGCCTATATATCCTTATAAATGTAGTTGCTTTTTCCCATTCATTAATTATTTATGATTGTTAAAAGTAGTTCCCCTTTATTTCCTTTCTTTCTTGCTGTGTCTCATTCCCTCTTTTCAGATATACCACTGTTTCTCTTCCTCTTTCCCTCCATCCCTTTTCCTCTCCCCTCTTCTCATCTCCTCTTTTTTGTTTTCTCTCTCTATTATCATTCTTCCCTCTCTCTCTCTCTCTCTCTCTCTGTGAATATTCACAAAGCTCTCCATCCCCATATGACACATTTTTCTCATCATCCATTTTTATTTTGAAGCATTACATGTATGTTCTCCTTCTTATATTCTTCTATCCAATTTGTTATCTTTCAAATATATATATAATCATCATCAAGGCTTCCTATATGAAACTTGTTCAGATTAAAATATAAACACCCACATAACATTAATATTTTGTTGCTCTATTGTGAAATAGGTAATCTTGTTTACTTACCAATCCCTATCCAATTTCCCCCCTTTCCATCTTTTCTCAAATCATTCTCCACGCTTTCCTTATTTTTCAGACAAATAATCATTTTCCACTTCTCTTTGTCGTCTTCCTCTTAATCCTTTTAAACATAAATAATCTTCATCAAGGCTTCCTACATGAAACCCATTCAGATTAAAATATAAACACCCATATAACATTAATATTTTGTTGCTCTATTGTGAAATAGGTAATCTTGTTTACTTACCAATCCCTATCCAATTCCCCCCCTTTCCATCTTTTCTCAAATCATTCTCCACGCTTTCCTTATTTTTCAGACAAATAATCATTTTCCACTTCTCTTTGTCGTCTTCAGTCCTCCAATCATTCTCTGTCTTTGTAGTTGCATTTGGACTCAGAGTTCACGTTATTCTATGTCACTGGCATGAACTTAATATAGTGAAACCTGAATGAAACAAGGTATCCAATCGAAATGTAATTAGAATCGATTACACTGGAAACTTACCGTTGTCGTAGACCAATAGGAGTGGTCAAAATTGAAGCTCTTTGGTTGTTCTTTGCCTTGGGTTTTGGGGTTTGTGATTGCTGCAGGGGGAAAACAAAGAGAAGTTATAGATAGAAAAGTTATTATCATTCTCTGTGTACATATGTACAACACAAACAATAAAGGCGTGGCATACAACATCTAGATAGAATGTCTCTGTAATTTTATAGATCCAAATCATAAAACCATAGATCCAAATCATAAAACCAATCTACCAAATCTCCCAAAGAATGAGAAAATCAAAAGAAATATTGAGAAAAATATAGGGAAAATAAAGAATTATGAAGGTTTCAAGACGCCAAGACATTCATTCAGATTAGATCGTCAAATGTTTATAGTTTACACATCTTCTTTTTTTTTTTTAACCTTCAGAGAATTTTTAATTTTAATCAAGATTCGCATCTTTACAAACACCAGATTCCACTGGACCGATCATAAACACCAGAAAACGGTTTGATTTACGGCACTCATCTTTTCCCAGGAGAGATGATTGGTTGTGACTCATTGTTTTTAGAGTCTCCTCCGCTTTTTAATGAAGTGCCTACATATTGATCCTTCCTACTACATTAAATCAATGTCCTTTTTTCCCCCGGGATCGGAGCCTGACGTGTCCTGTGCTTCATGCACGTAGCTTTAGGAGATAAATGAGATCATCTTCTACAAAACTAAAATTAACAAACCGTCTGTTGACAGCCAGATGGCCGTTAATTGACTCATAAGTAAATGTTTATCTGTTTTATGCCCTTCTTGCGCTAAAGAACAGATATAACCCTAGTTGAACCCTTAAAATGTTGCCATTACAACATCACAGGTTATAAGAGATGACGCTTTGAGCAATTTTTGCGAAAACTTCGGAATCTAAAATTTTGCTACCACTTGAATGTGCTTTCAAACTTGTAATCCTAGGTATTTAATCCTTTAATTGCATATCATGAATCTTTACAAAGATCGGCTGTGTAAATACAATTTAAAAGGCGATATCACCCCCTAGCAAAAATGTGGGCTCAAAAGTCACAAATAATAGCACTAATTACAAACTGCTGATGACCTTGAATAAATACAAAGCTTAGCAATTGACCTTACGATCAATTTTTGCGATTGATTGCATTTAGTGATCAATGCAGTCAATTGTACGATCAATTGTTATGCTTTGTGGCACGGGGCTCTGGTGTTTTGCTAAAGCTCATCATGTTATCATTCTCATGCCAAAGTTATGGTATACACACAAAAAAGTCCTGAGTCATCACATCATTAAAGTTGATACTCTAAGCAAATAAATGTCCCTTAATTTGTTACCTACGGCAAGTATATGTTATTTTTAAGTTTTTCAATTACTTAGTATATCACAAAAAAATTCTGTCTACTCGAAATCCTCAATTGAAATGTCTAAAATATCCGCCTCTCTTTGCATAGAAAATCAGTCACGACGCTGGTCTACTATTTATGACCTCACGTCCGGGAGAGAGTATATTCACGTACCCGGATGTTCCATAGCAAACATGTGCAGAGTGATACGATTTTCTGCATATTTTTGTTTCAAAGGCTGAAAAGTCTAATAAATCATAATTCTATGTACAATTCTTTACCTTCCCCTAGTACTTCATAGTATTAATATCAATTCCCCTTTTAAAAATTATGACATATACATGCCAACGATGTGCTATTAGTCGATATTTTCACCATGTAATTTTTGTTTTGGTGTTGAAATCGGCCCAGGCACGGAGTGAACAGTAGCTGTCTACCCATGCACAGTTCATTACCATACACTGCAGCGATCTCCCGATGGTTTCTTCTTCCTTTTTCCCATGTCTTTCGCCTTCCTTGGCCCTGAACATCCTTCATCTACCAATTCTGACACCGGTAGTCAGGAGCAAGTCTTTGTTAGTTGTTTTTCTTAGCTGGCAACGTCACTTTCATTCTCTTGCAATTGCCGATAAACATATAACTAGCGCACGTACGTTCCATCACAAGCAAGCAGCGCCTAGAGCAGCGGCTTGGTCTTACCTCCCGATTCTGCTCGCTCCACGAACGTTCATGCAAGAGCCGCATCACTCGCCAAAATATTATAGAGGAAGCGCGCTTGCATGATCTCGTTCAAGTTTGATATTTTACAACATAAAATGTTTAACTGGTACTGTATCCTTTTTTGAGGCAGTCACACACATCTATGATAAGTACTATCATAGTTCTAGACCTATTCGTTTTACAAAACTGCTCATGTACATCTGATGACAATAATTTATAATGCATCCGCCTATTCATAAGTGCACGATTTAACTTTAATTCCTAAGCAGTAAACTCGTCTTAAATCTCTACCAAATAGGTGAATATGAGGATATAAAAAGAAATCAGCGACTGGAAAATGTTGCTTCGTTATTCTTCATTCAAATGAAAACAGAAAATCCATCAAATATACTCCTTAACAACAACAAATCTAAGCTCTGACAGGATAGCATTTACGTAGGGATATCACTGCCTTTCACTCTCACTGAGCCCATGACTCCCGTTCGTGACGTCACGGATAGAGGCCCGACTCTACGTGCACTTCCGGGTTTCAGACTTAGATATTTTGGTAGAGTTTACTCGAATAAATTCATTATTCTAAACTTGTTTTGTCGGGTGGACACCATTTGGTGTTATTATGGGGGTTAAAAGCTTTCTATTTATGTAATTATCTCAGTATTTGGGATTGTCTTAGAGTATCAGCTTTAAAATTTGCAAAAATAAGGATTATTATTTTATCACTAGAGACCATAACTCCTTCATTCATCCTTCGTCAAACGCCTGAACGTACAAAATGAAATGAAATTTTCCACCAGATATGAGTAATATGATGACTGTTTCGTTCACATTGTACAGTCTTGTTCACACTTAGTAAACCGTCATTAAAAAACGTTACAGCAAAGTAAAATGAGTGAGTGTGGTGCACCTCACATTTCTGCATCAAATAGAATGAAGGGCACATTGTATACATGTGTAGCAGCCTTTATTAAATGTGGCTACTCTTTCACCCCAATCACCATTCATTTAAAGCCTGCCTGCACTACTTGAAGCTCCAGTAGTTGCACCCTCTATATAGCAAACAATGCCTTAGTGGTACCCGTTGGTCCCCCATGATCCCCTTTTTCTTATGTTAATTGAGAGCTGATTTGATGAGATAACAGCCTGTCAGTGACCACGCATGGAGGTCTAATCCCTCCTAGCCAAACTAGTGCAGACAGGCTTTAAGTACAACATGATTGCGATGACTTAACATAACTATGAACCTACAGTACATGTAACTCCGTAGTCTGGGGCATTATGTATTGTGTGAACATGATGATGACATGATACATAATCTGAACATGACTTCTAAAGATAACCCGTAGCTTATTAAAATATCCCTCAAGTTGATTGCTTGAAAGGATTTGCAAACGTGGTATGTACAAAAAAAGTGAATATGTTTTGCCTCTACAGTTTTTTTAGTTAGCTGCTGTACATCTCTCATATGAACAAGGCCATACTGAGCATTGTCATTCTAGTACAGTACCTGATCAATTCAATACAAGGGCATCATGAACTGGCCCTGAAGGGAGTATGGATAGGGTTTGTCATTCGGCCGCGATTGCAATTATTATATGAGCCTGCCCGTCACTCAATATCCACAAACAAACTCCTTGAGTAAATGGAAATCATTATCACATTGCGAATGCGATGAAAGCTCATTTACACAAGCATCCTGTTCATTTCACAATGGGCTGCTGAGATGTACATGTAGAAGTACATTAGAGCACCGCTAAAGTGTTGGGAGCCCCAACAATCTGATGACAAAATGTCACGTAAATTGTATCATAGTGTGAAAGAGGATGTCATTTAAAACACATTTCTGCAAGGATTTTTAAATGTGTTAGAAATCAAATATTGATGAAAGAATACAAAATCTAGGTTTTTTATGGACAACAGAAAACCCATTATCAATATTTGTCTTTAAACACATTTGGGGGGAATCCTTGCAGAAGTGTGTCTTTAATGACATCCTCTTTCACATTACGGTACAATTTAAGTGAAATTTTGCCATCAATTTTTTGGCAAATTTGGGGCTCCCAACACTTTAGAGGGGCTTTCACTATTTCATGAGTTTAAGCCCTTCTGGTTCTAAGCGATGATGAAACTTCCATCTTAATAATAAATAGCAACAAAGTGATACTCAAAGTGCACATTTGTTATCAATTATTTAATACCTTAGTGCTGATGCATAATATATGTATATGCAATATTTTTTCCCGTAACGTGAGAGTAATTTTAATAGTTTCATACTATTAATTAAATGTATTGTTAACTGTAACTGTATAATTGTTTTAAATGGGGGCACGCTACAAGAGTCCTATCTCGCACCCCGGGGCAACGTGTCTGACACGGCCGGTTGTAGCAACTACTCCGAAGATCAAGATTACAGTAATCTTGATCTAAGGAGACACGAACGAACGAACGCTGATGCATGTACACGTAGCTTACCTTCAAAAACATATATTTCTTTGTAATAGAATTAAAGTAAATACATTGAATTGTATCAGGCTTAGGCATATAATTTAATATTTTGTAAGTAGTATGTTTACATCTTCCCCAGATGATTTATGCAACTTGCCTTGAGTACAGTGTTCATGTAAGGCTATACATGACAATTTGAAGTAAATACATGTATTTTAATCAGTTACATACAACAAACAATGCTTGTACTTAATAATCTTATGGGGAAATATGACATTAATGAAATATGTTATTTTGAATGAGAAACTCTAGTAAATCTGTTTATGTTTTCATCATCTGGATCATGTGACCACAGTGAGTTTGAATAATACCTACAAGGAAATTCAGTATTTTCTTAGAATATAGAGAAGATCAAACATAATTCTGAACAATATGATGAATGCATGATTATTACTTGATATGTATTTTGCGAATGGTGCTTAATCTGCTACAAGATCTTAAAATTCAATGTTTCCATTAGGTCTATCCTACAATAAGATTATTTAACATAAATAATCAATACAAAAATGAAGCAAAAGATACCAAGCAATTGAAAAAGTTGAATTGATTAGGAGTATGATAATCTTATCAACTTAACAATCTCAGATACGTATTGAAAAGCACAAATCTTGATTTGTATATAAATAGGCCTTCCATATGTTGATGAATAAACAAGCTCAGCTATCAATCTGAGGCAAACATCTTGAATTCCGAATTCCAAATGGACTTACAGCCTACATAGTTTGAAGAGGAGGAGGAAAAAATATGGATGAGACAGAGAATGGAAGGATGAGAGAGAGAATGGAAGGATGAGAGAGAGAATGGAAGGATGAGAGAAGAGGGGGAGACACTACGTCATGGGTAACGTCAGAGCAAGGATGTACCAGCACAAGGACTCAAACATGCCCATCAAGCAGAGCAGATCTCTACCATGTTGGCTGCCAAATATAAGTGTCTTTTTCTGAGTTTCTCCCCATCCAGCATTGTTAGAAAGGAAAGTGGTGTGAGATTTGGAGAGATGAAAGGAGAGATGAAAGAAGAGATTGGGAGAGGGGAAAAGATGTATGGAAAGAGAGAAGTGAATGGAGAGAGAGAGAGAGCAAAAAAGAGATGAGAGGTACGCGATATAAAAGAGGAAAGAGAGAGATAGAAAGAATGTAAAAGAAAAAATGAAAAGAGAGATGGAAGGAAAGAAAGAGGGAGAATAGAAGAGAGGGAGAATAGAAGAGAGAGTGAAAGTAGAGAGAGTGAAAGTAGAGAGAGTGAGAAGAGAGTGAGGAAAGAGTGAGAGGAGAATGAGGAGAGAGTGAGAGAGAGGGAGAGAGAGGGAGAGAGAGAAAAAGAGAGAAAAAGAGAGAAAAAGAGAGAAAGAGAGAGAAAGAGAGAGAAAGAGAGAGAAAGAGAAAGATAGGGAAAGAAATAGAAAGCAAGGGGGTAAGAGGATCAGATGAAAATGGGACAGAGGAGAGAAAAGAGACGAAGGGAAATGGTAAAAACATAAAAAGAGATGAGAGATTAAGATGGATATATAAAAGGGATGGAAGAGAAGAGAATAAAAAGAGAGAACAGGAGAAAGAGAGAGAGAGAAAGAGATGATAGAGGGGTACATGAAGAAGAGATGAGAATGTGACAAAGGGGAGAAAAAAGACAAGGAGAGATGAGAAAAACAAAGAAGAGATGAGGAAGAGAAGAAAAAAGAGATGGAAGAGAAGAAAAAAGAGAAAAGGAGAAAGAATTGAGAAAGAGAGAGAGTAAGTGTAGAGGAATGGCACTTTAAGTGAGGTGATGAGAAGAGAGAAGAAGAGATGAGAAGGGGGAGAAATGAATGAAGGGAAGAGGGTAAGAAGGAAGAAGAGGATAACCGATGTGATCAAAGAGGAAATGAGAGGTAGGTGATGAATATGGATGGGGGCTTCATTTCAAAAGTAAATCCACACAGAGAGCTTTACAATGTAATTAAGTTTTTTTAATGAGGAAATGCACAAAATAGCAAAACAAGACAGTGCAAGTGTTGACCCTAGACCCCTCGAAAATGGAGATTGACAAAAGAAATAATACTTTAATATCTGACATACAAATCCCAGGTATTTCTCATAGAAGATTAAACCAAAATAGCATTAAAATAACTGACTCCAGATAAAATTGAAAATACCAAATTCAAAATATACATGTAGGTTGATGTCATAATATGGACATTTGTCAACAAGACACTTGCAGGAGAGAGAAAAAATATTTAAATAAAACCATTTGGGAATGAGGGTAAAAGCAAGGCAGTATATCTAACTTGACAAGATCTAGTGAAACAGATCATGACTACTAGGGAAACGGTAAGAGGGTTCAACAGAACGGAGAGAATGGAGAAACAAAATTTTATTCAAAAAACAACGCAACGAAGCAAGAACAAGAATGAGAAACAGAGAAAAGGAACGATAGCAAGCTCTGGGGGGAAATAAGACTCAGGAGAGGGGCCCTACCACCAGGCAAGCTTTCAGGGTTTGCACGCCAATATAGACTCATCCTGGAGAGTTCTGACGTTGAAGACAGGGCTCTGGTTGTCATGGCAACAGGCAAGTCGCAGTGCATGAGATCTGAATGCATGGAGAGGAGTGCGCAGCTAGCGCCGGCTCTATTATCTACATGTATGTTATAATATGCATCAGAAAATTGCATTTTTATTGTATTGTGCAAGAATTGCGCGATCAAAACAAATCCCGTCGCAGGAATTAGTCCCCCCAAAATAGACTCTGTTTGCCCATCTACAGACATGCGCCTGCTGGGCAAATTCCATCTATAGAAATTAGACTGATCAGTGATCACTATTAGGGCTTCTTTCACCAAGTCAATCCTTTATGACTTTCTTTTTCTTTTAGATTCTTTAAAGGTAAATCAATTTCACAATTCGATATCTGGCTCTGATCGGACGAGCAAATCCATGGCTTTGAAAAAAGCTTAGCGGGGAGGATACTGGATAGCGATTTATCAAACATATGTTTCTGTAATCCCTGCACTTGTATTGTTCAAAAGTATGTGTCGCTATGTTTCAGGGATTGGTATTGTACGTAAAGCAAAATGCAAATATCAGAATGAGATCATTTTGTACAATTCATCTTTCAATTTTTGTTTTCAATTAGTTTTATTACACCATTTAAAATAAAAAACAGTGTACAAAATCAGGCATGTATGAACATTATTGATACAGTGTAAATGTTCAGGGCGCCCCTAAAAGCCAAGGCTTGATTAATGGGGCACTCAATACATAAAGAAATGTTGGTAGAAAATGTATAGTTGCAGAGTAATGAGCAAAGAAAGATAAAGAAATCAGAGTAAGTTGTAGGCCAGACACTATGTGCTTTAAAACAGTTCACTACAGTATGTGCAAATGGGAGTCGTGTTTTTTATCAAAAATGATGCCCAGTAAGTTTTTGTGCGTTTGTTTTGTTTTTATTTCACTGGACCAAACAACTAATCTTCTGCAGGATATACAATCCAGAATAGATCAGAGCAATTTCCTCTCAAAATGTGATTCCCCAACCAGAGCTCAAGATTAGATTTAATCTCAATATCGGTTCACTTGATCTGAGAAACCTAATTACGCCTTTGACTTAGACTACTAGTGGATCATATATTGTACCACAGGATATACAATGTAGCTCCAATAACACTTGATCTACTAAACCTAATTACGTCTGGGACTTAGACTACTAGCGGATCATATAGTACCACAGGATAAAGCTCCAATAACACTTGTCAGTCTCTATCTAATCAGAACCAAGGCGTACCGGTACTGATGGGCCATGTTGAGTGTCCGCAGACCAACGAGGGCCTTGATGGAAGCGATGAAGATATCTAAACTCCCATTCACACCACGATAATTAATTGTATAGTGATCACAAAAACCCTAGACAGCTGCACAATTATGTATTGTTATGTTTTCTAGTCTAAACGTTGTGTATTACTCTTTAGCTATAGAATGCACCTTTGAGTATTGTTTTGAAAGAAAGAAGTTCAATCAATTATCAGGGTCTTATTCTCATCTGAATGTATTGAACGGAAATCGTGTATCGTAACTTGGTGGGGCTTGTCTTGAGCATGCACTAATGATCAGCCAGCTGTCACCTCAACTGACCTCTTCAAGACTATCTTCTTCACCCGCATATGACGTTTCTTTAAACAAGAAACGCATCAATTTGTCTAGTCTGAAAAGGCTATGACCCTTATCAGTCATCGTAGCACAGTGAGGCGGTAGGAGAGGGAGCCAGGGCTTATCATAATAATGAATCGTTTCCACACTTTGAGTGCATCTATCGGTCGTCGTCGTATCCAGATCCCAGCCTGTTAATACATGGCCGAGTTAAGCGTGATGATCCACGGATTGACGTTGGGCAAATTAAATAAACTGCAAGGTGCAAAAGCATGACGTGAGGAACAGTGGCTCAAAGGTCATTGGAAGGTTGTTTGGAACTGCAGGTCCTGGGTTCAAAATCAATTTGGAGCACTCATGAGCATACTGTGGTAACATATTAATCCTGCATTACAACATTACAAGCCATTGTGTCTCCTGGTTGCTTGCTGAAGTTTAGTAAATTAAATTGCATAAAAGCAAGCATAACAAGAGGCACAATAACTTCAGACAACAGTGCTTGGTCTGAGAACCCGTAGACCTGTTCTAATTCTGCACTTACCCTATTGGACTGAAAAAGAAATAATTCAGTCTTTGAATAACTCCTCTAAAAAGGTGGCCAAATGAATCTAATTGCCCTCGATCTGGAGCTAGTGCACTAAATTTGGCATATTTTTTTCTTACATTTAATACAGGCATGTCAGTTTATCTATAACAGCACTTCTACATGTAGCTTTACATTACATGAAAACATAATACAATTAAATAAAAGGGGTCAATATATGGCTTTTTACAGAAGAGGAGGAGATGAGGAGATAAGTAAATACAAGTGTCAATATGAAATACAAAAATAAAGATTGTGTCTGAACTATTGACACTATAATGAAATGGGAAAATGACAGGTGGTCATACATTGTATATCAAATGTATTAACCTGAATATTATGAAACTTTTGACACATACATTATTCTGAATCTATTATCTAAAAGCACTATTTAAAATCTAACAAAAATCAAAAATATCCTAATGACATGTTTAAGGCACTATTGACTACCCTAATTAAATTCATTATCTCTATCTTCACAGCTGTCTGGCTTTTTCATACTCTATTTTCTTTGTTCCCTTTTCTTTTTATTACATGCATGTTATTCCCACTATGCATGGGTGCACAGGTCTTCTGAACAAGTATTAAGTCTGTACAGACAAAGCAACAAAGTACAAAGAAAATCAATCTGCCACAATACAATTGACATTTTAACTGTAAACTAATTGATTCAGATCAAATGTAGTCCAGATGAAGGCCTGCAGCCAACTTTATTTACATTGTTAAAAAGACAGTAGATTGCATAATTTGCATACAGTCCAATTGTGTACTCTACATTTAATCATGTATCAGTAGACAATACAGTCAAACAGCTGGGTTGACAACGAGCAGAAATGTATGTAGATTATTTGCTTATCAAGTATTCATTGCCACAGTATTTACATACTGTATCTACATAACTAATCACGAATTGATTGATATTCTGCTAGCAATGCTTTGATGCCTTTTTTAATTGAAATTATAAATTCATTTCTGATGTTCATACTGTGACATATCTTTCTTTTAAGCTCTCTCTCCCTCCCCCTTTTAACATGAAATGTTAATGTATCATGTAGTCCTAATGATCAAAACATTATGTAGTTTCTCTATAGTGCATACATGTACATGTACATGTAGGGACTTAAATTTATTTTTGTGAAATGCGCTATATCAGAATGGTTTATAATTATTATTAGTTACACATTCACTGATAAGTAAAAATACAAAACATATTTGTACAAATTGTCTTAATTTATAATCCCATTCTCATCATTTTCCTTGTACATTAAATTTGCATGTAGTCTATTAAAAGCCCACGACACATTATACAACATGACTACAATGAAAAAAAATAATAGTAGTAAATAATAAAATCAGTGAAGGAGGATTTTCAAATCAGTTCAGAATCTTTGTGACGGCATTACAGTCTTGCAATCGTCAATTACTTTAGGCTTTTACACCGACTAGAAGGCTTAAAAGGACTAAAACTGTTATTGTTAGATTTACATCATTTTCAAATCCTCGATCGGGACGATGTTTTGTTTCAATTTCCATATCTAATCAACTGCCATTTCTTTGAGAATTTGATCGTAGAAGGATTGTAAATTATGTTAGGTGGGCTCTAGAGGTAAGCTCAACATGCCAACCTGGGGTGTTTCACAAAGATCCTAAGTTGAACTTAAAATAAAGTATATATTCAAAAGCGAAAATTTAAGTATTTTAGACTTTTTATAGATTCCACATCAAGAACATGAAATCTCCTTGATAACAAAAAACATGAAGGATTTGAATCAACATTTCTTGCCTTTTAAAATAATTTTTACAAAATATGATAGATGCAACGGTTTTCTATAATTGTTAAGTCCAACTTAGAGATGAGTTCAACTTAGGATCTTTGTGAAACACCCCCCTGATCTACATTCATTGTACATTGTACATTGTACATTTAAATATAGCAATGATGTTAGGTGTGTAGAAGACACGGTGTGTAGGAGACAGTGATTAAGGTCACCTTTTGAATTGAGACACTGCCGAGGAGATCATGATGCTAATTACATTCCAATTTCACACCCGAAGAAGGCAATTAATGTAGCCTAGCTCAGCTGCGTAAAATGGCTGAAGACAGTCGCGATCGACAGTGATCACACCACCTACACATCTACACTGCGACTGAGAGCTAATTCGAACATATTGCCATTTCAATTTCAGGTTGCAATACAAAACCCTCTCCAATTTTGCAAAGGTCATGTGATCACAGCGATACACATGTATTGGACATGAATGTAACGAGGTAGAGATTGGCCTCCACACAAGCAAAAGATCTTCACTTGTAAAGTGCATACAGTTATCCTTTATGCATGTATATTCTGTACATGTAGGACTGAATATTGTCTTTGAAATTAAGTTCATGTCAATAATATAAGTAAAGATACATATGACCACTCAATTACTGGTACTGCTCTGAAAATATATATCATGTAGTACAGGTCATTTTACTGTATTTACATGTACAGTACGGTATGTACATGAACATGTATGTATCTAATACAAGCCATGGTTTAAATTCGAGTGGAATATCAATTTGGAGGTAGTAAGTATTATAGTACATCATGTACGTGAACAAATATGTACATGTAGAGCTTTCAGAGTTTGAATACGATATAAGTGTAGAGGTGTTGTTTATTAGGCGTGGAGTTCAAATCCCTTTAGCAGCACTAATGGCATTTGGCAAGACATTAATCTACAAACATACCGGTATACATTTGGCACACTCCACCCAGGTGAGGTGAATGGGTACCTAACATCAATTAATTCCTGAACATGTTTGGGCGCTGTAAAAGCAGCCGTGCTGAACATCCTGCGTAAGGATGATGGAGCGCCAGGAGTGGCAATATGTCCCAGGCATGAGCAGTATACAAGACTCCATAATTTCTAACCACTTTTCTTATTTCAAAATGACTTGCCCGACCAAAGCCAACCATATCATTAAACATTGTTTAGTGACATATAACATAAAACAGTATTTCATAATACCGGTACCATTTTGCCTTACAGGTACAGTACATGTATGTCGGGATTCTCTGGAAAGAACATCACCCGTAACTTCAAATTAAGTCATATCATCCTAAATGACAACTTCAATTGTGCAAACATCGATAAATGACTAATATTAAGCCCGGGGATAATGATGATGATCTTACTAGGATCTGTGTAGAAGAAAGATGCTAATGGGAAGAGGCAGGATCATTTAAAATGCAGAATGGTGGCTGCTGATACGTGGTAACGGTGCTAGAGCAATTCATAATGAAACGTAACGAGCAGTGAGTCAGAGAGAGTGGGTATGCATTATTGATGCACCTACATGTAGGAGGTGCATTGGCGCTAGTCTCAAGGCACAGACCCATGTCAGTCGTACTGCGTAAGAGAGTGTCTGGACTAAGAGACTAGTTGGCGTAATGCATGGTCTAGTGCACACCATAGGCTCTGTTCTTTAGCTTATCAAGCCGGAGACTGACAGGGCTAGGCTCTGCTCAAGGCTTTATGGACTTGCGTTTTATGTGTCGAATTAGGGTCTGTGCTGGCAGACTAATAGAGCATAGGGAGGCAGTGAAATGCTCCAGTGGAGGAAGATGTAGAATAAGATGAAGGAATGGAAGGAAGGAAGGATGGAGGGAGGGATGGAGGGATGAAGGGGTGGATGGATGGATGGATGGATGGATGGATGGATGGATGGATGGATGGAGGGAGGGATGGATGGAGGGATGGATAGATAGTTGGAGGGATGGATGGATGGATGGATGGAGGGATTGATAGATGGATGGATGGATGGATAGATGGATGGGTGGATGGATAGATGGATGGGTGGATGGATGGATGGATGGATGGAGGGATGGAGGGAGGGATGGAGGGAGGGAGGGAGGGAGGGAGGAAGGGATGGATGGATGGATGGATGGACTCTGGATGGATGGATGGATAGATGAACATGTATGTATGGATGGATGGATGGATGGATGGATGGATGGATGGATGGATGGATGGAGGGAGGGATGGATGGAGGGAGGGATGGATAAAGGGATGGTGGATGGAGGGATATAAGACAAATGGCAGACTGAAAGATTAGAAAGGGGATACAAGAAATAGAGATTCATTAGGAAGTAAAAATTAGTGAATGAATGCAATTTGGGGGAAATATGGTAAGAAAGTAAAATGATGAAGCAATAGGAGAAGAGGGAATTAGAAAGAACAGGAAGAGGAAAAAAGAATGAGGAATAAAAAGCACGAGAGGGGAAAAGGAGAGTGCGAGGAAAGGAAAGAGAGGGCAAGATCAGAGAGAAAAGAATACAATGAGAAAGAGAGCTTGAAAGGAGAAAGAACGAAAGAGAAATAGAAAGAGAAAGGGGGTAAGTGATAAAGAAAAAGAGGAGGAAAGAAGAAAGATAACATAAAAGGTAAAGTGACTTAAAAAGAGGGGAAAGAAAAAAACAAAGGGAACGAGATAAAAAAGCAAAAAGGAAATTGAAATAGAAAGGAAGTGAAGAAGGTATAAACTATTAAAGGTACTGTGTCCCTTTTGCAGCCAACCTCAAATTCTGTAGAACTTTGCAGGAATTATGAATATGTCATGTACATGTATGTCCTATCTGTGAAATTTAAACGTTAGCAGTGTCCTCATATTCAAATTATGCAAGGAAACCCGTTTACTTGCGAGACTTCACTGTCAGACACTATTGAGTGACTGACTGGCTTTTTATCTTCTTTGGTAATAACATACTGTACATGACAAGAGTTGTAAAGGGTACATGAGCATTTGTCTACATCAATAACCCACTTCTTGTGATGGCCAAGATTAAACTGATTGAATCTTTGCGCAGCATAAAACGTATGACCATTCGGTACAATTGTCTGAAAATCAAGACTATTACTTTTGGGCTCTATAGCCCTAAAGTCGATTTGACAACTAATAGTCATTATTTTCCCACTTGAAGACATTTTCAAGCCCCACCTTTTTTAGGGAAGTTCTAAATAAGTATTATCTTTCAAATGCAGTTGGAATTGAACTTTTTCATTTTGGGGGCCTGCAAATGGGACATAGTACCTTTAAAGCAAGGAGGAAAAATATATAGAGGAAAGGAGGGAGGAGGGAAACAGAAAAAAGAAAGGGAGAGAGAAAAAAGAAAAAAGAAAATTAAAATTGAAAGGAAGTGAAGAAGGTACAAACTATTAGGAGAGAGATGGGGCAGAAAAGGCAGTGTATAAGGGAAGGTAGAAAAAAGAAAAGAAAGGGGATGTGAGAGAAGGAAGAGAGGGGGGAAGAGAGGGGGGGAAGAGAGGGGGGAAGAGAGGGGGGAAATGAGGAAGAATGAAAAATAGTAGACATAAAGGGAAGAGCAAGGAACAGGAAAGAATCCAAGAAATGGATAGATAAGAATATCATGAGGATGTACATTATACAAGTGCAAAATAGAAGTTGGGATGGGGGAGAAATTTTAAGGAAAAAACACAAATCACATTGAATATTTAATGACATACAGATGTACATGTACATGTACATTAGAAAAATACTTGAATAAAAAAAGGAGATAAATTGAGAAATAATGGAAGAAATTAAGGGGATGATCGAAGAGAAAGATTGTCACGGAACAAGAACTATGGCAATGATGCAGAACTTGTGATAAGCTAATAATTCAGGTGGAGGGGAGGGGTCAACAGAAAACGGCAATGATGCTATTTTTTTACTTTGTTTTATTCTTATCAATATCATGTATTCATACAGTAGAAGGGCTTGCATACACAATGTGGCATGGATTGTTTAAGATGTTGGTTCAGCTTTAAAGACCGTCACCACTACTGGGCAAGAAGGGATTAGACCACACAGCGAGCCATCGAGGTCACTGTGACAGGTGGCTATCTCATTAACTCAGCTCTCATTTAACATAAGAAAAAGAGGATCATGGGGGACCAACAGGCACCGATTGGGGAAGTTTTCTATATAGAGGGAGCAAGTAGCTACAAGTATGGCAGTGTGCCTTTAAATAGTGGTGTTTCCCTGAGAAAATCTGCCTTAAAATTCCTTTCAACAATTCTAAATCCCTATGAAAACAGGACCTGAAAGAAACGGTCTGCAAAACTCTGTATTCTTTCTATTGTTAAACACCGGGTTACTTTCTTCAGCTTCGACCCATGCTACTAGAGTTCCATATTGAAAGATCATGGGGAGGCTACCTATACACATGTGGGTTACGTACATGCAGCAGATGAAAAATTTGTTGTTTGGCCGACAATGGGGCCTAAAAGCGTTGCGCCACTCTGGTAAATGCAGATGCACACTATTGCATTAAAGAGAGCATTGCAATGAATAAACTTTCAAAAGTATGTGTCTATTTGATACAAAAGTAACCAAAATGAGGTAGTTGCCATCCATCTGTTTGTACATACACATTTAGTCTACAAAGAAAGACATCCCTGTGACCCTATCATGTTAGTATTGGTATCAGGGAGCCGCAGCACTAATGTCCTTTGGCAAGACATTGATCTACATTTGTCACTCTCCACCCAGGTGTTAAATGCGTACCCGGTAGGATGCGTAAGCTAATGTGGTTAGATTAGCAAGTGTGCGCATGTAAAAATGACGCCTGGCTGGAATGCTCCCCAGGGAGTGGAGAATGTGCATACATTGTGTGCGGGTAAGCCTGAATCCAATGACCTGGGTAATAATATACTTATCTGTAAAGCGCATTGTGAGGGCCTCCGGTCCTGAAAAGCGCTATATAAGAACGAGCTATTATTATTATTAAGGTCATGAGGAGATTTTTAAAAATCTCAGCTCTCTGATTACACTATAGACCAATCAAAACCATAGAAACAAGCTATTAGAAATGTGCTGTATAAAATGCGCTCATGCCACACTGTCAATCTAGGCTCCAAACGAGTGCCCAGTGCTTGCTTAAAAGTTGTAGAGCAAGACTCAGCCAATAAAATCAATCTGGAACTTTTTTAATGAATAAAGAACTTGAAATGAAAAATAACCGACACAGGTTGACAGAAGGCCAATGAAAATAAAATAATTTCCTGTATGTAGACCTGTATTTGACAAAAATATACAGCCTTCAAGTTTGACCTCTGACAGTATTCAGTGAAATTTTCCCAAGAATTTTTAATTCATTTCTGATTCCATAGTTGAAATTGAAACTAATCTCTTGCAAATTGTTAATCATGCACTAAACATCTACAGTGTAGCAATCAAAATTCCTAGCCAATTCTTTTTTTTAACATTTATGTACATGTATACATGTCTTTTAAAGAAGTCAAAACTTGCTTTAAAATGTAAACAATAACAAAGGTTTGGAGTCTTTGTTTTGCTTTAAATTATAATCATTGATGGTACGTGTAAGATAAGATTGCTTTGCATTTAGGGAGACTTTCCTTAAATTGACATGACATGGATACGACTACTTTTATCCACCGCACCAGAAAACTGCCATAGCGGGGCTGAGTCATACAGGCAAACAAGGCAATAAATGGCTGAATCAAGGGCTCCAATGACATTAGCACAAACTACGGGTCAGAAAATTCTAAAAATGCCCATTAGTCACGCAAATAAAGAATATGAATATAAGAGTCGTCAGTTTTGCATGCGAGCAATCAGTCAGAAAGGACTGGGAGAATTGTTTGATTTTTTGACAGAAAAAAATGGTCCATTAAGCCATATGGAACACTGTACACGTACACGTACAATACTTTACCACAGCAGTAGCAGTACTATAACTATCAGTGACAAATGATGAATCATGCTTTGGTTGTTCCTAATTGGTCACCTTAATTAATCAATTGAAATTGATAGTGTTTACGATTGCAGTATGCACATCGTTATGAAAAATTGCAATGGGAGTGAATTACCTTTTGCTATTAATCTTGTAAAAGGTGCAAAGCCCAAAGTTGTGCGGCTCATATTTTATGCAAAAGCTAGAAATAAACATAATTATGCTGTTATAAATGCATGACTGCAGGTTCATATGAAGGCGATTAGTAGAGCATGCAGATAATTTACGGAATTAATCATTACCGGTACATGAAATTTACATGCACATGAAGAGCTGATCATCCCTAAATCTCTGTTCAAACTTAAATCTCTATTACACTCTTCTCTCTCTCTCTCTCTCTCACTCTCTTTCTCTCTGTCTGTCTCTCTTTCTCTCTCTCTCTGTCTCTCTCTCTATCTCACTCTCTCTCTCTCTTCTTCTTCTTCTAGTTATTTTCTTCTTCTTTTTCCACTTTTCATTTTCAATCAGCTTTCCCTTTCAGGCTTCTCTGCTAAGAATTAAAAGGCATTAACTTTGTCATTTGTCTTCTCCTTTTCATTCATTTCTTTTTCCATTTCTTTTTCTCTATTCAGACTGAAACAGCAAGAGACACAGAGACAGATAAGCAAATATCAAAGAGAAATATATAACGAGAGAGAGGGGGAGAGAGAGAGAGGGAGAGGGAGGATGAAGAGATAGGAAAGAGGGAAAGAGAGAGAGAGAGAGAAAGTGAGTGGGTCGAGAAGAGAAAAACCATGAGAAGGGGGAAAAGGGGGAAATGTCAGAAAAAAGGTGACTTCTTTTAAAAAGCGAGAACAAATTTTAGTGGGAAATTATTATTATTATTATTATTATTAAAAAGAATGGATATAGACTTACTTGTAGTTGTTCCTGTCATAGCAATGATGCAGGCGGCATCCCGTGCCACTTCCCGACTGTTGAAGGGTCGCACCCGGACGGCTACTTTCACAGAAGACATCTTGAGTTTCTTATCTCAAGTCTATAAAAACAGAAAAAGATGATCTGCTCTCCTTAAAGCCGAGACTAACTGGCTTGCTATAGATACATGTACAGGTGGATAATCAGCTGCAACAGTTCCCTAGTGTACAACCGTACTTGCCGCCGTTGCCGAGTATGGATAGTCAATTACTTGTTCCCTGCCTGTTGATAGCTTCGTTTGGAAGAATACACGTTGCTCATCTAATTACTCTGTTCTTTAGTTCTAAGCACCATGGTTTCGGATATCATTTCATTTGTCACATCACGGCAGCAATAAAATCTTCTCGTTTCAAAATAATTTATCTTCTCTTTATTCCCGGGCGCGTAAAGCAGGAATGTCTTAATACGTATTCTCCTTGCTTTGATGACAAATGTACACACAAAAACACACACACTGTTTCAAATTAAATTTAGTTGTCTATGTACACAAGGTGTAAGAGAATCCTCTGGGCAGGCTTTCGTCGTCGTTACGTTCCAGTATTGGATTCCCCGTTGTCTTTTTGCGTCCATGCACATCAGTCTGCCTGCCCAGCTCGGCTTGATGCCCTCAAATGAAAATCAGTGTTCTGAGCCGCCGCCTCCTCTTCGCTCGCTCGCTCACTCTCACTCTCGCTCTCTGTCGCTCTGCACGCACCCTGACCCGAGAATCCTATGCAATCCTCGCACTGCTCGCCCGAATCTCTTGCTATCTCACGCTCAAGATCATCCAATTGCATTACACTGGGCAGCATCCGACTGAATACCCAGAGATGGGGGAGGAGGAGGATGGAAAAAAAATGGTTGAAGAGCGAGGATGCATACGTCAGCTGTGCAACTCCACCGTCCCTTCTACCTCAATGGTTGCTATGGTTACGGCTGGTTTCTCGGAGAATGCATAAATAGAGGAGCGTTTTAGGGAGGCATTTGATGGAGAGAGAGAGAGAGAGTGAGGCAGAGATGAAGTTAAATCAAGCTACCGCAATCAATCCAACAAGGTTGTACAGATTTAAACTCCAGCTTCATTCCAGGAGATTGATAAAAACCTGCAGGGCTAGGCGAGATGGGGGGAGGGTATTAATGTGAGATGGAGGGAGGGGGGATTTTGAGGAGGATATGTCCAAATTTCCCTAAACCAACCAAGCTTTCCTTTTTGTTTCCGTCTTCCACATACAAGCTGGACTGGTTTCCACTCCGCAGGCTACAAAAGATTAATTCTCTTTCACCCGAGGCAGCCTCTGGTCTTCCGTTCACACTCTCCGGTGGACGACGCTCACATGTTGATCTGGGGCATGTTTACATACGACAGGAACAACTTTCAAACGTCAGCCGATTCTCACTTCGTCGGCTTGCCCTGTGTGTGGGGAAGAAGAAAAATAACACCATGTTTTTAATCCAAACAGAAAACAAGCCAAGCTTTCGGAATGCAGGAAGAGGATTCAGGGTGTTCAGGAAACTAGGAAAGTGGACCGGTGCCAGAGGCACAATGTCACAGGATCTAATGGCTCTCTTTTTATTATCGTAATGGAATTTACCATGCAGAGAAAATAGAATTCATTCATGAACTATTATATTGCATGCCTACAGTTGCACATGTACGGTGGTTCAGATATATATCTCAACCAAGACTGACTTTCTTTTAGTCACAATTTAATTAAGCGATAAATCAAACTGATTAAGCAAGTCAAGTTAATACACCAGTTAACTCTTTATTACAATTTATAATCTCTAGTGAAAAGTGAATGATTTTAATTAAATTAGTTTTATTTTAATATCTGGAAGTTCAGGAAAAAGACCAAAAAAAACATTTCTTTTTTCAACAAGGAAATAGGAATTCAATTCCTGATTGTTACATGTAACTCTTTAAAAAGTTTGTCTTATCATAAAACTTCATGCATGTGACTCAAGTTAATAATTAAATCTCTGTTTCATAAATGACACTTTCATTCTCATACTTCCCATATCACCTCATAAAAGATTTGGTGTAAATGTTGAACTGCTTTGTAAATCTGGAAAAATATACCATACTCAAATCAAACAATAGATGATTTGATAAACCGTATGAAGAAGAAAAAATTCAAAATAAACCTCATTATACCAAACAAATGAGCAAACTCCTTTCCAAAATACTTGCAATGCTGAGACCTTATGCAGATTGCAGATACACATGTATACAAGTACCTGGGGTATATATATGCTAACCATTAAGTGTTTCTCATTGTAATCATATACTTGCACATATACATGTACATGTAACTATAACCTTCCTTCTTTGAAAATTTACAAAATAGTAAACATCTCATTTGAGGAAAATCTATGTCAGCTGTGTAGAGTAGTCTTTAATAAACATTGCTTTTAATCTCTTAGTATATCACTACAAAATCATTGTTTTTCACACAATAGTGTCTGATCAGCATATACATTAGGCCTGTTTTCATCAGCACAAGTTTGCCAAATAACCCACTATTTTAACTATCCAAGTATTTTAAATATCCCGATCACAAATTGACCACTTAATTTGCGTTTTCATCAGCCCGCAGTTGCAATTAGCGGTATATTTGATGGAGAAAATATCCAGAAAAATATTGGTCTCGTTTCCAAAATATCCGGCTAATTTGAGCCCGCCCGAGCTACTTTGTGATGAACGTATTGGTCTGGTGAAGACGCAATTTTGAGCTTCGGGATAATACCCCCCGAGTCTGAAAATAGCGGGTTATTTGCAGGGGTGATAATGAGTACTAAAAAAAATTTTTAAATGTTTTCCTTCAACCATGCCCCCCTTGAGTATTAAAACCAAAAAAAAAGAGGATTCGGGGGGAAAATGGCATCTAACAACTTTCCCCCTTGTGAGTCTTTTGAGTAAGAAAAATCGGGGAAAAAAAGAAGAGAAAAAAAAAGAAAATTGGGAAAAAATCGGGAAACCGATTTAAATCAGGTTTTTATCAGGCCTGTATTTGGCAAACTCAAGCTGATGAAAACAGGCCTATGTAGAATCATTTGACCCTCAAAGTGTTTGCATTAGTGCTATCTTTTCCTAATATCACAAACATGAGCTCCCTGTCTATCAAGTTCAGGACAATGCAAATATCTCTTCTTAAAATCAGTGACAGCCACTGACCCCCATTCACACAACAAAAACTGTACAGACATACAAAAAGTATAAATTAAGTTGACCTAGTCTAAATGTTCTATACAGAAACTGTGCATAACGAAACACTGTATGGTGAAACTCAGGTTTAAGCAACGTTTCAAATGAAATCTCAATGAAGGATCAGGGTCCTATTCTCATTTGAATTTTCAACGTAGCATTGTACGAAAACCGTAAAACTGGGCGGAGCTTATCAAGAGCGTGCACTGATGATTGCCCTGCTGTCATGACAACTTGTACCACTAGTTTCTTTTTACAATTTTTTTTAATACAAACTTGTTATCCAGTCTTTAGGCCAAATAAAAAAAAACATGTTGAATGTCCTGCCTTTTTGAAAAATAGGGAGGCCCTTTTTTTTTCTTTCAAAATGGCAGCTCAAAATGGCCGCTCGGTAAATTTTCCCTTACAGTCAGGCTATTTTTCAAGACAGCCGCCAGCATTTTTTTTTTTAAAATCAGAAATAGATCCATTTTAGCAGTGTTTTTCATGTTTTTTTTCTTTAAAAAAAAATTAATTTAAAATTAAAAAAAAAAAAATTAAAAAATGTTCTTACACCCCTTTTCACTATACAATTAATTTTTACATAACGTTTCTTTAAACAAGTTTTGTAAAAGTTTCCATTAGTCTGAACATGCTATGAGCTCACAAACGAAAGTAGCTTATAATGAAGAGGATGGGGAGAGGGCTTGAGTATTTTGTCTGGGTTTAACTGCAAATCAACTAAATTAAGGCACACGGCTGAACATGAGATTGGTGACGCACTTAATAATATTGGATTCATCATGGCAGGCATTTGGTTGAGCTTGAAGTACATAGATGTTAATGTAACATTAGGTAAATGCAGGTAAATGCATCCCCCCCCCCCCCAACCTTCCATCTCTCTCTATGTGCACTAAACATGTTTCTCTCCTTTCCTTTTTTTTCCTGCATCTTCATTGTATTACTTTTTCTCTTTGCATGTAGGTTTGATTTTTTTCCTCACTTCAGTCTTCAGTATGGTTTTTCTCTTGTCTTTATTTAATTCTCCATTCCATGTCTTCTGTGTCTGTTCTCTTTTCTTCTCTACCATTTCATTAACCCAGCCACCCCCCCCCCCCCACATATTCTCTAACTCTCTCTGTGTCTCTTTTTTCCCTTTCTCTTTCTTTTTCTCTCTCTCTTTCTTTCTCTATCTTGCTCTTTATCTAACATTTTTCTCTCTGTGTGTCTCTCTCTCTCTCTCTTTACTCTGTACTGTAAAGCAATTTTAAAGCACTTTGTTCAGCCTTAAAACAAAAACAAAATGTTCTTTGGTATACACTGTAAATGAAACAGGCAAGACCACTTGGCACGGTAAGAGTTAAGAAACACTGCCCTCTGAATTCAAGACGGCTCTAACTCCCACGACGCCCAAGCACTTGACAACATTGCTGCATCCTTTCTCCTACCGCACTCCAAGACGACGAGATAGCACGCAGTTAATACACGCATCACACTCGAGTGTGTACTCTTGGAAACCATATGGTAAGATTCTCTTGTTAAACTACTGTGATACAGCCATTTCACATCTCTGTCTGGTTATTCTGTTGATCACTTCTCTGTTAATTAAATCAATGGGCCCGATAATTGGCTCAATTGATTTACAATTTCTAGTTGGGTCTCTAAGTTGTGTTGTTGTAATGATGCAGGGCTGGGGGGGGGGGGGGGGGGTAGTCTACCTAGAAACAGGTCTGTCTAAAATATATATTCATGAAGGGAATAATACTGACTGTCATACATCATACTGGTACATGTATTCCATCCCTGCTTCATACAACATGTAAAGATTTGGTTTATTCAATTAAAATCGAGGTTTATTAAAATAGATTGGCAATCACAAGCTGAATTGTAAATGTTTTTACAGTGCAAATAAAATACAATATAATACAGAAAACATGTACAAATGTGTAAAGTAGAATGTAAAAGGTACAATTATTCATGAATAAAACAAGTATTATCTTAAATATTACAATTATTTTTTAATCTTGTGTGGGGGAGGGGAATGGTGGACATGCACATTTAAAGGCCCACTGCACTACTTGTAGCTACTTGCACCCTCTATATAACAAACAATGACTAATCGGTGACCATTGGTCCCCCATGATCCTCTTTTTCTTATGTTAACTGAGAGCTGAGTTGATGAGATAACCACCTGTCCAGTGACCTTGCAGGGCAGTCTAATCCCTCCTATAAACTACGGCAGATAAGCTTTAATGTAAACCTGACATGTCTTTACACAAGGTATTTTATCTGTAGTTGCCTCTCTCCACACAGGTCATAACTGGGTAACTGGCATGAAAACAACAGAAAAACAGTTGTATCAACAACAATGATAACAACACAAACAACAACAATAGTAACAACACAACAACAGCTATAATTATCATCATTATCACAATCACCATCCATCATCACCATCATAATCATCATCATCATCGTCGTCGTCATCATCATTATCATCACCACCACCACCACCACCATCACCACCATCATAAAATAATAATACATAATTAACAAACATACACTGTAACAACAACAACCCATGAAGTACATTTAACTATCTTTCATTTACATACATGTAGGTGTATAATTATGTAGATCACTTTTCAGTCTAAAACTCCTTCAAAAGCTATATTTACCCATCCATTTTATATATTGATGAAGGTTTTGACAGTATTTCAGACTTCTTTTGTTACCAATGTAATCTCGCAGGATTATCAGCCGAGGGCGGGCTAAGCCTTCAATTTCCACATCGTTTCCTGTTGCGAAACCGATCACCAGTATAAACTTGTCACCCCTGTTCAGTATTGTTAGATAGTTTTGATGAGTACACTGTACCTAAATTGCTTTAAATCATTATTTTGTGTGCTGATTACAACTTCATTTTTCTCTCAAGTGCTAGATTGGACAATTAACGAAAGCCTATGTACAGTAAGTACATGTACATGTACAAACAAATGTAATTAAAAGAGAATAATCAGTTCCATTTTCATAGCATTTCATGTACCGGTAAATAATTATTGATTCATTTAAACTACTGGAATATACATGTGATGTGCGCACTCTTATATTGGAGAGAGCAAATACACCCTCCCCCTCTCCCCCCCCCCCCCCCCCAAAAAAAAAAAAATAAATATATATTATATATTTATTTTTTTAATCAGAATTTTTGCAATTTACAAATTTTTGATTTTGTACACTGGTTGCATTTTAGGACGATATAAAGTACATATATGCATGATTAAAAAAGTGAAATACTAGATAAACTTTTTTTGACATTAATTTTTTGATATATACATGTACAGTACATGTATATCAAACATCTTATTTCATGGAACATGATCAAATAATTAGTAAAAGATCAAACAATTTTTTTTTAAATATGAATATGCACCTGAATAACCCTAACAAATCATATTAGATATCATCATAACTAGAGTTCTACAGAGTACTGAAGCTGTGACATCATAAAAATCTATTTTTAGAATTTCTCATTTTTTTTCTTTTTCATTTTCCAAAAGAGCATGAAAAACAATGTCCAAATGTCGAGAACCAATTGAATATATACATGTTAAGTATTGGCTGAGATAGGACCATATGAATAAATAGATTTCTATAGGAACTCAGTGTTATTCTGCTCTGGTTCGTAATGTTATGAAGAAATATGAACCAGACATTATAAGTGCTCTTTCGGAAAAAGAAACAAAATTGAGAAATTCAAAAAATAATTTTTTGATGACGTCACACTTCACCACTAAAGTACATGTACCGTAATTTAAAGTGTCATTCTTGCAACCCACTTTACTTCCCATCAAATTTTCAACTTATTTTCAACTCATATAATTTGATACAAATTTAATAGATTTCAGTCTACCGTAAGCATTTTCACAGTCATGAAATCTTTTCCCATAATTATAATAAAATGGCAAAGTCTAAAAAAAAAACCTACATGAAATGTTATTCCTTTCTCACCTGTAGTTGTTGCTAATTTGCTAATTGTGGCCATGAAGCTGATTTTTCTTTCCCTCATATTATTTGGGTGTATAATCAAACTTTTTGCTGATGTCAACAACTCAAATCAAATAACTAGGTGACAAAGGTCACCTTCATGCATATATTATTCAACTCTTGTAGAACTTCCTGTACAGTGTACATGGAGCTACATGTGTATGTAAAAATGTACCCTGCATCTACAGTACATGTACAGGTGTACATGAATGTATAGATTTGGGACAAGCATCACAGATTTCTCACATCAGTGGGAAGAGTCAGCACTAATCATATACAGTCAAACCTGCTTTCGTGACCACCTGTCAGCAAAGACCACATTTGTTGTTTCCCTTGAAAAAGGTTTCTCATTGAAACATACACTAAAGGAACCTGTGTTCAAAGACCACTTTTCATGTTTCCCTTGGTTGGTCACTGTCGACAGGTTTGACTGAAGTATGTACATAACGAGTTAAGGACAGTACATAATTTTCAAAACAATAATACACACCTCAAGAACCTATCTATTATCCATAAGATGTTCCAACTGATATTAAGCACATTTTTCAAAGACATGTTAAATTGTTAATCTCCAAAGAGCAAAGTAAATATTACATCAACAAATGTACCCACCACAATCAATTTGAAAAAAAGAACAATCTACATTATGATTTCTAGGCCAATGAATGCATAATAATATTTGAGATTTCCAACTATATTTTTCTCTTGAAGACACTATAACAAGAACAATATAAATGTGTAATATTATCTACACTGTGGTATCATCGAATGTTTTGGTCTTGACATGACATGAAGAAAAAAATTGTTCAATGCAGTTGAACAATGTTATACTTGTAAGGTACAATTTAAAGATCAAATACATATTGTACATAAAACACCAGGATTTTCTGTATCGTTTCAGTATTTAATGTACACTTTTAAATTATTTTTTGTTTGTCCCTAGACTTTCCTCAAGACTTCCTTGATTTTTTTTTATAATTATATAGTAGAGATCATTAATGGACTCACTGTGGCTTACATGTAAAACATTTAGTGTATTTGTTTTAAAGAATTGCTCATACATGTAAATATCTCTGAGACATGTCTCCAGAAAACATATTTCAAGGGATTGATAGAAACAGGAATCCAGCAGCACATAGACACCCGACAAGTTACTACAGATGTCCCAAATTAATCCTTCAACTACTGTGTTGTGCTAACACATAGGAGCATCACTATCCTGGCTGTGTAGTAAAAGCTGTGTTTTTGATTCTCAACATTTCAAACACCACTGTACAAAATTCAACTGATTTCACTAAAAATCGGTACTTTAGTGACAATTGATGACATCTAAATCGCAGTAAAATACATTTTTTTTAACTTGCTGATGTTAAAAAGAATAATTTAAAAATTAAAATTGTAAGTCTAGTGTCAAGCTTTGCTTACAGCTGCATCGACATGACTGTGTGCAGTCTATGCGATATTGTGTGGTGTGTATGTTTGTGTATAGGTACCTTCCTCACAGCAAGCATGCAGTGCTAGAGGTCATACGCATTAGCATTGACTCTCTATGCTTTGCTGGAGTGGGTTGTGCTCACAAATTCCCCAGTCTCAATCACTCCAAATTTTTGTAATACTCTTTCACCATGGAAACCTACATGTACAGAGAATGTTTATTTGATACAGAGTGAAATCTAGACTGCTTTCATTGTTCGGAGTACATGTATGTATGATATGATCCATACAATACACACTGGACATACAATGTAAACACCTGTATGACAAAATTCAAGTGTACCTGTATTCAACTGTGTGTTCCCCAAGTCGACCATAGGGCGCAACGAGTAAATCATCATCATTATCATCATCATCATTAAAGTCAGTTTTTTCCCTCTTATGATGGGTTACTGACTTTTGCACTATGATTACACATCCTCTGTCAACTTCTTCTTGTCTACTCTAAAGCATCCTCCTCATTTACACTTATCTTGCTTTCTTTCTTCATCTTTCCATAAAATCTTTGGTCTTCCTTTCCCTCTTTAATAATCATGCAATCCAATCTCAAATCCCCCATTCTATTCACAAGTTCGTCATCTTCCCTTCTCAACACATGACCCACACTTCTCTTCACCACTTCTAAGTTCTACAACAGTCTAGTCTAGATCTGCATCACATTAAATTAATTGCAATGACAAGCACAAAGCACGACACAAAAACGATAAACAACTTGAAGCTTATCGCCATTTGGGGACAAATTACTTGGTTTTGTTAGACTGGATTGAAACTAGACCGACACATACTTAATCTAGTCATCAAAGGCATCCAAAATACATTAATAACAAACGGAAAACAGCCGTTCCTCGAACTATAAACCTTAGCTGTCAAAAAAATTATACGACGGCCATTCTTCATTACCCATTCATGTAACCCACGGGTCACGGCTCGGGAACGTTGCGGGCGATTGGCTATTCAACTCACACGACAGGCTCCGTACAACTCGAAGCAGACGTAAATGCATCCCAAACATATGGCTTCAGGACTAAAATCTCAACTGAATCAGGACAGAAAATGCGAACAAATGTTGAATACATTAATAAAATACTGACCTGAAAATTTGGAAAGCTTTCCTTCAAGATAAATGGAGTGTTTTCGTTTCTTTTCAATGACAAATGGCGAAACGGCCTTCCTCTTTTCCTAATGATAATCAATGAATTAATGATCAATGTCAAATTGACAAGAGATGGCGCTCGACGTGTCTCGGAAATAGTGTCCCTTTATATAACTCGGAAATAGCGGATGGAGCCTCGACTCTGCTTGAAAAATATATAATAAATTCTAAAATTCTAAAATTCTAAAAATCTATGATCTTTATGAAATTATCTTTTACGGTATCCCTAAATCCATTTTATTACATGTACATTTTATTACATGTTTAAGGGACCCCACTGGAAATAAGCTCTCGAGCTTTCGTGGGTTATCCTGTTCAAGCTGACTTGTTTTTGATCTGTTATTATTGTATATTGTTGTATGTTTGAAGCTTGTCGAATAAAAATCAATCAATCAATCATCTGGGCTCCGTTCCCTACAAAAAGTTGTTATCAATAAAAAGTTACACTGTTATAAGCTGAAATCATGATTGGCTAAGAGCAAATTTGTCACAGAATTTAGATTTTTTTTTTTCCTTTTCTTTAACAAGCCCTAAATATTTCAATTTCAATTTCGATTGAATTTCCGTTTCCAACAAAATATTACAAATCAATTATAATCATTTACAAAAATTAAGGAATACATATTGGAAACAGAGCGGTCCACTAAAAAGCAATGCTTATACAACTGTAGACCCCTCAAATAATAGTTAGGAATAATGAGTAATTAATTAACAAATTCGTAAAGGAACTAGAAATAGAAAAAAGAGAGGAGGTCAACAAAAACGGAAACGGGACAAGAAAATACTTTACATGATAAAGATAGGAGAACACGGTCACAAAACAGAAAGTAGACCAGGCCAAAAAAAGAGTGAGAGATCGGGGGTATACAGAAAATATTACAAAAAGATGAGCTGCATGTGGGGTTGAGAAGAAGATCATGGGGAAAGAGAATTGCGCATTAGAAAGGAGATGAAAGGGCACAATATAATGAATCACATTACATTTGAGTCAGCGATTTAAAAGATGACCTTGTTTCAAAGAAGTAGAAAAAAGGGAAAAAGTTTAAAAAACAAAGAAAGAAAAACATGAATGCATTAGGACGGGGGAAGAATAAATGGGCGATATAATTCAATAAGGTTTTTAAAATTGTAACAAATACAATTTTTAATTTTGTTCAACTTAAAATATTAATTGAGGGAGCTTTTTTTTTAATAACTTCATTACTTAAAAAATTCCATAACTTTGGGCCTTCATAATTATGTAAAGGTTTTTTGAGCTAAGAGGGTCCGCAAGAAAGGTAAATGAAATTCTCACGAATGCCTTGTTGGGTAATTATGGACTGAGCTTTTTTCCAAAACAAATCTCAAAAAATAGATGCATGGCTACATAACGAGAGTTTATAGGGATTTTTGTCATTTTCTTTGTATGTTTTTTTTCATCTGATTTTCTCTTTCTCTCTCTTTCATTCGTTTCTCTCTCTTTCTCTCTCACTCTCCCTCCTTCTCATTTGTTCAAAGCAGCTTTCCAGTACAGATTTAGATTTACTTTCACATTGTTGTTGTTCATTTTTGTGTGTATTTTCGTGTATTGTAGTTTTTCTTTACCATGCGCCTCGAACACATTGGTCACTCTATATTATTATTATTATTATTTATTTCTCTCTCTCTCTCTCTCTCTCTCCTCCTCCTCCTCTTCCTCCTCCTCCTCCTCCTCCTCCTCCTTTTCCAACTTGTTTTAATTGGATGCCAGAGAGGGTATAGTGCATGGATCTGATAGTAGGCCTATGACCCAAAAGAAGTGAAGACATTATTACTAAACGCTGATAACTTCTAAGCTCTCATTCTCTACCCCTTTTTCACCCTTTTCACTGGGAAGAAAAGGGGAAGAAAACTAATTTGAACACAAAGACTGGTCAGAGTCGTGACATAAGCTTGATATTAATCTTTATTTTGTATCCTAAAATGAGAAAGAGTTTGCCTTAAAAAAAAACTAATATTATATTTGCTCATGTAATAAAACTTTTAGAAAATGAAGATTAAGCAAAACAAACGTTTAGTCTACATAATATTCCCCCCCCCCAAAAAAAAAAAAAAGAGGGGGGGGGGGGTCAGATTGAAATACTAGCCATGTTTTCCTTATCTGTTACTTCATTTTAGATACAATCATAGATTTTTTTATTTTTTTCAAAGAGTTTGATTTAACACAAACAAAAATTACAACCGTTTTAAAACCATATTTTACTCAAATGATACAGCGCTTACACATTCATTAGATTCGGTACTAAAACAAGCTATAATATCACATCAACTAGTCATCACGATATTATTATGGTTATATTTGTCATATCTAACAGCTTTAATAAGCGTGGATTTAAATGCTAACGCGAATAACTTGCAGCGATACTATATATAAAATATTATTAAAAAGTTATACAAGATAAGCAAAACAAAATAATTGTAATGTTTTCTATGAAGCTAAACATGATTAGTGTATGTGAGGTATCTGGATCACACAATTACATAATTACTATCATTATACCAAAGGTAAATGTAATTAATTACATGACGCAGATAATTTTCATCCACAACTTATTGCATGCAATTAATAGCTGTAAATGTTTACAGTGAATACTGTTATTGTCATTATTCCTAAGTTTCATTTGAGGTGTTTACACTTGTACAAGCATTGCTTTTTAGTGGACCCCTCTGTTTCCAACATGTATTTCTTAAATTTGTTTTAAATGCTTATAATTGATTTGTAATGTTTTGTTGGAAACATGAATAAATTTGAATTTGAATTTGAATTTTTTATTTTTAAATAGGACTTGCGATTCATTCAACCAGTAGTTTCATAATCATTATTCCGTTTATCCAAACCAAAATTGACATAGATTTGAAAATATTGGATGGAAGATACTTCATATTGGTCAAGGCGTAAAGTATAACATTGATTTCATAGTAGCCTTTCTACACACGCAAAATAACATAAGCTATATGGAATGGACTTTTTTTTCAAAATCGACGAAAGCAGTGGTACAATAGATCACATGCAAAGACACATAATAAGTGGTTTAGACTAATTAATTTATATAATCAGGAATCAGGATGTAACAAATCAACATGTAACATACGCTAGTATTAAAAACGTTGCATTCATTATTACATCCACCAGATTGGTAAAAGGTGCAATAAAAAAACGTACCCAAATCTGGTTATTTAAAAACGCGAGAACATTTTGGAACCGTCTATTCTGTTTTCTTTTGTTTGATGATGATGATGATGATGAAAAGAAGAAGAAGACGAAGAAGAAGAAGAAGAAGAAGAAGAAGATTATGCTAGAGAAGAAAGAAAATAGAAAGAAGAAGAAAAAGAAAAGGAAGAAAAATAATAGAAGAAGAAGAAGAAGACGAAGGAGAAGAAGAAGAAGAAGAAGAAGAAGAAGAAGAAGAAGAAGAAGAAGACGAAGAAGAAGAAGAGGAAGAAGAAGAAGAATAAGAGGAAGAAGAAGCGGAAAAGATGATGTTGGAGAAGGAAGAAAAGAGAAAAATGAAAAATCGGAATAAAAAGAAGATATAGAAGGAAAACAGAAGAAGAAGAAGAAGAAGAAGAAGAAGAAGAAGAAGGGGAAGAAGGGGACAAAGATGATGTTGGAGAAGGAACATAAGAGAAAGGAAAAAGAGAAGAAATAGAAAGAAAACAGAAGAAGAAAATAAATCAAGAAGAAAAAGAAGAAAGGCCCAATCAAGACTTCTGCAGGCTCTTCTGTCAGATCAGTTAGAGCTCACTTCTCAGATCCTTTTTAACTGTAAACAAAAAAGAAAGAGGAAAAGGAAAGGGTTTCAATTTTTCTTGAGCATTTCAATTATGTTAAATACCAAGCTATATCCTCGGCATCAGTCTCTACTGTGCAGCCGAGTTGACCGAATATCCCTTAAACCAATTGAGATTAGATCACACGATCCGGTATTACTGAACTTGAGATAGATGACATTATGGTCTATTCGTGTCTTATCCCAAAAAGAAAACACCAAGAAAATCCTTTCATTGTGCGTCGTTAGGAGAAACTTTACAATAGATTATAATCAGGTATGCTTGAATCTTTCATTAAATAAATCTAATTGTTTTCACGAAAGAAAAAATACAATGAAATGAACAAAATAACCATTACAGCAGCACGGTTGCAGTCTGAGCATGAGCAGATAAAGGTCATTGCAGAACAAATTGTGAAATATACGGAGACGAAATACTGGATACATGCTCATGAAAGTTATGTAATCATTATTTATGTAACTATGCACTCCCCCGGCCCCCCCCCCCCCCCCCCACTCAGAGGTCGGAATGACCGCATGCGTGTTGCCAAAATGTCCGGTAAAGGGGTACTTTTCGTGCGACAAAATCCGGCCCGAGAATTGTAAAAAAGGGGTGTATTTGAATTTTCACCCAGAGATTTCTTTAAAAAGGGGGTGTTTTTCTTTTTTTCTCTCATCTCTTTGGACTCCTGAGAAATTATTCCGAAATTAGGGGGGTACATTGAGCATTTTTCCTGATTTAGGGGGGTCTCCAAGGCAGGAAAAGCCCGCGAAAGGGGGGTTCGAAAATGTTGGCAGTCCTCAGATAGGGGGTGCTTTCAAAAAGAGGGTACGAGCATATGCGTAACCTAAATAACACTGAGTGGGGGGGGGGGGGGGGGGCGGGTGCACTCCATGATACACAGGTGGACGTATTCTTTGAAAAGGAGAAACAAAGGCTATTTATGTAGCACCTCCATCGCTGTAGGAGTGATTATTTCAAAATGTACAAAGTGGGACCTCTTCATGTTTTGAAGATCTGTGGATATTCGGGGTCATTGCAGACCTGCCAACCCGGAGTTCAAAAACTGTATTCTTTAATCCCAAAAGTTATATTTTGCTGACAAAAGTTGTATTCTTGAAAATAAACACTGACTGTTACGCGGATCAATGCCTCTTATAGTTCCTACATACAGGAAGAATTTTTGTTATGGATCATTGGTTGAATATGCATGATTTCGTCACGACTGGTGTGTTCGATGAACCAATGAACATCCCCAAATTGCCGATGTGAGATGCTTTATAGGACAGAATGGGCATTTTGCCATTGAAAATGGCACACACACACACAAAATACCAACAACAACAAAATTATTATATTTTTTTATTAGGTGATACGTAACGAAGTCTACGTATCACCTTTTGATTTCGTCAAGATTTTTATTTATTTATTTATTTATTTATTTATTCTTCCTCGAATTTGTTCGCAGGATATCTCAAGACTGAAAAGCGCCATTGTCATGAATTTTTCAACGATGATAGATCTTAGTCTAACTTAGAACTGCGTGACTTTTCAAAGACTCAAAACTATCGTGACGTCATCAAGACGCCATTTTGTGAAAATCAACTTATGATCATATCTTCATAATAGAAAGCCATTTCTCATTCATATTTGTCATGATCAAGGTCAATATTTGTCCGGTCAATTCCTGGTCAATAAATGCGCGCAAAAATGCGCGTACGCGTAGGTGCGCGCGTTAACGTTATGTTTGCATACGTTTTAGGCCATTATAAGCATTTCATAAAAAATCGCGCAAAACACGCATTTTTGGACGTTTTTGTTCGTCACGGCCGAACGAAAAATAATTCCTCCGCAAAAACTTTTGACAGGATATTCCTCATAATTTTCCGAACAATTTGATACCAAGTTTATCTCTTTATCACTATTAATAACGGAATGAGCGTCCGTTCAAGATAACCGTCCGCACGCGCGATTTTTGTAATACAAAGCATATACGGGCAAAAACATGCCTATAAAAAGTCCATTGGGATGAATAAGGATTGCCAATTTTTTTTTCATATTTAGATAGAGTATGAGTCGAAGGTATGATTTCATATCTCATTTGGCCATTAAGTACATCTTGACGTCATCATAATGGCCTTGGAAGTCAAACTACAAAAATGCATGTTATGACGTCATTATATTTATGGAAAAATTAGTATATTTCTCTCAATATTCATCAATTTTCTTCTACATTTTAATATATTGTAGTCGAGGCAATTGTCTACAAGATCAATACACATTAATTTTCATTTTAATGACGTCATGATAGTACAAACTTCAATTAAAGGCCACATGTCAGAATTTTCTTAATTTGCGTGTTATGTCTATGGAAGGTGAATTTCGTTCACATCATGAATCTACATCACATCCATCTTTCAGCACTATCTCGCTCATTTGTGCTCTGTTTTCTCCCAAATTTGGATATGTTATAGCTGAGACCATGGGCTATCAAAACGATGTACTTTGTTTTTCGATCAGATGATGGGATCATGTCACAATTTTCAATTGAATGTTGAAATGATGAATTATGTCACGTATGTCCTATTTGTGAAACTTAAACGTTAGTAGTGTCCTTGTATTCAAATTATGAAACACTTCTACTTTCTAGACTTTACTGTCAGACACTAGTGAGTGACTGACTTCTTTTTTTCTCTGGTACTAAAATACATGAAATGAGCGTTATTGGGAACATAAGCATTTGTCTACATTAATAACCCACTCTGTACTCATTCTTCATTTCCTATTCAAGACTTGAATAATGACGAACTTCATTTAATATTTGGTAATACTACTACAGATACTTACACTGATATCAATTATTTAAACTATTTATCCGAAAAAGAATATGAGTTTCATTTCAGTAGGTTTCTGAACTGTAAATATTATATTGATGAGGATTTTACGACTGAATTCAGTAACATTGACTATCATTTTAGTATTTTACATTTTAATTCGCGTAGTTTAAATAACATTGTAATGCTTTATCCAATTTCATCTGTACTTTATGTATAGATTTCTCTGAAACTTGGATTAATGACAGTACGCCACTATTATTCAATGTGTCTGGTTATTCATTTATACATTCTAATCGCCGAGTAGGAAAGAGTGGAGGTGTTGGTCTATTGGTCGCTGACAATTTTGAATATGAAATACGCAATGATATATATTCATATTATACCCATCATACAATTATGAATCACTGTTTATCGAAAGCAACTTGCCGAGACATAAGAATATTATTGTAGGTGTCATATATAGGACACCCCAATCAAATATCAATGATTTCATCCCTGTCTTTGAAAATGTTTTACAGAAAACTTATACTGAACATAAACAGGTTTATAATTATAATGGGAGATTTTAACATTGATCTCGTGAAATTTACTGGCAATGCTGTATGTAATTTCTTGAGCGCAATACATTCAATTTTTTGTATTCCTTTAATTAACAAGCCTTCGAGAAAGACTGACAGATCAATATCCCTCTAATCCACATTCGTTATACAGTGACAGTATATATCCATCCGATATTTAAAGATTTTAATTTCAAGCAACTAGCGAATCTCACGTCGACAACTCAAAATGATCTCTAATGTATTCCCACATTTATTTTGACTTTTCATTTACGCCGGGACATAGTGACGTCATACACTATTCACTTTTAATTATTCAGGCATAAGCTTTTATTTATCAATTACATTTTCATTTCTTTGAATAAGATAAAATCGTCAAAATGCGTTCTTCATGATGTAAATTAGAGTCAAAGGTGTAACTGGTTACTGCACAGAGTCAATGGTCATATATTGTCTCAATCTATCTTCCCTAGATCCATAATGATCAAGGGATCGACACAATTTAAACTTGACATATGGATAGATCATTATGGGAGGAGCATTTTATAAAATAATATGATATCGTGTAATGCATTCTTCGTTATGTAAACCAATATCATACGTATCACCTAAATCGTCTAAGTGACGAATTAAAGTCTAGTTATATTTATTTTTCTTTTGAAAATCGTATTTTATTGAGTAAAATCGTACTGTCGTATTTGCTTCTAAAAATCGTACTAAATACGACTAAATCGTACTGGTTGGCAGGTCTGTGACATTGCAGTAATGTGCTAACCGTGAACTGGTCTATACTCACAGGCACAGCGTATTCTTGGCTTCCAGACCCCGTCTATGCAGAATGACCTCGGTCCGCCCATCCTCACCTTCCCCGGGGTTCCATCACACTCAAACACGTGACTCTTGGTATGTTGAAACACCGCCCCTGCGTTCAACATGTTCTCTGGTGCGGTGCAGTTGTCTGTACAACGAAAAATTCGAAGTCAGTGGCATTACCAAGGGGTCACAGTGGCCGCCCCCATCGTTTATTATAGAGGGGAAGGGAAGAAGGGAACTAAACGAGTCAACATAATGGGAGAGAAATGGGGAGAGGGACACACTCGTCCTGCTCGTTAAAAGAAGAGACTAAGTGCCATTATCTATCTTTAATGGCCTTCCATGGACACTTTATTATCACCCCCCCCCCCAAACAAAAAGAAGAAGATTGGTACAGTGTAGTACCATGGTTTTCATGGTATTATCATGGTATTATCATGGTAATATCATGGTTCAGTACAACCGACATGGTACTACCATGATACGACTAACTACCATGGCTCTATATAATTATGTAATGTACCGTAATAAAGGTAATGGTACTACCATGGTATATGTTCCATGGTAATTTTTATACAACATAATATACACACAGTGTGGACACGTTATTTAGTGTAGATACATTATGTTCACGGTGTGGACACATCATTTTTGCAGTGTGGACAGATTAGGGTCATAGCGTAGATACATCGGTCACATAGTCACAGTGTGGGCACATTTTGTTTTCAGTGGGGACAGAATAAGGTCATAGCATGGACACATTATGGCACAATGTGTAAACATAATGTGCACACTGTGGACACACTATAATCAGAGCGTGGACCGCTTATGTGCACAATGAGGACACACTATGGTCAGAATGTGGACACATTATGTTCACAGTGTGGTTAAATTAAAGATAACATTGAGTTTTCGTAAATATAGAAAATAAATCTCACAGAATTAATCCAGCGAAACGTATACTGAATGTTCAAGATTACAAATAAATGTGCCAAACAATTTTGGTATAAAATGTATAGACCCGAAAAAAGGGGAAGAGGATACTATTTTTTTTGTTTGGTCTCGAAATTTGAAAATTTGACATTTTTCTTCGTTGGGGGGGGGGGGGGGAGTAAGGTCAACTTTTTTAGGTCAGCCATGGGCAATTAAAAAAAAAAAAACCGAAGGGGGGGGGGGGTTTAGGGGGATTTTTCCTAAAAAATACACACATAAAAATACCAAAGGGGGGAGGGGGGGGGGTTCAACCCCCAAACCCTCCCCCCTGCGTACGCGCCTGTATAGGCCTACATATTAAAAGGACATATTACGTAATTCGAGCATGAATCTATCGAGTATAAAATGTTGTGCATAAATTGCCATTTGATTTGATTTTTCCAAAGTTTTTGCGATCGATCATATAAAGGTTTACATTTGTACCTCTGCAAACTGGAAGGTAACCGGCAGTGTCAATGCGCGGAAACCACGTGCCGTTGTGACAGGCAGCCTTCCACGGTCCATCCACGAAGATGCCACCCTCGCATGAGAACCTGATGGTGTCGGTATGGTCGTAGAAGGACTGGCCGGAACTTCCCGTTAGGTGTGACGTGTGTATGATCCTCGGGTCAACGAAGGACGGTGTCGCGCACTGATCTGTTATGGCGAAGTTAAAGGGTACCGATTAACAACACAGAATTTTCTTGCTCTGTCTTGAAGGCCAGTGGCTCCATGCATCTAGCTTTCTTGGCTATCTTCGTATGCTGAGATTGAAGTTAGCCTTCACTCACTTTATACTGCTTAACCGTTTATTCACAATGCACTATACCAAGTACATTTAGCCTACTTTAAAAAATATATTTTATAATCCAGCTGTAGATAAATAGGTTTAAGTCGTTTGGTCTACATGTCGTTTGGTCTACATGCAACTATCATTTGATGAATTTCATTATTTAAATTAAATGATTATTAGACCGTACGGGTAATTACTGGGAATTAGACCGATGGAAATTAGACTAAATAAGTGATAGACCAAATGGGTAGTAGACTTATTGGAGATTAGACAAAATGGAAATGAGACCAAATGGTCCTCGATCACACCAAATGATAAGTAGACGAAATGATCATAAGCCCATGTGGATAGTAGTCGGGCGCTGGTTGTAAACGGCAATTCACCGATTAATTTCATTTCAATAATGTTTTTCTCTGGCCGGTGATTGTTACTCTTTTATAAACGCAACACAAATGAATGGAGGTCCGTTTGACTGAAAGTAGGAAGGGAATTTTAAAATGTCCAAAAGCCTTTGGTCTCGTAAAACTTGCTTTTTGTGGACCTTAGTTTTGGGAACCTTCTGTTTTCTGGGAAGTATTGGCTTTCACCGTCACCAATATGAAATCGAAGTAGACCTCATCATAGAGTTAGAAATTTGTTCACCTTCTAAATTAAAGTTGCACTCATCCGCATTTAAAATGATTGTCCAACATAGCAACAGTAAATTCATGAGAGATTGATTTAGACCATGTGAATTCGATAGCTTTAAAAAAATAAAAAAAAATAAAAAAATATATATAAACGATTCTTACCGCGGCACTTGATTGTCATAGGGTCTGGGTCCCATTGGCCGGTCTCGTTGCAATAGGAGAACCCTGGACCAGACAAGGTCCTGTCACCAATACAGTTCAAGATCACTTGTGAATGTACGTCATACATGTCACTCTGAGATTCCTCGAAAGTCACCTTTGATGGAACAGAGGGTGGGGAACAGCCTGAAATGAAATAGGTGACAGTGATTCCTTTCCTAGAAGTATGGGGGCATTTTCTTTAATTATCGAATTTAACAGTTACAATATGATCACAACGACTTTCTTAATCTCATTTGTGTGGGTGAGATTTGTAATTGTCATGAATTCGCTTATATTCTCACTTTTAAAAAGTGTATTCATATCTTTCTGATCTTCTGAGAAACAATGAGTTGATATTCGGGTAGAAAATGCCAGCTCCCCCTAGCCTTCCCCCTCCTCGGCAAAAGCACATCAGAACTTTTACCGCCCTTCCGCGTCCTTCTAGACGGTGATCAGACTTTGCTTCTGGATTGATAATGGCCTCACCAAATGATTCACAAGTGAATGATGGAGTCCATGCACCATCGTCACAGAATGCAGCTACGGAGTCCCCTCCGGTACTCAGGCTAAACCCCTGAGAGCAAGAGAATGTCACCGCAGAGGTGTGTGCGTAAGAACCAGAGCCATTGCTGTTGGGTTGAGCTTGACAATCACCTCAAGTTCGACGAAGGTAAAGATAAATAAATGAGATGGTCCAAAAACAAATAATAACTCAGCAAAATCAAATTGGCAAACATACAAGTACAATCAAAAATACTATGCAGTCTGTCTGATTTAAATCAGCTTGACTTAAATCACATGCATCTTAAAGAAATATCGATGATTTTATCATTTATCAAAATTTAAAAGCGACGCTAGGTTCAATTTTTTCTTCTTCTTCAAAATGGTTTGACAAAGAAACTTAGTCTGAGATTTAAGTTAATCCTTTATAAAAACCTTTTATATCAGTACACCCAGCATGAAGTTTAACTGAGTTTATTTAATATTATACGGATCATTGTGGATTGCGTCTTGCTGCCATCAATAATGTTAAAAACATTTTCATACTTTATACGGAAAGTCAAAGCTATTCTGTCCCCGTTGAACCCTACAACATCATTTTTTCTTGTTGGTCTTTTTATGATTGCATGAGAGTGATTGTCTACTAGAAGGTTTTATCAGACCAAATATCATTACATTTGATGTCAATTTATGTTCACAACTCCAAGATACTTGGTAACATATCAGACATGACATGACCAAATACCTTGGCAAATGTCACTCCCAAAACATTCTCCCCTACGCACATCCACGCACACATCCCCACACACGCACACAAACACACATACACACACACACCCACACCCACACATGCACACGTGCATGTATGTAAGAACGTGTGTAAGCCTATACGAAAAAGATCGATTTTCTCTTTAAAGAGAAGGTCGAGTTCTAGAGAGAGGTTATTATGTGCGGAAGAACATCAGGGGAAAATGTTCTCTGAAAAACATGGCTCTATAAATGCCTTCATATTCTAAATATGACTCGTAAGTAAAGTTTAAAAATGAGGACCACAGTTTTATGCCACATTTTTGCGTAGTCCCATATAAATCTTTCTGTACGTGAACAGTGGTTGTTACTTTTACCAAGACTGGGACAAATTTCTAATAATTGGGATGATTTCAGAACTTTGCAGTACACACCAATAATTATATGCTACATGATCAACTCTTTCTGATCGATTCCACACCTTTTCTTTCACAATGCAATCGCATGACTAGAACTCAACTTTATCTTTAATTTTAAGGATAGTATTTTTGATTTTGAGAAAAAAGGAAACCGTTTTCATACATACTTCGGCATGATGGCTCTGCTCCAAACTGCCATGTTCCATCTGTCTGACAAGACCCATCAGTACTTCCTACTAATATCCCGCTTGAGCAGGAGGCGGTGATCTTGTCACCCTGATTGTATGAGTCCTTTTCTGGTGTGATCACCACCGCAGGGTCCGTAATATTTGGCTTCGGGCACATTGCTTTTGAGAGAATAGAAAAATGAAGAACAGCGCATTAGGAACGTGAAATTTGAAGAGAAGAACAAAATGAAAAAAGCAAACGCCAAACGCTGTATCGCCGGTTTATTGCCGTTTGGTCTACAACTAGTTCTTCTACCACTCAACTTTTCTATTCCCATGTAGTCTGCACCCATCTATACATATGTTCTAATACAATTTAATCATAAATAATGATAATCATTAAATTATTATATGAATGGTAGAATGAAATGGGCATTACGCAAGTGGATCATCTTTGAAATATTTACCTAAGTTGGCTCTAGATCTTTGACCTCATCACCAAAGCTATTCAATTCAATTCAATTCAATAAAGGTTTATTTGCAGTACAAAGACTGAAGTATACACTGTTAGAAAAAAAATTAAACAAGTTGTTTACAATTTTAAACAACCACAAGTTAACCGGTGAATCGCTCAACGGTTGTTTAAAAATTAAACAACTTAAGGTTGTTTACGTTTTGAACACTTAGTTGTTTAAATATTAGAAAAACTTTTAAACAACAGTTGTTTAGTAATAAAATTGCACAACTCGGTTGTTTAAAGCAAGTTGTGTAAATGTTAAACAATAATGTTTAAATTACTAAGCAACTGTTGTTTATTCAATATTACTGCACAACTGGGTTGTGAGGAGTTGCTTAAATTTTAAACAGAGCTGTTTAATGGTTATTACCTCATTTGTTTAAATTTGTGAAATGACCTACTGGAAACACTCCTGCAATAATCACAAAGATTACACTGTAACATGTATAGCTTGTTGCCAATTAACTTCAACATTTGTTCATTATGTTCATTTAACAGTGACAGACAACATTTATTTGTCTCTTTAACTTCACCTAAACCCCATCGCCGAAGCCGAGAAGAACCAAGTCGTCGCCTTGCCCTTGTTCCGCCATTTTCATCTGCACTGCACTGCATTAGCACTAGCATTGCATGCTGCATGCGCTATGCATGTACTATGTACGTACTTTGTGCATATCGCATTGTGTGCGTGCGCGAAAATTGCAATCGCGTATCGGAAAAATGTCAACGCGAAGTCATGATTGGTTAAATCTATCAGGTGATTTTTCCCCCGGGACTTTTTAAACAACTTTGTTTAATTAAATCTTTTTGTTTTTTAATAAATGGTTGTTTAAGCCAATCGAGCACTGATTTTTCGATTTTGAACAACGTTGTTTACGTTTTTAAACAACATTATTTTAAACAATGATATTTTAAACACCGTTCTAACTGTGTACAAATTATACAAAGATTGAAATACATTATTAATACAAATTGCAATTATGAATGAAACATATCGAATTAAATAGCAAATTAAATAAAATACATTATATTTATAAAAGTGTACGTAATGAATGTCAGATAACATGTTAACATATGTCGTAAAAAGTAATATTAATGCATGACAGATGATTACATTTATGCTATCGATGAAAAATAATGCACGATAAAAAAGTAAGATGTCAAAGAGAAAGAAGAAGAAAGAGTAGGAGAGAGAGAGAGAGAGTGTGTGTGTGTAAGGGAGAAATAAAAATAGGGATTGAGAAAGCGTACAGGATGGTAAACGTATTAACATAAAAAATAGTAAATTGATAGCAACACAATACAAATTTGGAACAGGTCAGAGTATTACAAAAATGATAAATGATTATTACAAGCTTTGATTCGTAGGATGACTGATTATCGAGTATATGTGTGAAATTAGGAAGAGCACTATTTTGGCATCTCTTAGTTCAGCACGTAAATTCTTGATATTTTTTGACATTTCGTAAAATTGAATTTGTTAGTTCTCTTTGGAGGTAACCACGATTGACACAACATATTTGTTTCAAATGAAACAGCCAAATCTTTAGTCAGTTTTTCTCTACGAGTCAAAAGAGATGGTAATTCTAGTCGTGTTAATGCATTGTCATATTAGCTATAGTTTGATCCGAAATTATTCTACGTGCTCTTTTTTTTAATACTTTCTATATCATTAATCTGTCTGATAGTCAAACTTGTAGAAAAAATACATATCCAATATAATGATATGGTTAACAGATCACAAATCATAGGTTGTAAGTTTTTAATCTACTTAGCATGAATACTTTACTATTACTCTTCTTCTCAGTTACATTAGTATTCCACTTAATGTCGCTTTGAATTGTGACACCAAGAATCTTAAACGTATTTACCAAAGGTAATTAAAGGTATACTATAAAAAGTTATGGCATCTTCAATGCTTTACATAAAAAGATTATTGACCTTTTGACGTTGGTAAGGCGTGAACCATCTTCGAACTTGACCTGCGCTTTCAAGAGATGTGCCTGTTGTATAAATTTGGTGATTATACCTCAATGCTACAGAAATGTATTACGAGTACAAGCATGATTGTTGACGACGACAATGACAACTACGACGCCGGAAATAGTGACGCTTACGCCTCACTCCGCTACGCAGGCGAGACTAACATTGTACTTCCCTTCCCCTGGTTAAAACCATGAAGCCATCTCAGACAAGTATCCCTGGCGTTTCTAGAACAATTACCCCCTGGGCAATCACCACCCGGAAAATTACCCCCCGGAAAACTACCCCCAAGGAAAATTACCCCCCGGAGAATTACCCCCCGAGGACAATTACCCCCCGAGGACAACTACCCCCTAGGACAATTACCCTCGAGGACAATTACCCCCTAGGACAATTACCCCCGAGGACAATTATCCCCGAGGACAATTACCCCCTGATGACAACTACCCCCCGATGATAATTACCCCCCGAGGACAATCAGGATTCAATAGCAAAAGACGATCCGACACATTGAGAGATGGCTACGATCCCCTGCATGAACCCATATTCTTCCAAATACTATAGCACGTTGTCTTCCTTATTACTACACATTTCCCTTTTATTATAATTTATGCAACGCCAGTGCGGTTGCTAATTTCCACGAAGGGTGTAAGTTTTAGGTAATCGTCCAGCGCTTTTCAACATGCATAGAAATACATTTCTCTGGAGTAGCGTTATTTTAACTTTTTTTTAGTCACGATACCCTCTTAAGAAATGAAAAGTTTCTCCCAAATCCCAAAGTCTTTGCAGACTATTAATTTTGCATGGCTCTGGCTCTCATCAAGTGCTATGCAAACACGTATGGGCACATTTAAGAATAAAAAGAGAAGACATTTTCAAACTGGTAACAAATTAGTATATAATCCACACACTAGAAACTATTTAAAGTACTGTATGCGGGCACCTTGCCGCCGAATTTACATAAATAAAAAGTGATATATTCGGTCATGACCTTGATACACGAATATGAGGATATTCGGGCCTCTCGTTGCCCTTATTTGCCTTGCTGTCAAAATATTGTCAGCGAGCGAGAAAGGAAGCAGTTTAGTATCTTCAATTTTTAATTTTCTCATGTAATTACATATTTTAACCGTTTCTGGTATTTGATTTTTTTACAAAATCAACGTTTTTCAAATCATTCTCTTGCGGCATCCCGGTTGAAAAACGTTGTGCTGGAGTTAAACAATCAAAAGAGATGAATTACCAGAGAGCGAATATTTATTTTCTTTTGACATGGCACCGTACATACACTGTTGGTCATAATGGTGGAATATTTATTTTTACCCCAGTTTAGGGAAGGATTTTTAAAAATTATTTATTTCTAATAGATCTAAATAATGGCATACATTCTCAGATTTTATTGAATATTAATTTGCGAGTGTTTGTTTTGCGTGACTGCTTAATCATATGTGTGCTACTATGCTAATCAGCTAAGGGACCTACGTCCTTAAGTCATAATTGACAGTAATGAGGATTAATGCCTCACAAAAGGGCACTAATATATAGCTGATCGATACGATTTTTATCCTGGGGCCTCACAGTAACGAGGCCACTGCTTAGCCCCTGAATCATGACTGTACGCAGTGTTTGCTAGGGTACGCGGCCCCTTCCACAAATCCCCCAAAACGAAGAAAATGCAATAAATTGTCAAAAATTCATTGCATTTTCCCCCGGCCCCCTACAGGAAAAATCCTCTGTAGGGCCATGCATTATGGTTCAAGGCATGGCCACACAGAGGAATTTTTCCTGTAGGGGGCCGGGGGAATGCAATGAATGCAATGAATTTTTGACAATTTATTGCATTTTCTTCGTTTTGGGGGATTTGTGGAAGGGGCCGCGTACCCTAGCAAACACTGCGTACAGTCATGATTCAGGGGCTAAGCAATAGCCTCGTTACTGTGAGGCCCCAGGATAAAAATCGTGCTGATCAGCTATATTAGTGCCCTTTTGTGAGGCATTAATCCTCATTACTGTCAATTATGATTTAAGGACGTAGGTTCCCTAGCTGATTAGCATAGTAGCACACATATGATATAGCAGTCACGCAAAACAAACACTCGCAATTTAATATTCAATAAAATCTGAGAATGTATGCCATTATTTAGATCTATTAGAAATAAATAATTTTTAAAAATCCTTCCCTAAACTGGGGTAAAAATAAATATTCCACCATTATGACCAACAGTGTATAACTTGAAGGCAATTTCTATTTCAAAATAATTTAACGTACACAAAAACACATTATACTTCAGCATGACAACAAAAATACATAGATAACGTGAAGAAAACCTTAATTATGCATCATGACATGGATGAGGGCCCATTAACAACACAAAGACAAATACACAATCAGCTGATAAAAAAAGTTACAGAGGATGCATAAATGAAATCTTACATCCTAATTTTGTTGTTGTGCCATTGATGGTTAGAGAGACTGTAACACTGTAGCGCGCAATATATTGTTCAATTTCTAAGAAATGTAATTTCTTTACTCGGTAGCACAACTACAGGGGAATTGGGCAACATCCACCCCCCCCCATATCGAATTGAATAATATGAAAAGACTAAAATGAAGAAAATGAAGGTTTATGCAATTTTCTGTAAATAGCAATTTAGAGAGTAGCTTGCGTTATATGTCACAGTGTTATGAATTCCTTGGGGGTAGTTGTCCTCCGAGGGTTATTTTCCTGGGGGGGGGGGGGAAGTTGTCCTCGGGGGGTAATTGTCCTCGGAGGGGGGGGGGAGGTAGTTTTCCTGGGGGATAGTTGTCCTCGAAGGTAAAAATATTAATAATAATAATAACGTTTTATATACCCACTTCAGTTATTGAAACTGCTCTTCCAGTGGGCCCTGCATAACATAATATGTTATAATACCCTTCTCCAATCTAATATGCTGAGCACCTAGCTAGAAGGCAGAAGGTCACATTGTTATAAGTCTTTGGTATGACTCGGCTGGGGTTCGAACCCACGACCTCCCGTTCATGAGGCGGGCGCTCTAACCACTGAGCCACCATGCCCAGTAGTTTCCATGGGGGGTAATTGTCTTCGGGGGTAGTTGTCCTCGGGGGGTAGTTGTCCTTGGAGGGTAATTGTCCTCGGGGGGTAATTTCCTTGGGGGTAGTTGTCCTCGGGGGGGGGGGGGGTAATTGTCCCCGGGGGGTAGTTGTCCTCGGGGGGTAATTCTCCGAGGGGTAATTTTCCGGGGGTAATTGTCCTTGGGGGGTAATTGTCCTTTGAGGGTAATTCTCCGGTGGGTAATTTTCCGGGGGGTAATCGTCCTACGGGGGTAGTTTTCCGGGGGTAATTTTCCGGGGGTGATTGCCCAGGGGGTAATTGTCCTGATACGCTCCCTGGCAAACTATGATCAACCCTAGATAAGCTTCGGTCACATATCTTCGGATCACTAAATAGTGCCGTTCATGGTTCCCTGGGGCGTCTAGTGACGGTTGGTCTGTGAATATCGAATATGGATCACTATATATATTTATACCGGTCGCTGTACGGTCAAATGTGGCATAACGACGGAAGGTAGGACGGTACGAAAGGGGTCTGCTCGCTATTCGTAAGGATGACTATTCATAAGGACAGCTATTCATAATCGAAGAAGAGGATCGATATTCATAATATGAGAAGAGGGTCGCTATTCATAATGCGAAATCGGGGTCTTTATTCATAACGAGAGCTATTCATAATCGAAGAAGAGGGTCGCTATTTATGAAAATTAAATAAGAAAAACAAATGTAATACGAAAGGGAAATATTGGATGGGGGACACCCCCACAGCTGTGACGTAGCTATGGGGGAAGGGCGACACATTGCTCCAAATATTTGTCGAAATTTTGTTATTGTAAACCTACATTTCGGAACAAATAAAGACAAAAAAGGCGTGCCCCAATCGGTCCGACCACGCTGCGCCATTCGGTCCATCCTCCCCGCAGTATTCCCTTGGTACAAGTACATATTACCTAAAAAAAATAATTAAAAAACATCGAATTTTCCCAACCATTTTTCCATGAAAAAAGACATGCTTTTTAAAATCTTTCAACACTTAATTTTCTGGAATAGTATATAGATCCATGACGACTTACATTCGACTAAAATGTAAATAAATTGAAATAATATAGTTGGGAGAATTAGGAAACGATCAGATCAGTTTTTCCCAATTGTTATCATTATTAAAAATCTGTTTTCACTCAAACTTTCATATTATCTTTATTTGTACATCTAGCATTGAATTCACTACCTTTAATAGCACCAGTTTCTCTCATCTGAACAATGTTACCAAATCCCTTTAAATGGATCGTTTAACAATGTTAAATCTGAGATACACGTTCCTACGTGTTACCAGTGTCTGTGATATAGTGTAATATTGAAGCCCTAAAAAAAAATCGCGCTTTAAAATCATCAAGAAGTGCCTCAAAAAAGTAAAAAAAACTTTGAGTGACCGGTTTTACCATACTTGTTTTCCCCAATAGACTGTAGTGTTATGAAAACCGTTCGGCGAACGGTTTTCAAAATGTGTAATTCCAATCATTAATATCTTGATAATCAAACAGGCGATCAGCTTGTAAAAGTCATGGAGTTCCTGACTGACCTAAAGGTTTATAATTATTATCATTGCATCATGAGCTAAATCAAGGATTATTTCTAAAGGATCTAAGACAAAGTTACCGGATCCCTTTAAAGGGAAGGTTTCTGCCGATTGCAAGAGCGAATGAATACAGATAAAAGGTAAATCAACTACAGAATGTACACTGTCGCTCATATAGTTGGAATATTTTTTTTTTTACCCCAATTTATAGAATTATTTTGACAATGATTTATTCCTAATAGATCTAGATAATAGTATACATTCACAGATTTTATTGAATAATAATTTGCCAGTGTTTGTTTTGCGTGACTGCTAAAGCATGTGTATGCTACTATGCTTATCAACTAGGGAACCTACGCCCTTAAGTCATAAATGACAGTAATGAGGATTAATGCCCCACAAAAGGGGACTAATATGGCACATCGACACGGTTTTGATCCTGGGGCCTCACAGTTACAAGGCCATTGCTTTGCCACTGAGCCATGACTGTACGCAGCGGGGGCTGCCATGCCATGCATTACGGCTCAAGGCATGGGCACACAGAAGATCTTTTCTGTTGGGGACCGGGGGAAATTCAATGAATTTTTGAAAATGTATTGCATTTTTAAAATTTTTTTATAAATATTTGTGGGAACTGCCCCCCTAACCTAGCCCCCGCTGCGTATTAGTGCCCGAGGGCAATAGCCCAATTGTAACCTTCCCGAGAGCGTATAAAAACAACTATTTCTCGAAAATTAAAGCAGTCATTAATACTTTTATATGCCGACAAAAAAAAAGTCAACTTATGACACCACCTTGGCCTTTATCCAGTTTATCTGCACGGTTGTTTTTTATGAGTGTATCTTTGAGAGTAGACTAAAAAATAAAAGAATAAAATATTTTTTTGTCGAGGATGGGATTCGATCTCTTGCGTACCAAAGATGATAAGAATCAAATCACCCCCTTAGACCGCTCGGCCATCGCGCACTCATACCATTCCTGGCAGTTTTCTCTAATATATACATTAAAATGGATTGAAAACGGCTTCGCGTGCTGGATGCTTCGCGGCAGCTCCATTAAACGGGCCCTTTTTTAACTTTTGAAATGCATTGGCACGAACTTAGATCAAGATCTATCGGCAGATGTTGTTTTTGGAAGTTTATTTTCGTCTTCATGTCAACAATGCAAGATAAAATTGTCGGTAAGATCGATCGAGATTCAATTGTATTGAAATTACCGACCAATTCATCGCACACGTACGGTATCCGCAATCGCTCAAACCATTTTTAAACATGTAAACCTATGGGTATTTCACCAAGACTGAACTATTTTCCCGGTAACCATGGTTACTGGGATTTTAGAACTATTTTTTAGAACTATTACATGGGTTTGGAATTTTACCGGGAATTTTACAGGAATAGTTAAAGTTTATGAATGCAATTTCGACCAATCAAATGGCTGGATTTCTTAAGTGAGGTATATAACTAGAATTATATCATGCATCAAAAGCTCGTCACGTGACCATAAATTTTTCAATTATTTTAAGGTTGCCCTGAAAAAGTCATATATGAGAGTACTATTTGGGAGTTATAAACAAAAACGTGATTTTTTTTTTGTTTTTTTGAATAATTTGTTTTCTTCTTCAAATCTTAATTTAATGAAAACAAAATATTTTAGATCTTTTTAGTTAAATATTATTATTATTTTTTTTTTTTGGGGGGGGGGGCTCTAAATTTTTTTTTTCTTTTCCAAAATTGTATTTTTTCTAATAAAAAAAATAAATAAATATTGTTTGATGCAGAATATAAAACAAGTATACCATGCCTTCTATTCGAGGTACTGGTTAAAACTATGGGCCTCGGTGACTCTTTTAAAAGTACCATTTGTGTCACCTCTTGCGCATAGTTTTAACCAGAACCTCTCAAGAGTCAAGACAGTGTATATTTGTATACTATTATTGCTGCTGTTTTTGCTGTTGCTGCTCTTGTTATCATCATTATCATCATCAATACATAGCTTAATTTACAACGGGCTTTTTCCTTAGGATACAAAAGGCCAAACAATATTATAAAAAATGACGACGTGGATCCTAATCTAATAATTGGGTGATGGTAGACATGTGGCTTGTCATTTATTGTTCCCAACATGTAGTTTTATAATGAACTCGACAAGAATCGTTCATTATCCGATTGTGACTAGACTTGCGTGCAGTACATATTCGCTTAAGTACTCACAAACATGATTTATTGATAAACTGTTTTGTTTGCTTACCTGAACAAGACAGAGTCGCATTGCTAGTATCAGTAGGATTCCAGTAATCAGGGCTTCCATCATAGCAATAGTACGTGTCGGGTCCTGACTTACCGTAACCAGTATTGCAGGAAGGAACGAAAGCAGCCCATGTCCCGTATGTTTGCAGGTCAGGATCAATCATGATGTTTGGGTCAAGATTGGTAGGCCTGTCGCAATCTGAAATCGAGAGGAATAATAATACGTCTGTATAATAAACTATTCCAGCAAATCTCATTTTCATGGCTGAAGCAATTGCATTGGCTGTCAATCAGACAACCAATGTTGTTAAAGATCTTGACTATCATATGAAATTGTCTCCTTACCATTCTGCAAGCCCCTGCCTTCGTTCAAGTTCAGACTGCTTCATACTACATGTGCCCAGAATAAATAGTACAGCTGGTATTAATGCTTTCCAGGCCTCTGTAACACGACTCTGGAATTGCCTGCCACGATCTGTCTGCCTGTCTCCTTCATTAAATGTTTTATAAGGCTCTCAAAACTCTCCTATTCATTGATTATCGATAACTTTTGCTACTTTTTGTTGTTTAACTCTGTGAATCGCTGTGAAACCGTTTAGTATGTGTAAAAGCGCTAACTAAATGACTTTGTTTTTATTGACTTTGTTATTACACAATTTTTGTCCTCAATGAGACTGGCCTTTTCTTAGAAAGTTGTACTGCGAAAAAGGTGGCCCCAAAAAGGTGCCCCCCCCCTCCCCTTCTGCCGGCCAGGACTAAGAGTAAACTAACAAAAGGAGTCCCCGTGCTCTCGGGGCGGCCCTAATAGCACATAAATTTCAAATCTGAGATCTAAATTTATAATTGAGTGTTTTAACTGCACTGAGATCACCTTGATGTCACTCGACAATATAACAATACACAATATTTCAAAGGTTTTTAAGGTCACTTCTTAATCGGAGACTGCGCTTAGACGAAAAATAGTATTCATAATTTCGAGAAAAAAAACCCTCAAATCTCTATGAGTTTGGCGATCTTTGAGAGAATAGGAATGTCAAAACGTTGTTGGCAATTCCGATGGAATTGAAGATACTAATTTAATTCCCAATCCTAAGTTAAGGGCTTTGATATATTCGTCACGAAAAACATGCTCTTATACTTTTAATTCGATATCATATACATCCTAATTAGATTAATTACTATCACATTGTATTAACTATGAATCGTTTATCGCTTTTATTATCTTTTATCAAGTTGGTATACTCCTGCTATGTGTTCTCGTATTTATTTGGTTTGTATATTATGTTAAGTGAATTTATATCAATGTAGCCTTACTGTTGCAAGACAGATTACCCTTAAATTAAATGAAAATAACAAATACCGTATGTATGGGTCAAAAATAGATTTCTGATTTTCAAAAATTGTATTTTTGAAATGAAAATTTAAGAAAATTATTTTTACCATAACATTTCGATTTCATTTTATCTTAATTACATTGAATCTATTATCAACGTGAAGATAATTCAACATTTTTCATACAATATAAAAATCATTTCAGATGACAGCAACTATTTTAAGAGTACACATCTGAAATATTTCGAATAATGATGATTTGTTTTCTCTTTTAAACCAAGATGTACCTCATTCAAATTGAACAGTAAGTGGCATCTAGAAAGTGGTCCTCCTCCGCTAATAGGGACTTTTAGATTGAGTGGACGAGAACGGCGTGAACGTCCACTGATCATGCGTGTCTATGGCAAGCCGTTTTAACACTTATTCATATTTCTTGATACCAAGAATTACCATTGCTTTACAACAACACAATAATTTCTTGATATCAAGAATTGAATTCTTGATATCAAAATATAGGATGGACACGCACGATCAGTGGACGTTTCACGGCGTTCTCATCCACTCAATCTAAAAGTCCCTTATATTGCGCGGCACTAGGCGAGACATGGGATATGTATTGTCTGATCTTTTTTAATGCAATTTTAACACGATAAGACTTGCAAGATATTACGTGTTGAAATGTGTCAAACTTGGCGATGACGTTACGTTATCCGAACATGATTTGATTATTAGGGTATTTGAATGACGGTTCAATAAGTTTAATTCTTAACGGTTTTATGAGCCTTTATTGTAAATGACGAAACGTTTTCCCGAAAATAATGTGAAAAGGTAAAAGAAAATAAAACAGTTATTATAATGTTTATTCAATCACATACCTTGTAACGAATGCTGCACAGAGCAAAGTATGATTAGCAATCCTACACCGACTGAAATAGATGACTTGATCGCCGCCATGTTTCTGCTTCTCCTTGCTCAAGAAACACACGAAATAAAGCATATAAAGTGAAACAAAAAGAAGCCCAACCAGCAGTATAACCAACGAAACACAATCTACAATAGATTCCCTGTAAATCTTTTGCAGACTTTGGTCGACAATAGTTGTATAATCTAAAACAAACAGTCTACTTTCGTCGTATAATCTAGAACCAACATACAGCATAAATTTGTTTCGTTGTTGATCTTACTTGCTGTAATGTTCATAATTGTGATTTGAACAAATATACCGAGCCTTAATGACTCACTACGTGACACACGGTAACCCCGGATACACATAAAAATTCTTCACACACAGATAACGATACAGTTTGCCAGAGATCAGATTATTATCGTGGGGGGGGGGGGTCAAAATTCAGGAGGGGAATACTGGGTTATTAATCATTTCCAATGATATAATAGATAACATGTAAAGTGTAATACTCTTTTCTATCGTCTACCCCAAAAGCAATTGAATCGTGTTCAGAGAATCCAGAATACAACAGCAAGGCTCATTACAGGCACTCGCTCTAGAGACCCAACTTTACCTAAATTGTTTAATATCCATTGGTTACCAGTTTAAAAAAGTGTATTTTTTTAAAGTAGATCTTCATCGATTTTAAAAACTAATTTTAATTTCATTATTGCAAAGGTGAAACTTTAATATGACAAGGTAATTAAAATCCAAACCATTTATACTAGTTCGGAAATTGTTTTAACTTGGTTTATAACCCAACCTCCCCGTTTAGAGACAGTTCAACTCATCCCCATTTCGTTCTTAATACGTTCGACCGCGCTCCTATCGTGCTGTGCAATCCCGTTCTGGTTCGAGAACTAAACAAAACAGCGCGTTCTTCCTAATTGATGCTTGACCACATCACGGTGTAACACGTTTCTAGTAGGATCGAAGTACGGCAATTCCGTTCGTAGTACGTCCATCTCGGTTTAAGTACGTTGGCACTCCGTCTAATTGCAGGACGGGGACATTTTTTGAACAGGCTCAAAGTTCTAGAGCACCCTTCCCGTCCAAGCCAATCGGAGCCCGTCCATGAAGTCCTTAAAAAGATCGTAAATAGTTGCTAATACGTTCTCTCCGTTCGCACACAGTTTGAGCCCGTTTGGCAACATTTTCCAGAACGTAGTAAGAACTAGTTTGAAGTGATGGGGGCTTGACTTGAATGTCTTCATTTGCAAAGATTGAAGCGTCGAAGTTGAACGGGAATGAGGAATGGCGAGAACGCGCTGAGTTTTTATAGCTCCCGAGCGAGGACGGGATTGCACACGCTCTAGGAGCGCGTTCGAACGCACTAAGAACGAGTTGAAGTGTTTCTGAACGGGGTGGCCGGGTTAAAAACTAGTTAGAACAAGTGGCGAACTAGTTAGAATGGGTTTGGACGTATTGGGAATGAGGTAGAACTAGTTAATAATGGGTTTAAACTGACTACGGACTGGCTTGGACTGCCTGGAAATGGCAAATTTACCAGATGTGAACTTGATGTGAACTGACTGTAGACGGGGTACAGACGAGATGGACGTATTGAGGGCTGTTTATGATCGTATTATAGACATTTTTACACATTCTGCCCCGACCACAACCTGTTTAACGATTTTCTAGGACGGTTCCAGAACGTAGTAAGATTTAGTTTGGTGTGATGGGGGTTTTAGGTTGGACATGATTCGCACAAGCAGAAAATAAGGACTTTTAGATTTGCGTGGACTGATGATACGTGTGACGTCCATTCAAGGCAGTGCATTAAAAGGACGTCGATCGTAGCAATCCACGTTGTCGTTGTGCAAATCTAAAGTCCCTATTGTCCCATAACATCTCACACATTTTCAGTGCCGGTTTTATCATATTCTCTTCAGTTATTTCTCTTACTTCACAACCATCATGCTAAATGTTTAATCTATTGCCTCACTCTAAACCCCGCTTATGGTATTATTTTTTTTCAGATATTCATGTTATGTTGTAACTCTCAGAATTACCTCTCTTCACACAACATATCAGAACTTGTACATCGGTACACACCAAGACACAACTACAGATCATCCTCACAATATCTTCTTTCTGTTACGCCTACTAACACAGAGACATATGGCAACGAAGCCTTTTCAGTCTCCGCTCCTGTACTCCGGAATTCTCTTCCTTTAGGAATAAGAAAAATTAACTCCTTTGCAAGTTTTAAGACTGCTATCACATTTCTATTTTCAAAGTAATTATTATTTGTTGCAGTGGAATATCATTTTATGTAATTAAATTTGTAATTTGTATGTAATAATGCAATTATCTATAATTTGTATGTAATAATGTAGGTCTAATATATAATTTGTATGTGATAATATACGTTGTATGAATAAAATCATGTAAAGCGTATGGAGGATTGTCATCGATGATTGTTATGCGCTAATTTACTTTTGACTAATCATAGCGCAAGTTTTGTTGCTAAACTTACTTGCTGTAATTTTCATGAGTGAGATTCGAACAAATATACAGAGCTTTAAAGGCTGTTTCACATGGTAAGTCAAAATAAATGCACTTACACGCATACCATTTACAATACGGCATCACTTTATTTTGTGTTTTAAACTTTTACACCAGTCCTTGCTGTAAGCCAAGACAATTTTTGATATTTCAATAAAGAAATATACACAAGGCTCAACACAAATACGTAATTGTCATCAAAAGTTAACCTCTAGGACAATTAAAAAACTTCAAATGACATCGAAATCAGATTTTCAACTGATGATTGCAAGACTTTCTGTAATGCTAATTCATTCTCTCCTCCTCCGACTCTCTCTCTGGAACTTGGTCCTGTAATTGACTTATATTCCCTCACACTCTTATCTAACTTCCCTTTTTAAGTTTCACATATAACTAAATTCAGTGAAATTTGGTCCTGAACTAACCTAGCTATATCCCACAATAATTTATTTACAAAGGGTACCCTTTTCAGCCACGGCGTATTCGGTATTTGCCAGCATGTCTCCATGCTAACTTCGGTACATGATACCCGTTATGATAAAACAAACAAACTCTTAATACATTAGGACTTTCAACCTAATAATTCACTCCGCATTTTATGCTCTTTTATGCCCGAAGTAGATATGTACACATCTCAATATCCAAAACGATTTTCTTTTGAACCCGATAACTCACCTGTTTCATTTTAACAGAAACCACTAATGCTGTACATTATCATTACAAAAGAAAAAACACTAAGGGACCGACATCATTTTTAAAAATAGAATTTAAGTCTCGATGGTCGTCAATGAATGTGGATACGCTAATGTAATGTATATGGTAGCTGGGAATACAAATCAATGTTTACAACTCTGAACATAAATGTATTACTATTGAAAAATGAAATCCTAACACATATAATACGGATTATTTACATTAATTGCGCACTTTCATGTTATCTAGCACTTGACCTATCATCCCAGAATTAGCCATTTATTCCAAATATGATATTGAGCCTGCTAATCTTTCTGCTAGGGTAATTGTTTGATTGTAAGCGTCTATCTACACAAAATATAAGTATACATGTATTTTATAGGAACATTAGTCTGACGTCATACTACTAGTATGGTGATCAATAAGTTTATGCAAGATACCTTAACACATTTTGCCAAAACTCAAACTTAAGCTGCATAGAGTGAAAGCTATAGTAGCCTACAACAAAAAGTGTCATTAAAAATTGTAGTGGATAAAGTAGAAGAAGGTGAAAAAGAAGAAGAAAAAGAAGAAAAAGATATCAAGCAACCCGGAATTCTTCGAATAGTTTCTCGTCTGCCAGATCACTTAGGGCTCACTCCTCAGATCTTTAATCACTGTATGATATTTGAAAGATAAGGAAATTTTTAGATTCAGAATTAAAACAAATAATGAAAATGTATTGTTTTAAGCTCATTGCCCTTTAAAAAAAGCAGTTTGAGATGGATTAAAGTGGGTTTAGCATCGAGTTATATTTTCGGCACCAGTCTATATTATGCAGCCCATGCAGTAGAACGACTATCCGCAAGACCGAACCCATTTGTGAAAAAGGCCGGACCCGCGGACCCTCTAGCTCACCTGAAGGTTCAAGAAACTGAACTGTTCTAATTGGCTGAACTGTAGGTTATGCTACGGTCACATAGGTTCGTACAAACGATAGTTTCGTACGAATCTCCCTGTTTTTTAGTCCGGCAGCCATCACGATATACCTTGTTTTAGGGTCTATAGTTTTTTTTTTTTTGGATTATAGTTACTTAGACCATCAATTTGAAGAATCCGATTGCTGACACTCTGTCAGCCTTGAGCAATTTGAGATATGTGACGTCACACAAAATGGCCGCCAAAATACCCTTTTTTACCAAAATTAATGATAAAAAAATTGTTTACAGTATTTTGCTACATTAAATGTCAGTCAAATATCTTGATTTTTTTCTAGGATCATCACTAAATAAAAATTGACGATGTTGTATGATAAAAAATGGCATGTAAATTTGCATAATTCAGATTGGCGCCCTCTATAGACACGTTAACTTCCAAATTTAAATGACGGCCAAATGCCAATTTCTAACATGAAATTAACATTTTTTATAAGTCAGACGCACTGAATACAATTAGTAAAAATTGTGCACCACATTTTGGTGTGATTTTTTTGTTATTTTGTACTTTAAAGGTAAAGATCAGTTTTGGAAACGCCCCCCTCTCAAAAAATGAAATGGAAGCTCTTATCACCAATCATGTGAAAGAATATGTTTTGACTAATACGTGATGATACAAATTTTGCCGAGAAACCGCCTACTAATTGATATATTTGGTAAATTATTATATCTATTTAGACCTGATAGATATCGCACACGTGTCGCGTAGTCCCATATACATCCTTCTGTGTACAGTGCTTGTAACTTTACCAAGACTGGGCCAAATTTCTAATCGTTTTGATGATTCCAGAACCTTGCAGTACACACCAATACTTATAAGCTAGATGATCAACCTTTTCTGATCGATTCCACAACGTTTCTTTCACAATGTCGTGGTCGAGGTGTCGTGGTCAAGTGGATATGTCACCCAACTGTGGATCACAAGGTTCGCAGTTCAAGTCCCGCCGCGGCACTAATGTCCTTTGGCAAGACATTGATCTACATTTGCCACTCTCCACCCAGGTGTTAAAATGGGTACCCGGTAGGATGCGAAAGCTAATGTGGTTTGATTAGCAATGGCGCTTGTAAAATGGCGACTGGCTGGAATGCTCCCCAGGGAGTGGAGAATGTGCATACCTTGTATGCGGGTAAGACTGAATCCGATGACCGGGGTAATAATATGTTCCGCGCCTATAGAAACGTAGTATTAGGCGCATTATAAATGTGAGCTATTATTACTATTATTATTATGACCATAACTGGTCTTTATCTTTAATACTTGAAGAAAACAAGCTAGAATTGCATGCTCTGTGTCCCATAGATATGAGGTGCCATATGGTTATAAATACCCGTTTTCAGTGACAGAATTCCGAAATTTGATTTGTATTTTGAGGTAATACATTCTTTTATATGAACCTATCATGAAAAGGTTCCTCTGTAACAAGGGAATTTATGAGTTTAATAAAGCGAAATATCCACCCAAAATGACCAAACATGGTTACCTTCCAATGGCTATCATTTGCTGCTTTAGTTTGATCGTTATAACACTCGACAGAGGCGCGAAAACCACAGAAAATTGTGCATGCTAGTTTTGCTTTGTTGCATTGGCACCGTGATGATTTACATAGGCTTCCACTCGCACAAGTGCACCGTATTAACCTTAATATGTTGTCCGGTGCGAGTTGTACATTTGTAAGTACTGTGACAGGGATCAGGGATTTGGTTTCCTCTTCTTTTGCATAGCCATACTTTGTAGGATCCAATGATGTGGGTCGTGACTGCAAGGCGTGCTTCCACACACATGTTTGCAGATGAGCTCTCTTGCCAACTGAGTCCAAAGGGGGTCAGATCTTCTGCTTCATCACTTTCAGCAATGCATGTACCCTTTTCAATCCCAAAGTATGCCCCAATAGTGTCGCATCCCCTCAACACATGTCCTGCCAACATCGATGGAATGATATCTTCTAACTTGTGTACAGTGGCAGGAATGTCAATAACAGTTCGCTCTTTGATGACGCCATGATCATTGGCGTTCTAAGTTATTCATGTAGATAATGATGGACCCTAACCCTAACAGCCAGGACCCTAACATACCTTTTCTCATTAGCAACAATTCGAATAGCTTGCTGTACTATGATGTTGTCTGCTTCTTCATGTGTTATGGAAAGATCTTCCCTTGGCATGACATCGCTGCCTGATATCACTTCAACACATACCTCATCTTGACCGGTAATGACCAGCTTGTGCTTTTGCCTATTTCTGAACACCTCATCATTCTGCAGAATCACGCATACCGGTATATGATCAACTGTAGTTTGTTGTCAGTAGTTTCTGGGAGGGAAGCAGTGAGGTGGGAAGACTCTTTTGGATGACTCTCGATTCGTCATGACTTCTAAAAATCCTGGTGGCACACCAACCAAAGATCATCAGATTTTAATTCAGAGTAGAGCACAACCATCAAACGGGCTGTACAAGGTTGTTCAAGTGACACGTCAACCTTTGTCAAATTCTTCAAGTTCGCCTTTGACCTGGTGAGAGCTTCCATGACAAAATATTCTTGATATTGACATATCTTCAACTTGCCTGCAGTCCTATTACTCTAGAGTAGATCAACTTCGTGTCATAGACTTTTAAATCTTCCAATGTTAATTAAACTACACCCTCCAAGTGGTTGAAAACTTCACCTACCTCGGCTCCATGTATTAAGCAACCTCTCCCTTGATCTCGAGCTCAACATTCACATTGGCAAGGCAGCAACCAAGATGGCTAGACACTCAAAGCAGGCCTGGAAGAACACTTTACTATAAACCACCAACACGAAAATGAAGATCTACCAGGCCTATGTGCTCAGCACTCTCCTGTATGGCAGTGAGTCGTGGACCCTGTATGCAAGTTAGGAGCGCCGTTTGAATGTTTTCCATTTCCGCTACTTGAGGCGAATCCTAGGCATCAAATGGCAGGACCACATTCCAAACAAGGATGTCCTAAAAAAGGAGGGATGATGACCATCTACGCTCTTCTATCACAACGACGGCTGAGATGGCTTGGTCATGTCAGTCGAATAGAGGACTGTTAGAAGACCTGGCCTTCGCTTCATGGATGTGTGCAAGAGGGATATGGAGGCCAGTGAAATCAACCCTACAAAATGGGAAGCCTATGCTTCAGACTGCCCCAAATGGAGATGCGCTGTGAAGACATGTATACAGAGGAGTGATCAGAAGAGAGTAGAACAGTGGGAGGAGAAAAGACAACAAAGACGGCAGCTAGCCACGGCTTCAACAGCACAGCCACACATGGAATTTGTCTGCAGCAACTGCAACAGGACCTGCCTCTCTAGGATTTGACTGTTTAGTCATAGCAGGAGCTGCACAGCAAGAAACTCTTGCTTGAAGCTGTTAAACAGAGGTACAATTGACGGTGTTCAAAGGGAGGGAGTTCCAGAGTCTTATTGTATCCGGGAAGAAGCTCCTCTTTTAGACAAGCATTCAGGCAAAATGAATAATTATCTTCTTGGAATGCCCTCTGTGCAGGGATGTTGATGGAGTGAGGAAAGTATGTGGAAAGTCTTTCAGCGGGTTGTTGATGCAAAAGATCATCACCACCTGAGCCTGTACCCTGCGTTCTTGTAATGTTGGCCACTTGAGCTGGTTCAGGATGGCTTCTACTTTGCTTGTCCTGCAGTAGTCATTGCAGAAGGAGCGGACATAGCGCCGTTGACCTATTTCAAGCTTCTTGATGATTGCTAATTGTTTAAGTGTTAGGGTCCCATATAATTATGATGATGGCATACTCCATGATTGGTTGAAGGTGAGTATCGTAGCACAATTATTTAACTTTTCTAGGACATGGTTGGATATTTCTTTGAAGAAAGGCACGGGTGGAGTTGGAGTATTTGCTGATAATGTTGATATGTGGGTTCCAGCTGAGGTTTTTCTGTGACTCAACACCTCGATACTTTGCTATATTTTTGTCATCTAGGGTCTGTCCGTGAATTTGATGATGGATTTGCGTTTATTGGTGACATGTAGAACCTGACATTTATGTGGGATGAATTCCATCAGCCAATCACGCTCCCAGCGTTGCAGTGAGTCAAGATCCTCTTGGAAACGTTAGGCGTCTTCCTATGTCTTGATGTTGCTGTATAGCATGCCATCGTCAGCAAAGAGCCTGACTGTTGGGTTTGGGGAGAGGTACGGTGGCAGATCATTGAGGAAGAGGAGATGTTACTTGGCTGGTGTTGAAAATGGGTCCTTCCAGTAACACCTGCTGGGTCCTGTAACTCAGGAAGCCAGAAAACCAAGCATGTGTGGGTTCCCAGATTCCATAGAATTGGAGCTTGTGTAACAGCTAGCCTTCGTTGGGGAACCTTGTCAAATGCTTTGTAGAAACCAAGGAGTGTCATGTCCAATTGGTCTCTGGCATCGATGCCTTTGGCAAGGTCCAGGAAAGCAAGGACAAGCTGTGAGACGCTGGATCGCTTCTTTCGAAAGCCATGTTGTGCATCAGACAAGATGTTGTGGCTTTTAAGGTGGTTCATGTTGCTGCTAAGAACGATGTGCTCCAGTACTTCACAGGTTACTGACGTCCGAGAGACAGCTCTGTAGTTCTCTGGCTTGCTACGGTCACCTTTCTTGAAGATGGGATCAATATATATAGCCATCTTCCATTTATCAGGTATGCACGCTCTGGTTAAGGGAGGCTTGGAAGAATAGAGGAAACACAGGTGTCAGTTTGATGGTCAGAAGTCTGGCTGGGATTTGGTCAGGACCAGTGGCTTTATGAACATCAAGCTCAGACAGGATCTTCAGAACCCGATATAGTAATGTGATCCATGGTTGGGTAGGGGCTTCGTCCTTTGTCTCTCAGACTAGTCATATCTTCATTGCAGTTGAAGATGGATGAAAACTGATTACTTAGAATGTTCGCCTTTGAGAGGCTATCTGAGTAAGTCATTCCATTAGATTATTTCAATGGAGCCAACCCTGAAGCATCGCATCGCTTGCCGTTTATGAAACTCCAGAAACACTTTGGTTTACAGTTGGTGTCTGGGCTGACAATTTCTGTCAGGTACCCGTTGTAGACTTTCTTGGAAATTGTGTCATAGAATCCACCAGGTAACTTCTGTTAAAACTCATGCATCTGTCTGGTACCGATGCCAAATGCTTTATCATCATTCACTGACGCTGGATCAATGCTGGTCTAAATAAAGCCTATGAATGGAACAATAATGTACCGTAAAATCACTTCTCACTGATTCTCTTGTAGATCTTGGTTTCTTTACATGTATCTTAATTTAGACCAAAAAATATGTAAGATGAATGCAGCACAATCGTAATTATTTTATGCATACGAAGCATATGATATGTGTTTAACGTGACGTAGATCTAAGAAATTGGCATTTGGCTGGCACACCTATTTTTATGCAAAATTAATATATTTATAGAGGGCGCTATTTCAAAACATGCAAATTAGCTTGTCATCTATGGCCGTGCAACATCACGAAACCATTTTTAATGATGGTCCTAGAGAGATACAGACATTTGGCAGCCCAAAATTGTAGAAAAAATCCTTGTTTTATATTTATTATACATTTTTAGAGAAAAATCATGTACTTTGGCGGCCATTTTGTATGACGTCACATATCTTAAATTGCTCAAGGCTGACAGAGTGTCAGCAATTGGATTCTTCAAATAGAAGGTTTAGGCAATCATAATCCATTGAGAAATAAGAAATTGGCATTTGGCTGGCACACCTATTTTTATGCAAAATTAATATATTTATAGAGGGCGCTATTTCAAAATATGCAAATTAGCTTGTCATCTATGGCCCTGCAACATCACAAAACAATTTTTAGTGATGGTCCTAGAGAGATACAGACATTTGGCTGCCCAAAATTGTAGAAAAAGCCCTATTATATATTTATTATACATTTTTAGAGAAAATCATGTACTTTGGCGGCCATTTTGTATGACGTCACATATCTTAAATTGCTCAAGGCTGACAGAGTGTCAGCAATCGGATTCTTCAAATAGAAGGTTTAGGCAATCATAATCCATTGAAAAAAAAACTATAGACCCTAAAACAAGGTTAGGCCAATAATCTGGATTTGGCTGCCGGACTATTTCCATTACTGCCCGAATTTCCATTGTCTGAAAATCGTTCGTACGGCGTTCGTAGCAGTTCGTTATGGCATTTGTGACCGAGGCTTTACATATTCAGGTTTTATATGCGACCGACACACGATGAATAATTCGTGAGTTTCGGTGTCGGGGACCTTTTAGTCGCCTGGGCCTGGGAATCTCTTTCGGTCTGGTGGGATTATAGGATTTCCCGTATTTACCATCTAACGGACTGTAAATGAATTACCCATAGAATTCGGGAAGTGGAATTGTAATTCAATGCACCCTAATAGTTAAATTATGATATATAGTGAAATATAATTCAGGCCCTCATTAAATTACACGTTTTGTTTCAGAAGAAAGAAAGAAAAAACTTATCAATATCATAAACGCAGAGGGATAAGGAGTTAAATTTGTCAACATACAATAATTGTGCCTCATCTCCAAAAAGACACATTACATAATAGACATACAGTCAATGTGTGCTAGCAGAGACTTTTCATCGGGTATAGGCTTGAAGCAAGGTCTGCTTGGAGCTTCCGTTGAAACAAATCAATACATTTTAAAAATAAATCAATTTGTTTTTAAATTCTAGGCTTACATTTATGTGTGAACAAATCAAAAGCACAGAATACTCACAGGCACATCGTATTCTTGGTGTCCAGACCCCGTGCTTGCAGACCGACCTCGGTCCTCCCATCCTCATCATTCCCGGGGTTCCATCGCAGTCAAACATGTGACTATCGGAATGTTGGAACACCGCCCCCGCGTTCGACATGTTCTCTGGTGCGGTGCAGTTGTCTGTACATGGATATCACCAAAAACAAAACAGTGAACGTCAGTATAGTAGCTAAGGGGTCCGGTGACGGGTGCCCCCCCCCCCGACTGTATGGGGGGATTTACAAAAAATAAAAGAGAAATGGGGAGAGGGACGAAAGAATTAAGATGCTCAAAACCCTGCCAATATTCATTTATCAATATCATAATGGCCTTTGATATTCTCATTTCATCCACCGAGGAAGACCAATGGACAATCATTTTCAAAGAGTGAACAAATTATTATCACAGTGTGGAAATATTATATTCATAGTGTTATCACAGTGTGGAAATATTATATTCATAGTGTTAACAAATTATGTACACAGAGTGGAGGGAATATGGCCCCAATGTGGACATATTATAGTCACAGTGTGGACACAGTGCGGACACATTATGTACACAGTGTGGACCTCTTAATGTTCACAACGTTACTGTTCAGGATTCGTACTTTTACAAACTGGACGGTGACCGCCAATGTGCGGAAACCACGTGCCGTCGTGACAGGCAGCCTTCCACGGTCCGTCCACGAAGATGCCACCCTCGCATGAGAACCTGATGGTATCGGTATGGTCGTAGAAGGACTGGTCGGAGTTCCCCGATAGATGTGACGTGTGAATGATCTTCGGGTCATCGAAGGACGGCGTCAGGCACTGATCTACAAAGGTGGAAATTAAAAGATACTTATCAAGCCCATATAGTGCTGCTCTTTATGTCAGGGCCTCCATATGTACATGTAGCTGTCATAATAATCAAAATACGAGATGCTTATATTACTTCTACGAAATGATTAATCCTACTGAAAGTTTAAATGAACTCAGTAAACATAACTACGACTGATGAGGAGCATAGTTGATGCGACCTTACACGCTTGTATAGAATAGAGTAGGCATGGTTGGGTTCCATGCATGTAAGGTGTTTCATATTATCCTTCACTCTCCTCATACTCATTAATCTATTATCCAGCATAATGCCAAGTACGTTTTAGGTTTATTTTATAATCCAGCTGTACATATTTTGTTTTTGTTTAGGCCGGTGATGTACTCTTCAACGCAACACAGATGGATGAAGATTCGCTTGACCCTGACTGAAATTAGGAAGGAATTTGAAGGTTTCCGAGAGCCTCAATTTAGTCTCGTGAAACTTGTTTTATTTGGATCTTCGGTGTTAGGACCTTCTGTCTTTTGGGAAGTGTTGGCTTTCACTGTCACTAATTTAAAATCGAAATAACCATAATCATATAGTGTTAGAAGTATGTCCACCTCTTAAAGTTGCACTTATCCGCATTGCAAATGATTGTCCAATATAGCAACGGCAAATTACCAATGATATTTCGATAGCTGAGGACAATAATATTTACAAGACTATAAACAATCCTTACCGAGGCACTTGATTGTCATAGGGTCTGGGTTCCACTGGCCGGTCTTGTTACAATATGAGAACTCTGGACCAGATAAGGTCCTGTCACCAATACACTTCAGGGTCACTCTTGAGTGATATGTATACGGGTCACTTTGAGGATCCTCGATAGTCGCCTTTGGTGGAACAGAGGGTGGGGAGCAGCCTGAAATGAAATAGGTGACAGTGAGTCCTTTCACAGAAGTATGGTGCATTTTCTATACTTTAAAATTTACAAGGTGATCGCACAGTTTTCAAATATCAAGAAACGGCAACTGGAAACAGACTTGTGCGTCGCTAATCGGAATGTGCGAACATGAAAAAACGTAGAAGGAGGGGGAACACCCTCCCCCTTTCGCAGACTGCTGTTAACCCAATATTATGGTTGGGAGGTGGTCTATTGGAATTGTAATTGCTTCTCTTAATTGTTTTACTTAAGAAAGTGTATACATGTATATCATATTTAGACCTTCTAAGAAAAAAAAGAGAGTTTAATATTCGGGCAAGATACGTCAGCCCTCCCCACCCCCTCCCCTTCCTCCTCCTCCGGACAGTTTTGTTTTCGTATTCGAACTGTCAAAACACCAATAGTGTAGGGAAATGCACACCAGAACCTTTACCGCCCTTCCGCGTCCTACTCGATGATACTCATACGTTGCTTCTAGATTGATAATGGCCTCACCAGTTGATTCACAAGCGATTGGTGGACTCCATGCCCCATCGACACAAGTTGCAACTACGGAGTCCAATCCGATACTCAGACTGAACCCCTGAAAGCAAGAGCATGTCACCTCAGAGGCGTGTGAGTAAGAACCAGTGACATTGCTGTTCGATGGAGCTTGACAATCACCTTCAAGTTTGGTAGAGGTAAAGAGAAATATTGACGTTGTCTTCAGAAATTAAATAACCCAGCAAAATCATATTGGCAAACAAACAAATGTAATCAAAATTGGAATGCATGCTCTCTAATTTAAATTAAATCACATATCGATGATTTTATCACTTCCTCAAACTCATTCTATTAAAATGTAAAAGCGCAGCTGGGCTCAATTTATGTTGTCCCCTTTGATCCCTACAATATCATTTTCCTTGTTAGTATTTTATGATTGCATGACGGTGGCTGCCTACTAGAAGTTTATATCAGACCAATTGTCATTACATCGGATGTCAATTTATGTTCACAACTCCATGATGCTTGGTAGCAAGTCAGACTTAAAATTACCAAATACCTTGCCAAATATCCTTGGGCTTGCCAAAACACTCACACTCGCTTTTTTTCCGTATTTCTTCTTTTAAATGTGCGTGCACATACACGCACCCATCCCCACACACGCACATACATACTCACTAGCAAAGACGCACACGCACATATACATGAATGTATGAATGTATGTAGGCCTAATGGCATTTTATTCGATAGAAAATGAAACCATTCTCATATACATACTTAGGCACAGGCGCGTACGAAGGGGGGGGGGGGGTTGTGTTTTGGGGGTTAACCCCCCCCCCTTTGGCATTTTTTATGTGTGTATTTTTAAGAAAACCCCCCTAAAACCCCCCTTTGTTTTGTTTAAAACCCCCCTTGAAAAAATCCTGCGTACGCCCCTGGTGCCATATATTAATTAACAGTTCGGTTGTGCTCTAAAAAGATAAAGAATGACACAGAACTTACCTTCGCAAGTGGGTACAGTGGACCCCACCCGATTCGCAGACCGCTTCGGATGGGCCTCCTAACGTATACCCGTCGTCGCAGGCGTATGCGATTCGGGTATGTAGGTCATATTCAGGAGTATCAAGAGTGATACTGCCGTTTGTTGGTACTGTAGGTTGGGTGCATGAAGTTATACCTACAACAAAACAAATACAGTAGGCTTGCGGGTGCACCATGTGAGAGAGAGGGGGAGGATTGACGACTTCTGAACACGGATAGTCAACCTGTTCGAAACGTCGAGCCAACTCACGCCACTCATCCTCTCCAAGCGCTATAGTTCTCCTCAGTGGCGGATCCAGGGGGGGGGGGGGGGGGTTATGGCCCGGCCCCCCCTCCCCTGGGGAAAAAACCGTGTAAAAACACGTGATTTTTAGCTTTTTGGGGGGGATGGCCCCCCCCCCCCCTGGCGGTCAAGGGGGGGGGGGGGGGTGCAAATTTTCAAATTTTCGAGGCCCCCCCCCCAAAAAAAAAAAAAAAAAAAAAATGTGCTCACTACCCCCCTACTAATATTGAACAATTCTAAATCATAAAAAAAACCTTCCCTTTGAAACAGCTTCTTAGAATTTGACACATCCTTTATCATTTGAAGGAAATACATTTAGGGTTTTATGTCTCATTTCGTGCTGTTCTACATTTGCTTGTGATGTAGTCACCCCGGAATCCTTTCTTTAATCGTGGATATATTCTTCCTAATGTTTATTCATTTGTCTCATTAGTATTCATTTCGGGAATATTCTACTTTTTGGAAGGTGAATGACCAAGTTTTATTAATGAGGTTTAGTTTACGCAATTTCTGTTTCCAAATCAAAATAATAGTTGTTGTTTATTCCCAATTCTTTGAATTTTCACTTGAATACATGTCTTAAATAAACTGGGAAAGCATTTTATTGAATCTTTTATAATAGTTTATATTCCTATTCCTATTCCTATTTTAGTAACAGAAAGGAGCCTTTATAATTGTGCAGCATGATGCAGTATTCATTTTAATATTCTCTGTCAATCATTGCAAAAGCTCATATTAAAATACGACGATTCTCCATTGATTTGATAATACTTCTGCCCTTTGTCTCTATTCTCATGTTTTTTAATATAAAGAGAACAGAGACCCGTTTAGGCTGTATTAATGGACATCATCATCATCATCACCATCATCATCATCATCATCATCAACATCATCACAATATTTTCCATTCAGCTCAATAAATATATGTTCAACTAATCAATACAATTTGTTTTGGGCTGTCATATTTCCAAGCAATTTGCTTACAATGGCAGTCTTTCTTTCTCAAATAAGGCCTACAAAAAAAAAGATGTTGTATTGCCCTTTAGGTGCCAAAATATGGGTCGGTCGGTCGTATTTTTTTTTTTTTAAACTTTTTTTTTAAAACTCCCTGTTTGGGCTGATATTTCTTAGTTTATAATGCTTTGATACATTTTTGTTTTTACTAAAACACGGTTTTAAAAAAAGCCGACCGTAGATTTCAACATTTTTGGGTAGGTCGCAAAGGGCAATACAACATCTTTTTTTAAGGCCTTATTCATAAAGTTTTATAAAATATGATAATTTGATATTTTATCTTTCTTTTCATTTTTTCTATAATAATTTTATCTATGATTGCTTGTCAGAGAGTATTTCTTAGAATTTGATGTTGGTTAAGGTACCAATAATTGTTTATATTTATATGGTATTCAGAAGAAAATAAATGAAATTAAATAGAGAAACTATAACCATGAGCAATAAGCTTTTAAACAATCATTCTCACATACACCCATTGAACGACGTCTCTTTAATCATCAATTCGGATAGAATTTATTTTCCAGTGAGATATTTTTCACATAGGAATTCATTTCACAGGGAATAAGAAGTAGCTAGAGAAAGACAGAGAACGAGAGAGAGAGAGAGAGAGAGAGAGAGAGAGAGAATATGGGGAAAAGTATGGGAAAGAAGAAGGGATACATAGTGGTAGGATAGGATAAAGAGATTCAAAATCATTTTAATACATTACTGTACAGTATACCAAAAATTAGAATAAATCAAAAATGAGAAGTAGGCCTACAATAAATGCAAAAAATATATTGCTCGATCGGCTTTTTCTTGAACTTCATCTGGAGCGCATTAGAGAACAGTATAAACATCAACACATTTTACCGAGTTTAATTTTCAGTTATATGTTTCCACCTTCTTGCAGGAGGTGTATCAACTTAAGCATTAACAATCGTTTGTAATAATTTCATAGCCAGAAGTGTCACTATCATCGACGTACTCATAAAAGTTGTCTTTATAAAAAGCTAGAGGTTAACTGAAAACGAACGTCTCTTTTTTATTTTCGAAATAATTATGTATATAATCATGATCATATATTTCTTTCAACAAACGAATTATAAATTCCATATTACTCTATAATGATATGCATGATATATTCGAGATATATGCCATTTGCGAGATATTGAATAAATGACCAGAAAAGCTTGTGTCGTCACAAACTTTATGTCTCATTCGTCTTCTTCTTCATCTTTATCATCATTCATCATCTCCTCTCTTTTTTCTTCTTTCATCTCCTCCTCCCCCTTCTCCACGTTCTTCTTTCTTCTCCTAGTTCTAAGCTTCGATTTCACCCTCAGTCTGCAGACGGCTGTATCCTTTGGAGACTTTAGTACGTGATCTCAACTTTTTCACCGTTACCATAGCAACCACGGTGATGAAGAAACCAGCGGCTGCCACCAGCATCATGTTGACTGGGTTCGCCAACCATGATGTGTCTGCATGGAGGAGAGCAAAACAATGAGTTACCTCGATAGTTTTTAAAGTAAAAGTTTTTATTCTCCTCCACTCTGAATGTTATGTGATTATAATTATTTTCTTGTTCGTAAATGATTTCTCTTTTGTTCTGTACATTTCTGAACGAGTGCTAATAGAAAATGACAGCAATAACGTAGAGACGATGATTGTTGTTTGACATCAATTTCATGGTTTAAATTTGGACACGAAGGTGGCGCTATTTCAACAAAACTATTAAGAGATTCTATTACGTTACCATATTTTGTTAATACAGTAATTTACTATTAGACAAAGGAAGAAACTGATTATCAGTTAGACCTGGTTACTGTTCTTTTTTGTAACAATATCCATTTTTATGAAATTGCCTTTCTCTTTTCCCATTTCCCGCCCCCCCCCCTCTTTATTTAATTTTTGTATTTATATTATATATATTTTTTCATTTTTTAAAACTTTTTTAATATTTATTTACTGTTATTATTATTATTATTATCATTATTATTATTATTATTGTCGTAGTACGTGTGAGACGATAAATGAAACTCGGGAAAACGTGTGTTAGCGTAACCGGTGCTTTAATTCATAAACCGTTGATTCTCGGTGATTCATGCACGCAGAAACGGGAAAAAACCCCAAAGTCTTCAGCAATAAACCACTGAAGCTCTCAACTACAGTGGAGAAGGAAGTGAAGGGGAAAAGGGAGACACCAAGAAACTACCAGCAATCAACTCAGCTCAGCTCAGCAACAGAAGCTGCAACATGCAAGTCCTGATCTTGCCCTCGAAAATACTGCCAAACAGTAGAACCAAAACCCTCGTTAAAACAAGGAAACCGCGTGACTCTGTAATACATAGCTACAGGCACAGCAACAACGTCCTCTCCGCAATTGAACGTGACATGAATGTCATTCAATACTAACATGTATGTTAACACATTAACGTGGGCGGCGTACCACACAATAAATCATTCATCCGCAAAATCATGTGCAACACGCGTAGCGAACTAATTTGCATAATCGGACAAGTCCGCGATCTACATAAAACATAAACTAGTCCACATTCCCACAGTTTCCCCGCTTAAACAGCTTTCGTCCCGAAAGCGCCAATGTGTACCTATGTAACATAAAATTACTCATCGATAAACATTCAATCAAACTTCAATTGAAAAAGAACCTATAGACCATTATCCTTTCTATACACCTCACTACTGTATACCAACTATAGTATACAAATCTCCAATGAGTACTATCAAATGAGATCACTACATACTAATCTGGCTCCAATGACGAAAATATAAACCTTATTTCCTGCATAACAAGCCAATCTGAACTATTTACATAAAAATAAGTCAACATCATTTAGCTTGCCTTATCAAAAACTGTTGAAGCCTTGTTATACATAACATATATTTATGCCACTTATAAGACTTGAATTTCCTAATTCTCCTTCAAATACAAGTTCCTAAACAAATTCTGTTTGTAGCCTATTCTCGAAAATATATATATATATCCCTTCCCAACTGATGCAACTAAACGGTTCCTCTTCGCCGCTTTCGATGCGCACATCACTTAACTCCATCAGGGGGGTAATCTGGTGATCGCCGACATCGGCAGTCGACCAGGATTAGGATTCACTCCTTTGTTAATTCTACTTGATCGTCTGGGCTCCGTCACACCTGCGTCAATAACGTGATGAGGTAACTCCTTCCATGAAAGAGTGTAACCGTTCTCATGATCATCCTCCTCATCGTCGTCGTCGTCGTCATCATCACTACTTTGATGGATAACGTCATTTCCAATGTTAATACCACGCCCAAGCTCTGCTACATCTGGGTAGGGTAAAATACCATCAAGGCCATCATTTTCCTGACGAGGATCTGCAATAATTCTGCGTCTATTTACCCACTTGGTAACCCCTCCAAGGGCAGGTTGAATGTTATATAAATCACCCTCCTCGTTCTTGGCTAAAATGATGAAGGGTTTCTCGTCAAACTTGTCGTGTAATTTGTGCCTCCCTGTAAATGCCTCGTTCTTGAGCAACACTCTCTCTCCAACTTCCAGGGTAGACAAATCACCTCTTCCTTTGGCCTGTCTCTCTTCCTCTTTCTTTGCTGCTTCTCTCTGTCTATCACAAACTATCTTGTAGGCTCTCTCCATCAATCTCTGCTGTGCTTGAGCGTAATCATCCGTACAATCAGAATGGAGACTGTTTATCAAATGATCCACTGGCAACGTAGGTCTGCGACCGAACATTAGAAAATGTGGAGTCACTCTCGTTATCCTGTGCGGTGTAGAATTGTACACATATACCACATGCTGGATTAACTCAGGCCATCTATTCCTATCTCTAGGATCCAGCGATCTCAGCAATCCACACAGCGTCTTGTTGAACCGTTCACACTGGCCATTTCCAGCCGGATGGTATGCTGTCGTCCGTGACTTTTGTATGTTATACATCTTACAAAGCTCAGCCACAAGGGTGCACTCGAATGACCGTCCTTGATCCGAGTGAATTCTTGACGGTATGCCGTACCGTGTGAACCAAGCATCTCGTAACACCTTTGCTACCGTCACAGCAGTTTGATCCTTGCATGGGATGGCTTGGCAAAACTTGCTGAACACATCGGTAAGCACCAATACATCTTCAAATCCGCCTCTTCCTCTGTCAAGCTTCAAGAAGTCCACAGCTACAATCTCCAAAGGTCTAAATGCAATCAAATGCCGTTGTGGAGGGCGAACCGTAGGTGTAGGCAACTTTGAAGTGATGCATCTAAAGCACTTCTTGATGTACCTTCTTGCTTCTCGTGTCATTCCGGGCCAATAACATCGTTCTCGTAACAAGTTCAGGGTCCTGTCAACTCCCTGATGACCCCATTTGTCATGCGTCATCTCTAGCATCGACTCTCTCAACACCCTAGGTACCAGCAACTGATGAATCTTGCCCAACACTGGGTCTTCTACTTCTCGATACAGCACATCATGGTACATCTCGAAGCTTGCATACTCTCGTAGCCATCCATGCAAATCTGTCACTTTGGCACCTGGCTCTGGTCCAGGAATTCTCGCTTCCTTCAGGTGACGTATTTCTTTCAAGTCGTCATCCTCTTCCTGCAGTTTGGCTAATTCTTCATAACTATATGAAGGCAAAACATTCGAAACCTTCTCGTTCGTGACCCTTCGAATAGCAATGTTGAAGTCATCGTGTGATGTAGGCTGCTTGTCCTGAGGAAACTCTGTTGACTCCAGCACCTCATCAATCACTGCAGCAACTTCTTCTTGGAGCATGTCAGCTGGTCTCCTACTCAATGCATCCGCACTCTTGTTACTCTTGCCTGTTCTGTATCTGACTTCCAGATCAAACGGTGCCAGCTGGGCAACCCATCGGAACTCTGTAGCTCCCAACTTTGCTGTAGACAGATACTTCAGCGGGTTGTGATCTGTTAATACTATGCAATGTGCTCCCATGAGGTAGGGTGCAAATTTCTCAGTAACTGCCCATTTCAGAGCAAGCAGTTCAATCTTGAAGCTACTGAAATCAGGGTAGTTCTTCTCTGAACCTCGCAGACTTCTACTGGCATAAGGAATAGGGTGTACCCTACCATCATCTCCTTTCTGCATCAAGCAAGCACCGAGTCCCTTCTTGGATGCATCCACTTCCAGAATGAACTCCTCATCGAACTTCGGATATGCTAAAACTGGTGCACTTGTAAGCTTCGACTTCAAAATCTCGAAGGCCTCTTCTTGTGTTGTTCCCCACACAAACTCAGTCTTGCTTCCTTTCCCTTTAGCAGCAACTTGGTGCAAAGGGCCAGCTATTCGAGAAAACCCATCAATAAATCGACGGTAATAGGAAGCCAACCCCAGGAACGAACTCACTTCTCTCCCATTCTGAGGTCGCGGCCACGTCTGAATTTTCTCTACCTTGCCTTGGTCAACACTAACTCCATCCTCACTCACTACATGTCCTAGGTAGTTAACTTCTTGTTGAACAAAATGACACTTCTTGCCTTGTACCTTCAATCCATTCTCTGCAAGTCTAGTCAGCACTACCTCAAGCCTCATCAAGTGCTCTTCAAATGTTGCAGAATACACCAAGATGTCATCCAAATACAAGACAATCTGACTCAAGTTGAGATCTCCTAGGATGTACTCCATTGTCCTCTGGAACGTGCCAGGACTGTTGACTAGTCCCTGCGGCATCCGAGTGAACTCATACAACCCCCAAGGCACTCTGAAGGCAGTCACATCGATGGAGGATGGGTCCATCACGACTTGAAAATATCCATGTGCCAGATCTAGTGTTGAGAAGTACTTCGCATCTCGAAGTGCATCCAGGGTCTCCTCTATTCTGGGCAACGGAAAAGAATCCTTCACCGTGCGAGCATTGACCTTCCTATAATCTATACATAGTCTCAAAGATCCATTCTTTTTCTTCACCAAGACAATCGGACTGGCGAACGGGCTCTTGGATGGGCGAATTATCCCCCGTTCCACCATCTCTTGCAACATCTGCTTAACCTCAGGAATCAAAGCTGGAGGGATACGCCTGTATGGAAGTCTAACTGTTGGTCCATCTACCAGCTGAATGTGATGAGGTACCACATTGCACTCCCCAAGATCAAATGCACCTGCAGAGAAAACATCAGCATGCTTCTGAAGAAGTTCTCTCACTTTCTCTGTTTGATCCTCTGTTAGACCTTCCAACTTCACACCTGGCGGAAGACAGGAAACAGCCTCTACCGACTCCGAAGACATCCTCACTGGTGAGTCGACTCCCTCTATCACGACATCACACATTGATACTCTTAACTGTTCATCGTGCAGATGTAAGTAGAGTTGTCCTGTTCTTTTCACAGCCAGAGCTTCAGCAACACGGGTGTCAGGCGGTAGATGAACCTCTTGTCCAGATGTGTTGGACATAAACAATTCAACATCATCCCCCTTCAACTGCTGACAACCTTCAACTGCACTCAGCGTCGAACTTGGCTCCTCATCTGACTCTCTCACCAAGATCTCAGCTCCTGGCGTAATGGTGTTCCTCTCCACATGGCACATCACCCTTCTAACTGTATAAGGAGGGAATACCTCCAATCTTCCTGTCCTTACTGGTGATGGGCAACCGTTGCTCTCCATGGTTGTGGGTGCCTTAGATCGAAAACCAAATTCGATGTCATATCCATCCAAATTCTGCAAAATGTTACAACCTAGTAGAATAGGATACTCCGATGCAGTGCCACTGCATTCTCTGTCAACTACTACCAGGAATCCTCCTTGTAGTGACTGCCCTCTGACCTTGATGGGAACTTCAACAAAACCCTCTATAGGCACTTCAATTTCACCAACGCCTACAACATTGAGAAAAACTCCTGGCTCCTGCTGAGGTCCTCCCAGCCTCTCCTTCAAACATCGATGATACACTGATGCTGGAATAATGGAAGCCTCTGCTCCAGAATCAAAAATACATCCAATATCTAATCCCGCGATATGGACTGTTCCTTTCGGACATGGTGCCACAAAGCGCTTAGCAAACTCTGATGGAACCTGATGACGTGTGTCCATCGTCCCTCTCTTTGCTCCAGGCTGAGGAGATGCCATCGTTGGTGAAGGAGGCTGGGTAATCGACTGTAACTTCTGTGGACACTGCCGGCTAATGTGTCCTCGCCCTTTACAGGTGAAACACAACGTCTCCTCCTCGCACTCATTCCTCATGTGCCCTGTCTTACCACAGTTGAAACATCGATTCTTCTTCTGTGGAGCTCTTCCAGCATTCACCTTGCTATCCACCAAGGATTCCACACACCTTCTGAGTGATGCCACATCTTCCTTAAGGGAATTCATCTCACCCTTCCACTCAGCATCTGCATTCTTGGTAGTTGCCACATGAACATCGACAGAGCTACTCACTTCCTTAACTGGAATCGCCTTGGTCTCTTGACCCCTGAAGAATTCCAGCACATCCTCCCTCAACTGTAAGAAGGTCTTGCCCTTCGCTGCCAGCTCCATTCTGCGCAGCTCTCGTTGCATCCACACCTGGCTGCTACCTGTGACAAATCTCTCCTTCAAGGATGTGTCTCTAAGTTGAGTCAAAGCTTGCTTCTCATCACTGCTCGATGCAGCTTTCTCCATCCTCGTGTAGATTCGCATTAAAATCCTACTATAATCGGCGAGTGTCTCACCACCATGCTGCCTCCTACTATGGAATTCAGCCGTTAATGACTGAACAGTGTCCACTGCACCAAACAATGATCGCAGCACAGCAACAAGCTGGTCAAAGTCCTTGAGGATTCTCTCCTCCCTGCACAAAACTTCCTCCTTGGCCACTCCTCCCAAATGATCCACTAAGGACTGGGCCTTTGCAACATCTTTAAGCTGGTAGTGTCGACAATAACTGTCAAAGTTCTCCAGCCACTCCTGCAGGGACAAATCACCAGCTACCTGTGGTGAACCCTTGAACTTGCTCAACTTCACTGGCGGTGGCGCCTTCTGCACATTCAGTCCTTGAAGAACACTAGTCAGGGTCTCCAACATCTCTGTCACTGTTTCAGCCATCGCTACAAAGGCTGTAACAAGTATAGTAGGGGAAAAACAGGTAAGTTACACCTTACTCTACTATCAAAACATGTACTGAATAGATATAACTGAATCTACAGTATTAAATACTGAACACTTGGGACTTACAACAAATCCTTGTTACCCTGGTTGGTAACCAAAAAAAAAAAAACATTCTCAGTTCCAGTCAATTCAGTCTCTATCAGTCTATGGTCCTCGTGGATAGTTCATTCTCAATACTGCTCTTCCATCTATCCGAGCAGTAATCATAAGTTCGAAGTTCTATGCTCAGTAAGTCACCACCAAAGATTATCTACCCGAGCTGTCTGCAAGCTCGGTTATCTGCGAAGATCGTCTAGGCCGGTCCTCTCAGACCACGCAGTGGGGTTGCTCATCCAAGACCGTGGGGTTTCCCTCATTGTCTGCGCTGACTTCATCCCATCCTCGTCGCCAATTTGTCGTAGTACGTGTGAGACGATAAATGAAACTCGGGAAAACGTGTGTTAGCGTAACCGGTGCTTTAATTCATAAACCGTTGATTCTCGGTGATTCATGCACGCAGAAACGGGAAAAAACCCCAAAGTCTTCAGCAATAAACCACTGAAGCTCTCAACTACAGTGGAGAAGGAAGTGAAGGGGAAAAGGGAGACACCAAGAAACTACCAGCAATCAACTCAGCTCAGCTCAGCAACAGAAGCTGCAACATGCAAGTCCTGATCTTGCCCTCGAAAATACTGCCAAACAGTAGAACCAAAACCCTCGTTAAAACAAGGAAACCGCGTGACTCTGTAATACATAGCTACAGGCACAGCAACAACGTCCTCTCCGCAATTGAACGTGACATGAATGTCATTCAATACTAACATGTATGTTAACACATTAACGTGGGCGGCGTACCACACAATAAATCATTCATCCGCAAAATCATGTGCAACACGCGTAGCGAACTAATTTGCATAATCGGACAAGTCCGCGATCTACATAAAACATAAACTAGTCCACATTCCCACATTATTATTATTTTTTTTTTTTTTTTCCTTTGGGGGGGGGGGGGGGGGGGGGGGGGGGGAGGTGTGCTTTGTTGTTTAGAAGCCAATCATAACACTGTTCTGATAGTGTTATCAACACCACTCTTTCCGAGTGCAGCTCACCCATTGAGCTTGAACCAGCAGCTGCTTGATCAGACATAGGTCCGTTAGAGATGGTGTGTGGCTTGGAGCTCGAACCCCGAGGCTGCCCGGCTGCGCTACGTTTGGCCCTGGTTACACAACCCTGTGAGCAGCGGGATGCAGGGTCGGTATCACAAACAAGCACGTCACAATGAAGGTATACCTGTATGATAAGACGATCAAAAGTTACAGTTTTAATTGTCAATCATGAAAATACAGCTGTTAACGTTATTCATATTATTTCTACCAATAATTGTTTTCTTTTTCATAATGCATTAATACACATCATGTATATGAAAGCTCTTTTTATAATTAGTGGCTATGGTTTACTATAGTGCATACATTGGACTATTATTGTTGCAATCAAGGGCGTATCCAGGATGTTTTAAGGGGAGGTGTTTTTTGCCGAATTCATAAGAAAATATTTACCGGCGAATCAGCCTGCCGGTGAATAAGCGGGGGGGGGGGGGGGGGGGTGGTGGTGGTAAGGAGCAATATCGGCGAATCAGCCAGCCGGTTAATAATTTCCGAATTAGATATGATTCGTATTCTTACCTCTGGATATTCGCCAATGAAAGCAAAAGCATCGATAGAGAATCCCTTAATTAAACGCTGTATATCATGATAAGGCCAGGAGAGCATTATTTAAACTTTATAAATCTTTCGGCAATTATACGCCCAGTATTAAAACCTTATTACACCTGTTTGATGCAACTGTACAACCAATTTTGCTTTATGGATCCGAAATTTGGGGTGCTAGTGCAATAGACATGAAGAAAATTCTTCAAATAGAAACAGGGAAAACAGGACTGTATTATAAAAACGATTTTGAGAAAGTACACATTCAGTGTTGTAAAAATATCTTAGGGGTAAACCGCAAATGCAGCAATTTAGCAGTTTCAGCTGAAATTGGAAGGCATCCTCAACTTATTCAAATTGCAATAAACATGCTCAAATATTGGATACGAATACGGAGTTTGGATGAAAATGGCCTTGTCTATAAATCTTTTGAAGAAAACAAAAAATTAGTAAATAACGAACAAAGCTGTTGGTTAATGTCAATTCGGGATATCTTTAGTTCACTAAATATTTGTAATAATGGAAATGAGATCGTATTGGACCCTGAAAATATACAAATTTCTCATAAAGATTTTGTCGAGTTATGTAAACTTTGTTTGGAAGGGAGATTTGATGAACAATTAAAACTAGACTTATTTGATGATAGGGATACCCGTAAAGGAAATAAACTCAGAACCCTCAGACAATTTAAAAACTCAATCAAGCAAGAAAAGTATTTATCTCATATACCAAATATAAATTTAAGAAAAAATATCACCAAACTACGTCTAAGCGCGCACAACTTACCCATAGAAACAGGAAGGTATAAAAGACCAGAAAAAACTCCCCCGAATCTACGATTCTGTGAAGACTGTAATATGAATCTTGTAGGAGATGAATTCCATATAATTATGAAATGTGACAAGTATAAAGATTTACGAGTAGATTTTATAGAAACAATTAGTAATCTGGAAGAAAATGTTTGTAATTTGGATAGTCAAGAAAAATTCATATTTATAATGAGATTAGATAATGAAGTTGTAATAGATAGTTTTTCTTTGTTCACCAAAAACATAATTGCAATGAGGGGTAATTTTTAGATACTATATGTTATAACAAAGTAGTCGTGTACAATCTTATGCTTTTGTTTTAGTTCTCATTTACATATTTCGTATTGCATGACTTATTGTTTATTTAGAAAGGTGTTGTAAATGTTTTATATTATGTTTTATATATCGATTGTTGCATTACATTGTAAAGTGATTATAACTATGTCTATAAACAGAATATTGATGTACATCAATGATGTTTAATAAATACAATACAATACAATACATGAAAGCCTACGGTAGGATCCAGCCCGCATCTGTGAAAAAAAAGAATAGAAATCAAAATTAAAGCATGCAACTAACAGAAAACACATGTAAGAATTACCGAAAGGGACTGATAATTTATTTTTCTTTAAATGAAAATAATAACTACAGAGAATCAGGAGTAGAAATGAATACAGCAAAGAAAAAGTAGATGCCATTTTCGAAAGAGGAAGAGGAAGAATCAGGAAACTTTATTTTTTTTTTTAAAGGCCAACTTTATTTAGAAATATTATGTAGAAAGAAGTAGAAATCAGAATGTTGACTGGAAATTGAAAACAAAATAAGGAGAAGATTATGAAAAATGGAAAGAAGATAAAAATAGAGACTAAAATTGAATGACATCTAAGGCGAAAGGCGAGAAAAAGGTAGGTTGTTTATCCTACCAGAGAACGTCTTCTGCACGTTGTATGGTCACAATTTCAAACAATCTAAACCTACCTCTTCAATAAAACCACAAAAAAAGAAAGAAAAAAATGAAGAAAAAAACAAGAGAAGAAGAAAACACTGACTTCAAGACTTATATACTAACCCATCTTTTACGAACGTAAATTCGATCGGGTTCATAGGGTAGACATCGGGCGTTGCCCAGCAGCGGTCAAGAAACAACGTCAGGTCAGAAACCGCGTCTAGGGTCACCCCAAAGAACAGCGTCTCCCCGAGATACACCAGCGCGTCTTGGTCGGGTGCCGGCGAGGTGAAGGAGATGTCGGAGAAGCGGTCGAGGGTGAGCGAGAAATTACCGTAACCAGTCTCGCTGAAGCTCACGATGCCGAGTTTGGGCTTGAAGGAGCTACCGAGTAGACTGCGGCGTTTGATCTCGCAAGTGACGGGGATCTTGAGGCGGAAATCACGCGTGATCAGCGATCCGTTTTCACCCGTCGGTTTGAAGTACGTCACGACGTTGGAGTACTTGATGACATCAGCAGTTTGCTTTCAGAAAAATTGGGAAAAGATGACAAAAATATCAAGGTAGATTGAGTTGGCAATAGCCAATAATGTCGATATAGGGCCTTTCAATAATCTGGCAAGGGAACACATGAAATTGTTTTCGCTCAATAATCTTATTAAAGTAATAAGGGAAAACTGTCCCCCTGCCCTCGGAAACAGAACAGAACAATATTGCGTTGTTCATGTGCAGCGTTTCGAGTCTAAGTAGTGACGTATCCAGGCCTTGGCCTCAGGAAGGGCAAAACATCTCAACTAAAGCCGGTATTGTCCCCCATCCCCGTTTGTAAGTCAAAGAAAATATATACAATTTTATTTGCAGTATAACGTACAACACGCGGGTCGTCCAGATACCAATTAGAAAACAAACCACACACCCCCCCCCCCCCCCCCCCCCCCTCTGATTACTGAAATATGGTAATGTATACGCGACCGTTTCCTACATGTTCTCTGGATTGCAAACGTACTGCTATCATATTGCTCCGATTGTCTCATTTTCGCTCGCGTGAACATTGCCAGCACAAACCACTGACCGCTACCTCCTGAACGGATCATCGACCATTCCATTCACTATTCGTTACGTACTAAAAGGCTGTATTGTCTGATCGTTCATGAATATTCATGTTTTTGCTAAACTCGGCAAAATGTTTGCTTTTACTAAATAGAAAATTACGGTGGGGGGGGGGGGGGGGTTGGATGAAATGGACATAATGAAATAGGCAGAAGTGATCTATGATAATTCATGCTTTTTATGTTTCGTGTGCTCGACCTATAATCTTTAAATCGCTTGGTAAACTGAGTCCAAAGTTAGACTTGTTTCACATGTGTATTATAGGCAATGACGAGCTTGCAACCTATTTTGAAAAATTACGGTGGGTGAACTTTCAAAAGTCAATGAGACATGAGGGCTCCAATGAAAGAGCTAGTGATAACGTACGTCGGGGTGGATGTGCTTTTCGTTTAAACAAAAAATGAATTTTTAACGATTTAAAAAAAAAAACGTCCATAGGCTAACATGTTAGGCTGCTGACCCTGACCAGGCTCTGACGATAGGGGGCGTTGTGAAATGAGACTAAAGGGAGCCATATGAAAGGGGGTGTGGTGTGGGTGGGCTAGAAGGGGGGGGGGGGGTGTGAGAGTGTTGTGATAGGATGGTAATATGTAACTTTAAACCTTCCTCTACTGTTATTTTGATTATACACTGTTACATGCAAGAATTTTTTTGTTTTTGTTTTTCTCTATGTTCATTGATTGATGTAACTCATTAAGTGTCTTGTATCAAAGATCTTGTTTTATATTGCTTATTTTGATAATTTCTTGTTATGTGAAATTCTTGTTATGTGAAATTATGAGGAAGGAAATAAAATATCATTTAAAACAAAAAATATGACTACCATTCCCATCTTCTGCATTTCTCTCTCTGATACCCGCCTCTCCCCCGGCTCCCCCCCCCCCCCCCCCCCACATCACAAGTTGGATGAGATTTTCCTAACTTTACAGGGCAGGTTATTAAGAATCCTTTCTTACCTCCGACACAGTATCACAGTCGTCATATCTGGTGGTGACGGCTATGCGACTTCCGGTGTAGTCGTACCCGACACAGCTCTGGTCTTCGTAGTGGACGTCAGTGGCATCACCGTTATTCTCGAGCAGAGCTCGGTCGAGGAGAACCGTCATGGTCGTGCTCTCACAAGATACGCTGGCTCCTGTGGATGATGTTGGTGGTCATCGGAGAAATTCAGATTAAAATACAAAATAAAAATTTGAATTTGAATTTAAATTCCAATTACAGCACGGGGGAAAGTACCTCCCCCTTCTAACCATCACTGCCTTTCGAGATAATGATACGTTTTAGGCGCTTCGATCAAATCTTATCATTCGCCAGTTGATGTCGGAATTGTTAATCTTATTTCTTAATTCTAAATCTTCTGATAGTATATCAGAAGTGTGTTAGTTGAAGCCCCACTGCACTACTTATAGCTCCTTACGCCCTCTATATAGCAAACAATGCCTGATCGGTGACCGCTGGTCCCCTATGATCCCCTTTTTCTTATGTTAATTGAGAGTTGATTTGATGAGATAACCACCTATCGGTGACCATGGAGGGAGGTCTTATCCCTCCTGGCCAATCTAGTGCAGAGGGGCTTTAAGGAAATCATCACAATGCACGTGACGAAGATTATTAATATCAATCATTCGTCTTACCTGCAGGGGTGATGGTGGTGGGGTCTGGTTGTGGATCAACTGGAAGGGGAAAATTGATTAGGCATAACTTAATGAATTGTGTAATAAGTTATTATGATACTCACCCATGTTGACATAATGAAATCAGATTAAAGCTTGAAATACATGACTAATTAAATGGTCAGTAAGGTTGGAAAGTACATGTATATTCGCTGTACAATCGTAGATGTCAGTAATTTGAATCTTCCATTAGGAACTTGTTCATTTACTCATTATTTTCAATACAATACATACTCACTTATACACATAGTCTACTGCCCTTTGCTTGTCTCTTGGAAGCCCCCACAAATTTTCTCTCTGTAGCTAGCTTCTCCTTTTGTTTTAATGTCTAATCCAAGTTTCCCTTTTTTTTGGGGGGGGGGGGTATCTTTTTCCAATCTAATTACACTCTACAAAGAATTGGGAAAGATTTTACCCATTGTAATTTTTTTTTAAGACATGCATGTTTGTTGGCTAAAATTCAACCCAATGTTGGATAGAATTTACCCAATGTTGGCTATCATTTTACCCGAAAAAATGCATGCTTAATTTCAAACCCAATATGATTTTTAAAAAACCAACTTATTTTAGAGAATACGATTAGTGGGAACTATAAAATGAATTGCACATCATTGTGCATTTATCATTATTTTGCAGGCCTATGTATCTACCCCTGGTGTGTATACATTTGTTTGTTGATGATTATTTCTGCCCTCAAGCTTTTAAAAGATTTGAGCATCTACGCACATGATTTTATGCCTTATTTTTTATTAATACATCCTTTTCATATTTTGAACATACCAATGATTGTATTCATTTAACGATTTGTTATCTTTCATTATAATTCTTTAGCGCTTTACCTTTTTTTCTTTTAGAAATGTAAACAAGTTACTTGATACTGTATTATTTTGTATATATAATCTATGTAAATACAAATCAAACAAGTTTTACAAGCATACGTTTAAACAAAAACCTTGCCAAAGATTGGAACTGGGCTCGACTAGCACATGTGCTAACTTCTAGTCCCCATTAACAACTTCAATGCATATAATTATGTGTATATTTTGTACAAAATAGTATTCATATCTATGTCTAAATATCGTTTTAAAACCATTACTGTTCAATCAACATTACTCCTCCTTTATGTATTCGTGTATCGTTATTCTTTGCATTGTATGATTGTTCATTATACTCTCATTATTGTGATATGTTGTGGTTATTAAATTCAAATTCAATTCAAAAGATATAGTAAATCATTTGAAAATACAAATCTTACTAGTTGTCTCTTCTTCAGTTTTGAAGTTGTCAGTACTGAATGGTCCTAGAGTAGCTGAAATATCAAACGAGTCACATATATTATGAACGAATCCGGGCTAACTCGGCCCACGGGACTACTCGGCCCAGCTGGAAAAACTGGGCCGAGATGTCCCGACCTGATTAATCGATCGAGAGATACCAATGTGTATATGTTTGTGCTCTTTGTGACTTAATAATGCCCTTTCCAACCAAAATCTTTAATGGAATTGTGTTAAATGATACTAATGAAGACAATATATGACTTATCTTTAGGTAAAATGACAAAAAAAATGACATTTCGGACAATTTACTCACAGCTCGCAATCTGCATTGCCGCACGTACATTAAATGTGCGTTGTATCTACTCGGACCACTGAAATTCGAGCAGTGTTTTTGTCGGTAAATCACTGCAAAAATATCATTTTTATCTCGTATGAAGGTCTATTTTTTATTCCTGACACAGATTTCATTATTGAGAAGTCGAATATAGTACATTTTAGACTAGATGGTTGATGTTTGTTCACATTCTTTCGTCCTGGCCGTAAATTAGCAGACTACTGCCTAGTGCTACCGCAGCAGCTCAGCTCAGTGTGCAGCTAGCCGTACAGCGCCGCCGGCCGGGTCGGCGGGGGAATTCACTGACTCGTGCCGGGCTGCTGCACTGCATTGCATGATTGTACTGCCCAATTTGATCGAGTGATGTGTGAGTATAACTAATCAAACTAGATCTATATCTACTGTATTATCATTATTCATTCCGAGTAGAATATCCAATTTGATTTAGTGAGTAAACTAGACCTATATCTACTGTAGCTACATCATTATCATATACTAGATTAGTCATTCAGAGTAGAATATTCGATTAATGAAGGAATGGAATTTTTCTTTTTCATAATCAGATAATCATATTTTACTCCTAAAAGTTAAAGACTTGATAAATAGCTAGATCTCTCGTAAGGGCCTAGCCTAGTACTGTAAGAGAAGTGAGCTGAAGAATCGCCTTCTTTTATTTTTATTTTGGAGGGGCAGGCGCGTAGCCAGGGAGGGGGGGGGCAGTGGGGGCGGTCGCCCCCCAAAAAAAAGAAAAAAAAAAAAAAAAAAAAGGAAGAGGGCGTAGGAAAAAAAAGGATTAAGAGTCGAGAACGGTACAACGAATCGTCTTCTTTCTCTAATTATATAATGAAACATCAAAGCTTCCGCGCGGAAAAGGGGGGACGGAACTGAATTCAGATAAGGATAAAGAGTCGAGAACGGTACAACGAATCGGGGTCCAGACAACTCGCCACAAAGACAACCCGCCCCAAGACAACCCGCCACAATACCCTGGACATCCCGCCACAATACCCTGGACAACCCGCCACAATACCCTGGACAACCCGCCACAATACCCTGGACAACTCGCCACAGCCTTTTCGGACAACTCGCCACACTTTTTCCCATCATGATTTCTAGATCTAAAATGAAATGAAAGTTTAATTTTTCATGATTTTCGTGCTTTTATAAACACAGTCATTACAAAGAATAAAGTTGATTTCCCTTGTAACAATAATATATATGGAAATGAAATTGTCATTTTTCATGATTTTCGTGCTTTTAAAAAACACAGTCATTACAAAGAATAAAGTTGATTTCCCTTGTAACAATAATATACTTTTGATCTAGAGGTCTATAACAGCTGCATTTTTCTGTCCCAGAATTTTTTTAATGGTAGGATACTGGAAGCACTGGCGTACTGATAGGGGGGGGGGGGGGGGGGGGGAGGTGGGCAGTTGACCCGCGAAATAAAATTGGAATGTGGTTTATTTCTAGATTTTCTGGGTTAGTTTTGTCAGAGGCGGCATTCTTGGTTGGGGGGGGGGGGGACACTGTGCCCCCACTTTTCCAGGTTCCCCTAAAGTGCCCCCTTATCCTTTGTACATGTCCTTTTCCCTTCTGATAATTTTTAATGGTAGGAATTCATGGAAGGATAGGCCTACTGGAAGCACTGGCGTACTGATGGGTAAGGGGGCAGTTGACCCGCGAAATAAAATTGAAATTTGGTTTATTTCTAGATTTTCTGGGTTAGTTTTGCACTTTTGCCCACAGTCAGAGGCGACATTCTTGGTTGGGGGGGGGGGGGGGCACTATGCCTCCACTTTTTCAGGTTCCCCTAAAGTGCCCCCTTATCATTTTGTACATGTCCTTTTCCCTTCTGATAAGTGCCTACTTTTCTTTCTCAGATGTTTTAATTATAATGTTACTCATAATTACATAAAAGAACTTTTCAGTCTTTCTTCATTAAATTGTCTTTAATATTCATCATGTAATTTTTCAAATGGGACCTTACACTTTCAGCTTGCTTGCTCGAAAATCGATATTCAGTCCATCACACCAAATCGCGAAGTATGTTGCTTAAACAATAATGTTGTTCCACGTAAAGAAATAAACAAATATTGATGTCATTCGTGGTAATGTATTCACAATCTTGACGAAGGCGTAGGCCTTTATACAAATATCTAAAAATGGTTTTTATTATTGTTGATGTGTCCCTTTGTAGGTGCCCCTTTTTCAGAAATCCAGCCATTCTTGCGATCATAGGCGCCAGAAGTGGGGGCAGGGGACTCGCCCTCCTCCCAACGAAAAAGTGTGTGTGTGTGGGGGGGGGGGGGGGTGTGGGTCAAAACGAATTTCCACTCCCCCCCCAAAAAAAAAAAAAAAATCAGCAATAAAGCAGTATAATTGATTACTATTTAGTAACCAAAAAGATCATACAAATATAATAAAACCTAAATTGAATCAAATTAAAATGATATTCCATTCAAAGAATTAAATTTCATAATTAAATTTCAATTTACATGACATGGGGTGGAGATGATGAGAGGGATGGAGATGATGAGAGGGATGGAGAGGATGAGAGGGATGGAGACGATGTGAGGGATGGAGATGATGAGAGGGATGGAGATGATGAGAGGGATGGAGACAATGTGAGGGATGGAGATGATGAGAGGGATGGAGATGATGAGAGGGATGGAGATGATGTGAGGGATGGAGAGGATGAAAGGGATGGAGAGGATGGAGAGGATGAGAGGGATGGAGAGGATGAGAGGGATGGAGACAATGTGAGGGATGGAGATGATGAGAGGGATGGAGATGATGAGAGGGATGGAGATGATGTGAGGGATGGAGAGGATGAGAGGGATGGAGAGGATGGAGAGGATGAGAGGGATGGAGAGGATGAGAGGGATGGAGACAATGTGAGAGATGGAGATGATGAGAGGGATGGAGACAATGGGAGGGATGGAGATGATGAGAGGGATGGAGACAATGTGAGAGATGGAGATGATGAGAGGGATGGAGACAATGTGAGGGATGGAGATGATGAGAGGGATGGAGACAATGTGAGAGATGGAGATGATGAGAGGGATGGAGACAATGTGAGGGATGGAGATGATGAGAGGGATGGAGACAATGTGAGGGATGGAGATGATGAGAGGGATGGAGAGGATGAGAGGGATGGAGAGGATGAGAGGGATGGAGAAGATGAGAGGGATGGAGACAATGGGAGGGATGGAGACAATGTGAGAGATGGAGATGAGAGGGATGGAGATGATGAGAGGGATGGAGATGATGAGAGGGATGGAGACAATGTGAGGGATGGAGATGATGAGAGGGATGGAGAGGATGAGAGGGATGGAGAGGATGAGAGGGATGGAGACAATGAGAGGGATGGAGATGATGAGAGGGATTGGTGAGGGATGGATAGACTTTTATAGGACATTTGTAAACAATTACAGCTGTATTTCTGGAAACTTGTGCAATGTGTTTATGGATTTTAGTTACAGAATCGGAGTCTTATTTTTGATATTGCTAGTTTTTTTTACTTGTATATATTTAAAAGTGTTATCTATTGTGCTGAACATGTAAACATGTATATTCCAGCCAAGGCTGTCCTTCATGTAAAATTGTATTTGTATATGAATCATGTTTCTGCTCTAATAAAAACCATTTTTGAATTGAATTGAATGAAATGGAGGTGATGAGAGGGAAGGAGACAATGTTGATGATGTAAGGGATGAAGATGCTGTTGATGACAGGGATTGGTGAGGGATTGAGACGGTGTGAGGAATGAAGATGATGAGAGGGATGGAGATGATGAGAGGGATGGAGACGGTATGAGGGATGGAGACTGTGTGAGGGATGAAGACAGTGTGAGGGATGAAGATGATGGGAGGGATGGAGATGGTGACAAGATGGTGAGAGGGATGGAGACGATGAGAGGGATGGAGACGGGAGGAATGGAGACGTCTCTATCCCTCTAATCATCAATATCGTCTTCATCCCTTACATCATCAAAATTGTCTCCATCCCTCTCATCCTCTCCATCCCTCTCATCATCTCCATCCCTCACATTGTCTCCATCCCTCTCATCATCTCCATCTCTCACATCATCTCCATCCTTTACATCATCAACATTGTCTCTATTATGTATTATGCCATGTTGTGGAAATGCAATTTTATTTTTGTATTCATTATTTATTTATAGTATGTACATATTTACAGGTACACAAGATCAGATATAAATTTGTTAACCCCCAGCCCCCCCCCCCCAAAAAAAAATTGTAACATGCAGATGACACGCCACACCATTCCTTGTGTTGTGGTATTGGTACGTGTTATTTCATATGCAATTTACAAGGCAAAAAAACCCTAAATAAATAAACAAAGTTAAAACAATTAAATAAAAATGAGGACATGTTTGAAAAACACACATAATAGCAATAAACATTATTTGTTTATGACTCCAAGATACATATTCCAACAATATGACGTCAAGCTGACTCAAAATAACAATTGATAAGCAGGTGTAATCGTGTATTAATTTCATGCCACGTTGTGGTAATGCAATTTTGTTTTTTTATTTATTATTTATTTATAGTATGTACATATTTACAGGTACACAAGATCAGATATAAATCTGTTAACCCCCAGCCCCCCCCCCCAAAAAAAAAAAATTAAAAAAATTGTAACATGCAGAGACCAGTACAGATGACAGATGACACGCCACACCATTCCTTGTGTTGTGGTATTGGTACGTATTATTTCATATATGCAAGTTACAAGGCAAAAAACCCTAAATAAATAAACAAAGTTAAAACAATTAAATAAAATTGAGGACATGTTTGAAAAACACACATAATAACAATAAACATTATTTGTTTACGACTCCAAGATACAAATTCCAACAATATGACGTCAAGCAGACTCATAATAACAAATGATAAGCAGGTGTAATCGTGTATTAATTTCATGCCACGTTGTGGTAATGCAATTTTGTTTTTTTATTTATTATTTATTTATAGTATACATATTTATACAGGTACACAGATATCAGTTATAAATCTGTTAACCCCCAGCCCCCCCCCCCCAAAAAAAAAAAAATTGTAACATGCAGAAACCAGTACAGATGACACGCCAAACCATTCCTTGTGTTGTGGTATTGGTACGTATTATTTCATGTATGCAAGTTACAAGGCAAAAAAAAAACCTAAATAAATAAACAAAGTTAGAACAATTAAATAAAAATGAGGACATGTTTGAAAAAAAGATTAAAAAGGGCACTTATTCAAGATTATTTCAAGATTTATGAGAATGGAAAATGGACACTTATTGCAAGGAAAATGGGAACATGCCGAAGGAAAAGGGGCACGTGTCAAAAATAAAAAAAGGGCACTCGTCAGAGGTGAAAAGGGGGAAGGGGCACTTTTACTAAGTAATAGGGGCACTTGTCAAAGGAAAAGGGGCACTTCTTACAAAATTAAAGGGGCACTTTTTCTATGTAAAAAGGGGCACTTTTGGGGTATCTGAAAAAGTGGGGGGGGGGCACTGTGCCCCCCTGCCCCCCCCCCCCTCTCGGGAGGGCCGCCTCTGCCCCTGCCCCTCCATGCACCGGCACGTCATTGCAATATCATGTCTTAATTGCTTTGCTTTTTATATATCTCTTTGATTCTCAGAAAAAGGGAACAAAGAGGAGATTTTTTGGTTCATTTGGGGGGGGGGGGTGGTGGGGGCTGCATTATTTATACAAAAAACTTGAAGCCAATACCTTCTTTTCGTAGAATTTTTTTGAAGCAGCCCCCTCCAAAAAAATAAGAAGGCGATTCTTCAGCTCACTGAAGAATCTGCTTAGAGTACTAGGCTAGACCCTTACGTTAGATCTAGCTATTTATCAAGTCTCTAACTTTTAGGAGTAAAATATGATTATCTGATTATGAAAAAGAAAAATTCCATTCCTTCATTAATCGAATATTCTACTCTGAATGACTAATCTAGTCAGGCGCGGATCCAGGATTTCTTAGGGGGGGGCCCAAAATTGAAATTATGTGAGCCAAATATTGGTACGTAATGGTGACCAACAATGACGTAATGCGGGGGGGGGGGCGTTGCAGGGAGAGGCGATTTCCCCCTCCCTCCTCCGCGAAACGCGAAAGCTTTGACGTTTCATTAAATTATTAGAGAAAGAAGACGATTCGTTGTACCATTCTCGAAAATAATTCTCATCTGAATTTAGCTTTTCCCGTCCCGCGCAAAGCGCGGAAAATTTTACGATTTATTAAATTATTAGAGAAAGGAGGCGATTCGTTGTCGAGTTCTCGACTCTTAATCCTCGTCTGAATTTAGGTTCCCCCCCCCCCTCCCGCGCGAAGCGCGGAAGCTTTTAAATGTCCTTAAATCATTAGAGAAAGAAGACGATTCGTTGTACCGTTTTCGACAATAAACCTCGTCTGAATTTAGATTCTCCCCCACATCCTCCCGCGCGAAGCGCGGAAGCTTTTACGTTTCATTAAATCATTAGAGAAACAAGACGATTCGTTGTACAGTTCTCGACTCTTAATCCTTGTCTAAATTCAGTCCCCCCCCTCGCGCGGAAGCTTTTAAATTTCCTTAAATCATTAGAGAAAGAAGACGATTCGTTGTACCGTTTTCGAAAATTAACCTCGTCTGAATTTAGATTCTCCCCCTCATCCTCCCGCGCGAACCGCGAAAGCTTTTACGTTTCATTAAATCATTAGAGAAACAAGACGATTCGTTGTACAGTTCTCGACTCTTAATCCTTGTCTAAATTCAGTCTCCCCCCTCCCCCTCCTGCGCGAATCGCGGAAGCTTTGACGTTTCATTAAACTATTAAAGAAAGAAGACGATTCGTTGTACCATTCTCGAAAATAATTCTCGTCTGAATTTAGTTTTTCCCCTCCCACGCGAAGCGCGGAAAATTTTACGATTTATTAAATTATTAGAGAAAGAAGACGAATTTGTTGTCGAGTTCTCGACCCTTAATCCTCGTCTGGATTCTGGTTCCCCCCTCTCGCGCGAAGCGCGGAAGCGTTTAATTCTCATTTAATCATTAGAGAAAGAAGACGATTCGTTGTCGAGTTCTCGACTCTTAATCCTTGTCTAAATTCAGTCTCCCCCCTCCCCCTCCCGCGCGAAGCGCGGAAGCTTTTAAATTTCCTTAAATCATTAGAGAAAGACGACGATTCGTTGTACAGTTCTCGACTCTTAATCCTCGTCTGGATTCAGGTTCCCCCCTCTCGCGCGAAGTGCGGAAGCTTTTAATTTTCATTAAATTATTAGAGAAAGAAGACGACTCGTTGTACCGTTCTCGAAAATAATCCTCATCGGAATTTAGTTCCCCCCCCCCCCTGGCTACGCGCCTGCGGTCAGATAAACACATTTTGATACCTTGTCTAACCCCGCAAGCTCAGCGCAATAAATTACGGTCAGATGAGCATTCAGGGGCCCCTGGTGGGGTCGAGGCGGCGGAGCCAGCCCCGGAAGCTCAGGGGTTTTAGGCGTTTAATTAATGTCAGATGAGCATTTTTTTGTATACCTTATTTTGTGACACTGGCAGGTCACTATTTGGCATGGGGTCCAGGGGGCGGAGCCGCCAAAAATCAAGGGTTTTAGGCATTAAATTACCGTCAGATGAGCATCTAAGGGCCCGCCGTAGGGCCCCCGGGAGCTTAGGGATTTTAGGCATTAATCACGGTCAGATGAGCATATTTTGATGCCTCATTATTTTTTAACACTGGCAGTTTACTATCTTTTCTTTCTTGCTCTCATTCTATTTTATTTCTCTTTAATATACTTTTTTCAAAAAAGTGTGGGGGGGGGGGGGGCGGGAGCTCGGGGGTCCCGATCCCCGCCGTACCTCGGGCCCTGACATGTAAGAATCTCAAGAATCATATTTCTTGCCTGGCTGTAAATTTAGGAATTCGTCATTTTCCAACAAACACATACAAACGTAGAATTAACCAAAAAGTGAGGAAAAATCTCGGATATTATGTCATTTCAGCATTATTTGTAATCCACCGTTGTGTAATTAGAAATAAACCACGTTTGAATTTGAATTCCCCCAAGCCCCCCCCCCCCCCTATCAGTACGCCAGGGGTCAACAGCCTGGGAGGCAATTAGGCCCTTCCCCCCCCCCGATCTCCTTCTTCCCCCTTTTCTTTTATTCTTCCTCTTCTTTCTTTCCCTTTCTCTCCTCTTTCCCTTTCCCTTCTTTTCCTTTCTTCTCTCTTTTTTTTTTTTTTTGCGGGGGGGGGGGGGGGCCAAGGCCCGCTCGGCCCCCCCCCCCTGGATCCGCGCCTGAATCTAGTATAATTATGATGATGATGTAGCTACAGTAGATATAGCATTATAGGTCTATAACTCACTAAATAGTACAGCCTGTAATGTCACAATATTGAATCCCGTGAGATAATTGTGCCAAAATTGATTTTTTTTTTGGCTAACTTTGTCAATTTGGGGGTGCTGAATCCAAAAAACTTTGGTACCATTTTTTTCGACCACGTCTTAGGCGGCCATTTTGAATTTCAAAATGGCCACCATAAAAAATGCATTTTTTACCATTATTTCATATTATAGACATTGGAGAAGGTGCAAATGTGGGATAAAATGTATGCTTATGATGTCTGATATATCAATACACATTTTTATAAAATTTTGCTTTATTTCGATTGGCCGCCATCTTGAAATTCAAAATGGCCGCCATTGCTAATCCTATTTTATCTCATGTCTCAAGTTATAAGCACCTGGAAAGGTTTGTACCGTAACAGTATCATAATATTGATGCTATGTGTGTTTTCAAACAAAAAACAAGCTCCCAGTAACTGACCATTCGAATTGGCCACCATTTTGAAATTCAAAATGGCCGCCATGGAATAACATTTGCTATATTAATTCATTTGAAAGTACCTTAGAATCATCCATTTTGAGAGATCATCTGTATTTAAAGCTTGCAGGACCTGGTACATAGAATACCGGCTGTCATATTGATCATCGTATATATGCCTAAACGCATCACCCCCCCCTTCTTCCACCCGGGGGGGGGGGGGGGGGGGGCTTAATTATAACATATAACAGTTACTGAATGTGGTGTTAAAGAAAAACTAGAAAAATAAATGCCTTGGACTGGACGTATTAAAACGGTCAGAACACTCTCCATGGTACCATTCTGGTAATCAATCAGAACCAGGGTGGGGATAGTGACTCAACCACAGGTCTCCCGGTCAGTGAACCACTCCGGATTCCAGACGATGTCAAACCCATTGATGTAGACATCAAACTACAGCATCCACCATCTCTTGAAGTCAAAACAATCACTGCCAGTTCATTTGAGTTTGGCTCCTTTCAGCATGCCATCAGCGAAAATGAGATGTATGACAAGGCGTGGTTCATGGCATCCTTTTCTACAAGGTCAAATACAACTTCAAGTGCAACACACCCTGTAGCTGCAAATGAATCTCTACACATTGATATTTCTCAACTGACTGAGCCTCTTGATAGTCAATCACCGCTTACAGAACAATCAAGTGATGATGAGACTAGCCTCCACGTCCATTCTGATCAGAACAGTGATACACAACCTGAGGACGAGCAATCTTTGGAGTCGGTTACTTCAGGTGCAACTTTTGAACATTACCTTGTTTCGGATATTGAACAGCCTATGGCAATGACAACTCCTAGTCTAGACAATTCAGGTGGGAATTCCAGAGTCCATGGAATTGAACAAAGTGAAGGAAGCACTAAAACTTCTGAAGGACCTGGTGTACACTCATCAGCCAAAGCACTGAAGAAGACAGTAGTGCCAACCTGGGCAGCCACCAATTCCTTACTCGTTCAGGCACAGCAGAAAGGAAATCAATCCTTGACAAAGAGTGCGATTGTTGCTCCTCTGTTACGCCGACCTCCCACTGACTATTCATCTCTCTTTACAATCTTAAGTCTTGCTCAAGGGATATCAGCTGCTGTGGTTGGTCCTCATAAGAAAACAGTCATCACCCTTGATCTTGATTTGTATGAGAGAGCAACCAAACTTCAATCTTCCACAGGGAACAAGAACTGGATTCTTCGAATTGGTGAACTCCATGCCTGCTTCGCATCACTGCATGCAATTGCAAAATATCTCGAGGACAGTGGCTTGGAATCTATTAGCATTGAAGCAGGCCTCTTTTCCCCTTCAACGATCCGCCAAATATTCACTGGAAAGTGGTTCAAACGTGGTATTGAATTCCACATGACCAACATCATGGCGTGCTATGATCTCCTGTTTGAAGCATCAGTACATCATGAGCACTTGGACAGCATGATTAAGAAATGCGAAGAGCTTCGTAAGAAGTTACACGAGAGAGATAGTGACATTAAACAGGTTTTTGAGGAGGTAACTTCGATGATTAAAGAGCATTATCAAACCACAATCATCCAAGAGAATGACGAGATGGCAACATTCTTACTCAACTACATGAAGCAAGTTGAGAGTTTACTGCATGTGATTCGAGCTAGCAGACAGGGGAACTGGGAGCTGCATCTCGCTTCCATGGAAGAGCAGGTCAAGTACTACTTTGCACATGACTTATACAAGTATGCTAGGCTCGTGCCAATCTACCTTCTTCAAATGCATTCGCTGAAGACATCTGATCCTACTACTTGGGATGCACTAAAGGCAGGGGACTTCATGGTCACTAAATCTGGCATCCCATTCACGAACCTATTTGTTGACCAAACATTGGAACAGCTGATCAGGGAAGTGAAAGTAGCTGGCGGCATCACTGGAATAACACAAAATGAAGAAGCACTGGGTAGGTTTTTCCTGATTGCCCCTGAATTGGTCATCCTCATTCAAGACTTCCAAGATGCTTACTGTTGTACCACCAATGACTCTCAAACTACGAAGGAGCACTATCAGCTCAGTGGTTCTGTGGCTCTTCGCATGCACAGAAATTCCTCAACAATCAAGAAAGCAATCATACGACACTGCGAGGGCAATCCATTTGAAATCAGGTCAATGAAGCTGATGAATATGGTATCTAACATGCAAGTTCCTGAAGCTTTCAAGGAGGACATTCTTGAAAGAGATGTAAAGGGAAAGATCATGTTCCAAGAATTTGTATCTGACAGAATAGTTGAGTCATCGGCCAAGAAATCTATCTGGGACCCAATGAGGAAGGCCAAACTGAAGACATTCAGCTCTTGCAGAAAGAAGACACAGTGTAAGATTGGAGCCAAGCTCGTCAAGCTAAGAGAGGATCGCCAACTTCTTGCAAGATTTCTCGTTGTTCAGCAGTCCAGACCTGGAATGATACATTCACTGGGTGACACAATTGGAAAATATGAATTTTCTGTCATTCCTAGGTCGCTATGTACCTCAGATGGCCTTCTCCTTATCCCATCAGACAAAAGCTCTTTCATCCATGCCATAGAAACCTATGGAACTGAACCGAATAGTCAGTCTGAAGACCAGATCAATGAGCAGCAAGATTCACCCAACATAGAAACATCAGGAGAAGACAAGAAAACAGACAAACTGTGCATCATCGATGCCATGGCAGTTGTCCAGGCCATAAAGAAGTCCCCATCAATGGTTGACTGCTCCGACTTTGCTGCTGCTTTTGTTAGGAGCATAAGGAAAATTGCATCCCAGTACGATGAAGCACGTGTTATCTTTGATAGATACATTGATGATTCCCTCAAGGCACAGACTAGAGGGAAAAGGACTGCAGGTATTGAACCAGTGAAGTTTGATATCAAGGACAATACCAACATCAAGCTCGTTTCACTGAAGACTCTTCTGTCTCACAACTACACCAAGTCGCAACTGACAGAATATCTTGGAAAGGCTGTTCTGCATGAGTATACAAATAGTAGCAAGAACGTTGTTGTCGTCTACGGAAATGCTACATATTCCAACAAGCCAGATATGTTTGATCCAGAACTCACCCATCACACAGTCATGAGGAAGCGGATACACTCATCCCATTGCATGTACTGGATGCTACCTCAAAAGCAGCAGAGAACATCATAGATATTGATGTTTATTCTCCAGACACTGACGTCTTTGTATATCTGATGGATCTTTGTTCTACACACAATGTCTTAGGTCGCCTTTGCTTCATCACTGGAAAGGGAAATGCGAAACGTACAATTGACATTGCTGAGAGATGTTCTGCAGTTGGTAGCGAAAAAAGCAAAGGTTTGCTTGGTCTACATGCATTCAGTGGTGCCGATTGGGGTGGTAAATTTGCAGGCATCTCAAAGAGCAGATGGATCAAGCAGTATTTGGGCCTTGACCCAGAATGTGACATAGTCCATGCATTCCAAACATTAGGTGAAGAAGACTTCAACCAGGAAAGTGTGTTATCAGTCTTGGAAGACTTTGTCTGCAAGGTGTATGCTAGAAACAGCAAAGCCACAAAAGTGAGTGACCTTAGATGGGAGTTATTCAGGGCAAAAAATCTTAAGGCAGAAAAGCTCCCACCAACCCTTGGATCCTTGACACCACACATCCAGAGGGCAAACTTCGTAGCCAGAGTCAACAAGGGATACAAATTTCCAAAACCAAAGCTGCCCCCTCTAGATGGAAATGGATGGGAGCTTTCCCCAGAAGGAACTTTCAGTGCAACCAAGTGTTTAGAGCTTCCTGCGCCGAAGGCAGTCATGGAATTGGTCAAATGCTCATGTCGGAAGGAATGCAAAAGCCATTGCTCTTGCAAGAAGAACCATCTGCCTTGCACAGCCCTATGCAAGTGTTGTGACTGTGAAAATACACAGGACTATGATGTGAATAGCCCCGATGTTGACTAGGTGAATATAAAATTGTAGATTATTAGAAATTGTTGTTTCAACGTCGCAACTAAACTCACATCCATAAGATTAGTTGTCATTTTAGACACAGTTGTAAGGAGGTACATTTGGTAGACATTTGGTCTTTGAAATCACAATCGCATGATTTATCAGTCTCAGGTTATGCCATGCATTATATGTCATTATTCAATTCAACATATCGCAATATAAAGCAGGAGTTGACTGCCGTGATTGATTCTAGAATCACATGCCTTCCAAAATGATTGATTTCGCATTTTAAGCGCTCCAATACCCAATATGTGTTACAAATCTGAAATACCATATTATGGCGGCCATTTTGAATTTCAAGATGGCGGCTAATTAGAATGGTCATCATTAAACGAAGCATGTATTTCCTTTTAAAGCATGTATATCATCATAATGATGATACTATAACAAGTTTTAACCTTTCCATGCACTTCTAACTTGATATTCAAGTTGAAATAGGCTTAACAATGGCGGCCATTTTGAAATTCAAAATGGCGGCTTATCCGGAACAAAGCAGAATTTCATGGAAATTTGTATTACTATATCAGACATCAATGCCATGCTTTTTATCCGAAATTTGAACCTTCTATGATGTCTATAATATGAAATAATGCTCAAAATGCAACTATTTATGGTGGCCATTTTGAAATTCAAAATGGCTGCCCAAGACGTGGTCGAAAAAAATGGTACCAAAATTTTTTAGATTCAGCACCCCGAAATTGACAAAGTTAGCCCAAAAAATCAATTTTGGCACGATTATCTCACGGGATTTCATAGTAGCCTCTACTAAAATCAAATTGGATATTCTACTCGGAATGAATAATGATAATACAGTAGATATAGATCTAGTTTGATTAGTTATACTCACACATCACTCGATCAAATTGGGCAGTACAATCATGCAATGCAGTGCAGCAGCCCGGCACGAGTCATGCAGTGAATTCCCCCGCCGACCCGGCCGGCGACGCTGTACGGCTAGCTGCACACTGAGCTGAGCTGCTGCGGTAGCACTAGGCAGTAGTCTGCTAATTTACGGCCAGGACGAAAGAATGTGAACAAACATCAACCATCTAGTCCAAAATGTACTATATTCGACTTCTCAATAATGAAATCTGTGTCAGGAATAAAAAATAGACCTTAATACGAGATAAAAATGATATTTTTGCAGTGATTTACCGACAAAAACACTGCTCGAATTTCAGTGGTCCGAGTAGATACAACGCACATTTAATGTACGTGCGGCAATGCGGATTGCGAGCTGTGAGTAAATTGTCCGAAATGTCATTTTTTTGTCATTTTACCTAAAGATAAGTCATATTTTGTCTTCATTAGTATCATTTAACACAATTCCTTTAAAGATTTTGGTTGGAAAGGGCATTATTAAGTCACAAAGAGCACAAACATATACACATTGGTATCTCTCGATCGATTAATCAGGTCGGGACATCTCGGCCCAGTTTTTCCAGCTGGGCCGAGTAGTCCCGTGGGCCGAGTTAGCCCGACTCCATTATGAACAAAGCATGGAGTTAAAGAAATTAGTACCACATGGTACAGAACACTGCGTGAGAGAAAATTAAATTATTATTTTATTTTGCTTGCTTGAATATTATTAAACATTATCACTAGAATGAAGTTAGATATATTAAATTTGCAAATGGGGTGGGGGGATCGGGGGATGCATAATGACGAGTTGGCATATTACCTGCTTCCCAGATCACCAAATCGTCAGAGTATTTATTCTGGCACCTGTCTCCCAATTTCTTCCCTTCTCTCTCTCTCTCTCTCTATCGTTTCATCAAATCATTCCACTTTATATCTCCCTCTTTACAGTCCATTTTTGTATAACATACTCTTAGCTCATACATTCTCAGGTTATAAATTCATTAAGTGCGCTGCTATATACAGTGCGTCCCAGAAAAAACGAAACCCAGAATAAGCGATGTTTTATCACATTTATAATTAATAAATGACACATAAAGCTTAGATCTTCCTCTTTCATTTGATTCAACTCATATGATGCATATTTCACGCATGAGTGATTAAGATCAATTTGAGGAGAGGAAACCACAAAGTCATTTGGCGGACGGTACATATTGCTCCGTTTAGTCTCATTTCACAACGCCCCCTATCGTCAGAGCCTGGTCAGAGTCAGCAGCCTAACATGTTAGCCTATGGACGTTTTTAAAAAAAAATCGTTAAAAATTCATTTTTTGTTTAAACGAAAAGCACATCCACCCCGACGTACGTTATCACTAGCTCTTTCATTGGAGCCCTCATGTCTCATTGACTTTTGAAAGTTCACCCACCGTAATTTTTCAAAATAGGTTGCAAGCTCGTCATTGCCTATAATACACATGTGAAACAAGTCTAACTTTGGACTCAGTTTTCCAAGCGATTTGAAGATTATAGGTCGAGCACACGAAACATAAAAAGCATGAATTATCATAGATCACTTCTGCCTATTTCATTTTGTCCATTTCATCCAACCCCCCACCGTAATTTTTCAATTTAGTGAAAGCAAACATTTTGCCGAGATAAGCAAAAACATGAATATTCATGAACGGTCAGACAATACATCATTTTAGTACGTAACGTATATTGAATGGGAATGGGCGATGATCCGTGTAGGAGGTAGAGGTCAGTAGTTTGTGCTGGCAATGTTCACGCGAGCGAAAATGAGACAATCGGAGCAATATGTCTGAATTTCAAAGAGAAAATCACATTGCTAGAAAGTTGAGTTTCTGCCCTTTCATATGAGAACGTCAATCAGTAAAATTAGCAAGGAATGACAAGATTCTGCTTGTTTAAAGGGATAGTTGAGTTCTATTGCAGAGGATGCTACACAAAATAATTGTTTGTGTGAGATAATGAAAAAATGAGTGTCAAATTTGAAAGAACATAATATTTAAATGACACAATCATCTTTGTTTGATCAAACTCGGTTCAGAGACGGCTAAAATATTACAATTTCTAATGCTTGTGTACCACCACGAATATTAGATATTTTGAAAAAATTGAAAAAAACCGTTGAAAAAAACGAAATAACGCCTTTTACGTCGTATTTCAGCCAACGCCGATGTTGGCTTTTTTGTTGGCCTTTTCGTGTTGATTATATTACCCACAATTAGCCGGCTCATGTATTGCTATTTTTAATTAAATAATTATTTAACGGTCACAATGTTTTTTGGAAAGTGGAGCTGAATTGGCATTATCGTATTGGCTAAATTTCACACATTTTGAGGTCTAAAAATTTGGTCAGTGATAGGGTATATAATTTTGTATATGGTTGGAAAGGGCATATCTTCGAGTATCTAAATCCAAAAAAGGGTACGGGTTTGCCAAGCCATAATGGAGATACGGCCACAGAAAGAATTTCCAGAACTTTAGAGGGCGCTATTTATGTTTTGCATAGCCATTGGAACGTGAAATTTGGCATGGCTATGTGCAATTATGAGATAAAGATACTGTGAGATTTAAATTCAAAACGGAATTTATATGAGAAAATTATGGCAGTTTTAGATTATTTAGGGGTCAATTTTTCAAGAACTTGAGAGATTTTTGACGGAGTCGGTTTCAGATTTCAATTTTGAGTACGAAGATGGCATTTTGAAGGTCAAGTGATACGTCGCAGATGAAAGAACATCTCTCAGACTATCTAGAGGAATTTGTTAGAAATTTGTAGGATCTAGGATAGTGGAAATAGGAAGGAAGAAAGAAAGGCCTTAAAATGGACCAGAAACGGACAAAATGGCGCCTGGACGGTTATGCATGAGTGATTTCGAGAATCGAAGAAGGTAGTGACCTTGATGAGATGTTAGAGACTATGCCTTTGAAATTTGAAAGGAAAAAGACATGAGGAAAGCACCTAACTAGGAATAACAAACACTACGTGCAAAACGAATGGGATTTCTGGACGAAAAGGAAAAGGAAAAGGAAACTAGAAATGCAATCGTGTCACAACGATGTGCGTGCAATGACGCCGTGTTTCTACGTGTCAAACGAAAGAGCTTCTCTCGGACTATCCAGAGCAATTTGCACGAAGTCTGTAGCTTCTGTGATATTGGAGATAGGTAGGGCGAAAGAAAGGCATCAACAGTGACCTTGATGGGATGGTACTATGCCTACGAAGTTTGAAAGAAATTGGGATAGGGGAAAGAACCTAGAAAGGGCTCGCAAGCACTGCGTGCACAAACCAATGGGATTTGGTGCATGTTTGACATTGCAATCAAGTTCGTTCTGGGGGCCAAAAGCGTGAACCCGATATGCCCCATAGACAATGCGTGTAATGAATGGGCGGAAAACGTGCAGGATCTGTATTATGGCCGGAGTTAAATTGTTTTTTCTCTCTCTCTTTACGTCTCTTTATGGGCCGTATTTGGTATCATTAGAAAGAGAATTTCATGGTTGTTATTGTAAACCACTCTCTTTTTTTCTATGTTAATCCTATCGAAACACGTGATGTAAAATAGATGTATAGGACAAAATGGCGTCTTAAATGGCCCCCTTGACCAATTTTAAAAATCCGGCCAAAAGGTGCCCTGCGTATTGGAACTCGGCATGTCACTGCAAATTTTCAAGGAAAAAAATGGACGTTTAAGGGGCGAAAAGCAGTCTGAAAAAATGACGTCATAGCCGAAACGTGTTAGGTTCGGGCGGAAACTCGGCGGAATTCGTGTAGTGATCTTTGTTCAAATGCGATTTACTCACAATTTTCTGTGTGAACATATATAATACTTGGTATCATCCGAAAGGGCACTTCATTGCGGTCAGTTTGACACTATTGTTAACTGCGCGCAATGTATTGCGCGCATTGAACGCGCTATTACGTAATCCATAGTAAATTCATCATTTTTGGCGATAACTTTGCGCTGACATATTCGAATTTTACCAAACTTGGTAAACAGTTGTCACGTATATGAATACATATGTCTGCAAAGTTTCATTGATGTAGGTATAACGATCGCCATTTTAGAGCAAGTTGAAGTTATTTCTCAATTTTCTTGAAAATGGCGAATTTGGAGGGCAATTTTCTCAAATTTGGTCAGTGATAGGGTATATAATTTTGTATATGGCTGGAAAGGGCATATCTTCAAGTATCTAAATCCAAAAAAGGGTACGGGTTTGCCAAGCCATTATGGAGATACGGCCACAGACAGAAAGCCAATTCCCAGAACTTTAGATGTTTTATTTTATTTTATTTATGTTGTGCAAAGCCATTGGAGCGTGAAATTTGGCATGGCCATGTGCAATTATGAGATAAAGATACTGTGAGATTTAAATACAAAACGGAATTTATATGAGAAAGTTATGGCAGTTTTAGATTATTTAGGGGTCCATTTTTCAAGAACTTGAGAGATTTTTGACGGAGTCGGTTTTAGATTTGAATTTCGAGTATGAAGATGGCATTTTGAAGGTCAAGTCATGCGTCGCAGATGAAAGAACATCTCTCAGACTATCTAGAGGAATTTGTTAGAAGTTTGTAGGATCTAGGATATTTGAGATAGGAAGGAAGATATAAAGGCCTTAAAATGGACCAGAAACGGACAAAATGGCGCCTGGACGGTCATGCATGAGTGATTTCGAAAATCGAAAAAGTAGGTGACCTTGATGAGATGCTAGAGATGATGCCTACGAAATTTGAAAGGAAATGGATATGATGAAGGCACCTAACTGGGAATAACAAGCACTACGTGCAAAACGAATGTGATTTCCGGACGATAAGGAATATACTAAGGAGAATATTAATGGGGCAGAATGTGAACGAAAACAAGGCAATGACGAAGGTTCGTCATTGCAAATACTAGAAATGCAATCGTGTCACAACGATGTGCGTGCAATGACGCCATGTTTCTACGTGTCAAACGAAGGAGCTACTCTCGGACTATCCACAGCAATATGTAAGAAGTCTGTAGCTTCTGTGATAGTGGAGATAGTTAGGGCGAAAGAAAGGTCACCAAAACGGCCCGAAACGGAAAAAATGGTGTCTGGACGGTCACGCATGAGGGTTTCCGGAGAACGAAGAATTTAGTGACCTTGAAGGAATGCTAGAGACTACGCCTACGAATTTTGAAGGGAATTTGGGTAGAGGAAGGGATCTAGAAAGGGCTCGCAAGCACTGCGTGCAAAACCAATATGAGTTGGTGCATGATGAACATGTTGCGACGCGTGCTTTCGCACGAACGGCCGCCCATACTAACACAACCGAATAACAGTCTTGAAAAATGACGTCATGGCTGAAACGTGTTATAATAGGGCGGAAACTTGGCGGAATTCGTATAGTGACCCTTATTCAAATGAGATTTACTCAAATTTTTCTGAGTGAACATATACTATACTTGGTATCATTCGGAAGGGCACTTCAGTGCGGTCAGTTTGAAATGATTGTCATCTGCACAAAACGTACTGTACGCATCAAACGCGGTATCACGTAAAGCATAGTAAATTCATCATTTTTGGCGATAACTTAGCGAAGAGGGCATAACAATTTACTAAACTTAGCAGACAGTTGTCACGCACAAGCTGAAATCATACATATGTATGCGAAGACAAATTGGCTTTATTATTTATTTGGGTTCTAGGACAATTAACCTCGTGAACAAGCATCCCACCCCATCCCCCTCCCCCAGAACATTACCCTCTGTTCATTAAAGGGCAAGTCCACTCCAAAAAATAACTTACTTTCAATAGAAGCAAATCATAACCTGGGCAAAGGCATGGGACAATCAAGTTTTGGGGGATAAAAAGGAAAATTAATGGGATAAATATATATAAAGCAATTGATAAATAGTGATGCAATGACGTCACAACTTGATAACCAAATTGGCAAGTTGTATAGTGATTTTCTAAGTTCCATAGTTTTTCACACTGTCTTCAAAACAATCCTAACTTCCTCTTTTGGGGTTCTGTTTCTCTAGTTTTTCTACATCTATTGAAAGCAAATTATCTTTGGAGTTGACTTAGCCTTTAAGGAGGAAGTCAACCCTAATATTAAGTTGGTTTTAATAAAAGCAGAACAAATAGACAAACAAGTCAGTGAAAGCTTGAGCAAAATCTGATTAGAAATAGGAAAGTTATGGATTTTTGATATTTTCATCAGTGAAACAATATTCGACAACATTGTGATCCATCGTGCGAGTTCCTTTCCAAGTTGCTCTCTACAGAAAATTTCATAAACTTTCATTTCTTAGTTATTTATGACAGAATAGATTTGTTTCATCAGGGGTTGTTTAAAAACATATTTGCAATAATTGTATTTAAGGTGAATGTATGAGTGAAAATTTGTTTAGGGAAGAATACAAATTTTTGAAGTGTTTTAGTACAGGGCATATTATGGGAGGGGATGTCGCAAGATACGTCATAGAGTTGCAGATTTTTGTTTGATTGACTGCACCTTCACAAATTCATGACTTCCTTATCTTTTTAATAGCTGAAAATTCTTCAAGCTCTAGGCCAATTGAAGGCTAGAAACAAAGTAAACGCGAATACATTCACGCACCAAGGGACCCATCTATCTAAATCATATAGGCAGCTATCATCCTTACGATACCTCACTTGAAATTCACACTGGAATATTGTTGAAATACTGGAAAAACTGTGGACATTTAAGGATCTACTGAGAATCAGGGCTTGTAGAATGTGGATCCCTAAAATAACGATTATTTGTTTATTATTTATTTCTAATAGGGTGGCACATATCATCAATTTGGTAGTCTTCCATGAGGCCCTGTTTTGTGAGAATAAAACGAATAATAGCAGCAAAAACAAAATAGATAAATACACACAAGCATATAAACAGGTAAGATACAAATTAATTGGTATTCTCATGAAATAACTGATCATTCAAATTCACCTACAAGTCATCTGCAGATAACATGCCTTTTTATCCTTCATGAACTTATATAACAAATACATGTAGATTTGAAAGAAAAAGAAGAAAGGGAAAAAAGATTGATATGTAAGTGCGGTATGATAACAGAATTACAAAATCATAATTTGATATTCATAACAACATACTTCTCCGACATAAGGGTAACATGAGCCAACAGAGACTTACGAAGAATAAAAAGACAGGACACAAACGCATAAAAACAAAACAAAGGAACATGGGAGTAGGGGAACAGGTCAATACAAATTGATAAATAGGGCTGATCATGAGAACAGAGAACAAAAGGGAAAGGGAGAGAGCGCACGATGTGAATGATGCAGAGACAATGAAAAGCAAGAGAACGCAACGGGAGAAAACAAATGGATATAAGAAACGGGGAGAGTAAAACACGAATTGACTACGCGAAGACAATTTTTTTTTTAATTGTAAAAGAAACGGTTTTGATTTTCTCTTAAATAATAATAATAATAATAATAATACATTATATTTATATAGCGCTTATTACAATGTTCCTAAGCGCTTTACAAAGTTGTACTTAGATAATAATACATTCAATAACTATAATTAATATATACTAATCAATCTACAATTAATTCAAAATACATACATAAGCACAGATACATCTAGTCAATACATATAGATACAATAGAATGAATTAAATGAATTAAGTGATGGGGAAAGTTTGATATAATAACGAGGAAAGTTCCAAATTGTTGGGGCCTTTACTTTGAATGTATATAATAGCGAAAAATGATTTTAGAAGAGGTAAATAAAAGTTACCACAATGTCTAGTTTTTTAATTTTCTGGGGGACTGTCGTCACCTCATAATTACGACCGGGAGGAGGTCTTTTTGAAATTGTCATGAATTTTCTAATATTTTCGCTTTAAAAAACTGGGTAGATCATTTCTTTGATCTTCTGAGAAACAAGAAAATTGATATTCGGGCAGGAGGGCGGTCCAAATATCAAGATAACATTGCATTTTATGTCAAGTTATGTTCACATTTATGTTCATACTTTGTTATATATCGGACATAACACGACCAAATACCTTGGCAACTGTCCTTGGACTTGACGCCCAAATCCCTAAGACGCACGCATATCCACGTACCAATCGCAACACACGCACACGCACACGCACACGCACACCCACAGACGCACACCTACACAAATTTCGCAACGACTCAGCCAGCCGCTGAATAAGCGGGGGGGGGGGGGGGGGGGGGGTAAGAGCACAATTAAAAACAGTTAGAGGGGGATCAACCCCAAATCCCAACCCCCCTGCGCACGCGCCTGCGTACACGTATGTATTATGTGGGTCTATACGAGAAAGAACAATTTTCTCTTTTGATTTTGATAGAAAATCAAACCTTTTTCATACATACTTAATAGGCATGATGGCTCTGATGTGAAATCCCACGTTCCATCTGGCAGACACTCCCCAACACCATCTCCTGATAATGTTCCGCTTGAGCAGGAAGCAGTGACTGTCTCGTGCGTATCGTAGGAGGCTTTTTCTGGTGTGATCACCACCGCAGAGTCAGTAATATTTGGTTTAGGGCACGGTTCTCCTTGCGCTTAATGATAATAATTATTTTAATAATATAAATAATATTATAATAATAAATTTAATAGTAAAAACAAATAAAATAATAATGATATTAATGTTATCATTATTAATAATATTAGTAGTATTATTGTTATTATTATCAATATTTTTATTATCATCATCATCATTAGCATTTGTAGTAATAGTTTCATCCTCATCATCATTATCATTATAAGAATTGGTGTAATCATTGCTGCTCTTGTTGTTGTTGCTGCTGGTGTTATCCTATAATCATCATTAACTCTTTGTTTGCTTTGTTCGCCGATTTGCACGGACGTAGGCGTGCCAACTTCGCATTTTTGCACAGATGTATACGAGTCAATTAGACATTCATAATACCGCTCGCAGTGTGTAGCCACGCGTTGCGTTTACTATTGTTTACATTGTATACATCGCACACTTTCCGGTAAACTGTTTTTCTTCATAGTGTTACATTCGAAATTACCGTGTATTTAGCGGTTTTCTTTGGATTTGTTTACTGATGTTACGATGGCACCTGCTGGAAAACGTCAACGTGTGTTTAGTGTAGAGGAGGCTCGAGATCTTGTTACTATGGAAGCATGGAGCATGGACTCTGATTCCGACGAATCGAGCAGTGACGAAGACTCTAGTGATAAAAGTGTTCCCTGAGAGTAGACTGATAGAATAAGAATGAATAAAAATTAATGAAAGAGCTAGAGATGACAGCAAGAAAGAGAGTAGACTGATAGAATAAGAATGAATAAAAAAAATGAAAGAAGGAGATAGAGATGACAGCAAGAAAGAGAGTAGACAGTGATAGAATAAGAATGAATAAAAATAATGAAAGAAAGAGATAGAGATGACAGCAAGAAAGAGAGTAGACTGATAGAATAAGAATGAATAAAAATTAATGAAAGAGCTAGAGATGACAGCAAGAAAGAGAGTAGACAGTGATAGAATAAGAATGAATAAAACTAATGAAAGAAAGATGTATCCTGTCTTGCCGTCATCTTTATATCTTTCTTTTATTATCTTTATTCATTCTTATGCTATCAGTGTTTACTCTCTTTCTTTCCGTCATCTCTATCTTATTATTATTATCATTTTCCTATCTATATGTACCCTATGTCTTGCCGTCATCTGTATATCTTTTTCTTATTATCTTTATTCATTATTATGCTATGAGTGTAATACTCTCTTTCTTGCCGTCATCTCTATCTCATTATTATTATCATTTTCCTATCTATATGTACCCTATGTCTTGCCGTCATCTCTATATCTTTCTCTTATTATCTTTATTCATTCTTATGCTATCAGTGTTTACTCTCTTTCTTTCCGTCATCTCTATCTTATTATTATTATCATTTTCCTATCTATAATTATGTACCCTATGTCTTGCCGTCATCTCTATATCTTTCTCTTATTATCTTTATTCATTCTTATGCTATCAGTGTTTACTCTCTTTCTTGCCGTCATCTCTATCTTATTATTATTATCATTTTCCTATCTATATGTACCCTATGTCTTGCCGTCATCTGTATATCTTTCTCTTATTATCTTTATTCATTCTTATGCTATCAGTGTTTACTCTCTTTCTTGCCGTCATCTCTATCTTATTATTATTATTATTTTCCTATCAATATGTATCCTATGTCTTGCCGTCATCTCTATATATTTCTCTTATTATCTTTATTCATTCTTGTGCTATCAGTGTTTACTCTCTTTCTTTCCGTCATCTCTATCTTTTTATTATTATCATTTTCCTATCTATATGTACCCTATGTCTTGCCGTCATCTCTATATCTTTCTCTTATTATCTTTATTCATTCTTATGCTATCAGTGTTTACTCTCTTTCTTTCCGTCATCTCTATCTTATTATTATTATCATTTTCCTATCTATATGTACCCTATGTCTTGCCGTCATCTCTATATCTTTCTCTTATTATCTTTATTCATTCTTATGCTATCAGTGTTTACTCTCTTTCTTTCCGTCATCTCTATCTCATTATTATTGTTATTTTCGTATCAATATGTATCCTGTCTTGCCGTCATCTTTATCTCTTTCTCTTATAATCTTTATTCACAGTAAAGTCCTTTCATTTCATATCACTATTTCTCTCTCATAATGTCTCTCACGTCCGTTCTCCATATTTTATTCATTGCATACTCCACTCGTCAATCATTTCTGATAATAAGCTCTCTCACAATAAAGTAAATGGAAAACAATGCAATATAGTTTATATTTTAAGATTGATTCATTCTTTCTTTGTATATCTATGGCTGTGATAAATGTACTTGAAATCAATTTTATTGAGGGGTAAAGAAGGTGAGAGAACAGATGCGGTGAACATTCATAATGAGACATTTCAATAAGATGCTGATTATGTCATGTATATCACATATAATATATTATGCCTATACCATTTTTACATGCTCATACCAGTGGGCAAAATCAATAACATTCTCTTATTTCTTATTGACTTATCATGGCACAACAAAGAAAAACATCCCCACGACGTCCCTTTTCATGCCCCGCTAAACCGGACATTGACAATAACCTGGGGTAATAGGGATTTCAATGGGCAGATTAGCCCATTGTCAAGGGTGGCTGAGCGGGGTACTTTCAAGTCTCTCCCTATTGAACTTCTTTTCTTCAACAACCTAAATACTAACCTTCTGAATTGTTAGAATACTTGAGCAAGGTATGTAAAGAAAGGTAAGAAGTCCACCTTTCTAATAGATTCGATTTGAAGATGTCTTATCATTGCTAAATAAGAAATTCTAGAGGGATAAAAAACTGCCGTAAATAAGAAAAATTAAACATTATATAATTATGATTATTATAAAAATGATAATTCAAAATATAACAAATGACGGTTCATCGAAAAGCACGTTTTCCGGTCTACAACTTTGCTGCACAATATTTTTCATCATGATCATCCAGTGAAGAGTTATAGCCTCTTGATTCAGCAGAGTCAATAAAGATTCCCTCGAAATGTGTGACCCTAAAAGAATGTGGCACAGGGGGGTTTTTTAAGTGGCGCATAAAGAGTTAATACAAAGCTTAATTTACAATATGCCTTTTCCTTAGGATACAAACGGCCAAATGATATTATAAAAAATGACGACGTGGATCCTAATCTAATAATTGGGTGATAGTAGACATGTGGCTTGTCATTTATTGTTCCCAACATGTAGTTTTATAATGAACTCGACAAGAATCGTTCATTATCCGATTGTGACTAGACCTGCGTACAGTACATATTCGCTAAAGTACTCACAAACATGATTTATTGATAAACTGTTTTGTTTGCTTACCTGAACAAGACAGAGTCGCAGGACTAGTATCACGATCCCAGTAATCAGGGCTTCCATCACCGGATGGATAGCACCAGTACTTGTCGGGTCCTGTCTTATCGTAACCAGTTATGCAGGAAGTACCAAAACTATAGTATGTCCCGTATGTTTGTTGGTCAGGATCAATTATGATGTTTGGGTCAAGATTGGTAGGCCTGTCGCAATCTGAAATTGAGAGAAATAATACGTCTGTATAATAAACTATTCCAGCAAATCTCATTTTCATGGCTGAAGCAATTGCATTGGCTGTCAATCAGACAACCAATGTTGTTAAAGATCTTGACTATCATATGAAATTGTCTCCTTACCATTCTGCAAGCCCCTGCCTTCGTTCAAGTTCAGACTGCTTCATACTCCATGTGCCCAGAATAAATAGTACAGCTGGTATTAATGCTTTCCAGGCCTCTGTAACACGACTGTGGAATTGCCTGCCACGATCTGTCCTCCTGTCTCCTTCATTAAATGTTTTATAAGGCTCTCAAAACTCTCCTATTCATTGATTATCGATAACTTTTGCTACTTTTTGTTGTTTAACTCTGTGAATCGCTGTGAAACCGTTTAGTATGTGTAAAAGCGCTAACTAAATGACTTTGTTTTTATTGACTTTGTTATTACACAATTTTTGTCCTCAATGAGACTGGCCTTTTCTTAGAAAGTTGTACTGCGAAAAAGGTGGCCCCAAAAAGGTGCCCCCCCCCCTCCCCTTCTGCCGGCCAGGACTAAGAGTAAACTAACAAAAGGAGTCCCCGTGCTCTCGGGGCGGCCCTAATAGCACATAAATTTCAAATCTGAGATCTAAATTTATAATTGAGTGTTTTAACTGCACTGAGATCACCTTGATGTCACTCGACAAGATTGTATAACAATACACAATATTTCAGAGGTTGTTAAGGTCACTCCTAAATCGGAGACTGCGCTTAGACGAAAAATAGTATTCATAATTTCTAATGAAACCTCATATCACTATGAGTTTGGTGATGTACGAGAAAATAAGAATGTCAACACATTGATACCATTTCCGATAGAATTGAATGAGACTGATTTAGTTCCAAATCCTCATGAAAGACCTAGATATATTTGTCACAGAAAGCATGCTCTTACTCTGATTTTCGATATCATTTACTTCCTAATTAGATTAATTACTATCATATTGTGATTCTGGTAATTCTAATAAGCGCTATAAAAAAACTGAATATTATTATTATTATTATTAGCCTTGAATCGCTTATCGATTTTTTAATCTTTTATGAAGTTGCTCTTGCTATGTGTTCTTGTATACGTTTTAATTTTTATCTGTTAACTTAATTTGTACCTATTTAGCCTTACGGCTGCAAGATAGATTACCCTTAAGTAAATGGAAATTACAAATATGTTTGGGGCAAATAGAGATTTCGAATTTTATTTTTTATACAAAAATCATGAAAACCATTACAAAAATTAAATTTTTATGTCATTTGATTTTAATTCCATTGAATCCAATATCAACGTGTATATAATACAACATTTTTCATACGATATCAAAATCATTTCAGATGACAGCAACTATTTTAACAGTATACATCTAAAATATTTCACATAATGATGATTTGTTTTCTCTTTTAAACCAAGATGTACCTCATTGTACAATGAGTGGCAACTGGAAAGTGGTCCTCCTCCGCTAATAGGGACTTTTAGATTGAGTGGACGAGAACGGCGTGAACGTCCACTGATCATGCGTGTCTATGGCAAGCCGTTTTAACATTTATTCCTATTTCTTGATATCAAGAATTACCATTGCTTTACAACAACAAATCATTTCTTGATATCAAGAAATATAAATAAATGTTAATGTCTTGCCATGGACATGCATGATCAGTGGACGTTCACGCCGTTCTCCTCCACTCAATTAAAAAGTCCCTAATATTGCGCGGCACAGGGCGAGACATTGGATTTACATTGTCTGATCTTTTTGAATAAAATTATAACACGCTCGCAAAGACTTTCAAGATATCAGCGTGCGTCACGTGTTGAAATGTGTCAAACTTGACGATGACGTTACGTTATCCGAACATGATTTGATTATTAGGGTATTTGAATTACGGTTCAATAAGTTTAATTCTTAAGGGTTTTATGAGCCTTTATTGTAAAGGACGAAACGTTTTCCCGAAAATAATGTGAAAAGGTAACTAGAAAATAAAATAGCAATTATAATGTTTATAAAACCACGTACCTTGTAACGAATACTGCACAGAGCAAAGTATGATTAGCAATCCTACACCTACTGAAATAGATGACTTGATCGCCGCCATGTTTCTGCTTCTCCTCGCTCAAGAAACACACGAAATAAAGCATAAAGTTAAACAAAAAGAAGCCCAACCAGCAGTATAACCAACGAAACACAATCTACAATAGATTTCCTGTAAATCTGTTGCAGACTTTGGTCGACAATAGTTGTATAATCTAAAACAAACAGTCTACTTTCGTCATATAATCTAGAACCAACATACAGTATGAATCTGTTTTGTTGTTGATCTTACTTGCTGTAATGTTCATAATTGTGATTTGAACAAATATACCGAGCCTTAATGACTCACTAAGTGACACACGGTAACCCCGGATACACATAAAAATTCTTCACACACAGATAACGATACAGTTTGCCAGAGATCAGATTATTATCGTGGGGGGGGGGGGGGGTCAAAATTCAGGAGGGGAATACTGGGCTGTTAATCATTTCCAATGATATAATAGATAACATGTAAAGTGTAATACTCTATTCTATCGTTTACCCCGAAAGCAATTGAATCGTGTTCAGAGAATCCAGAATACAACAGCAAGGCTCATAACAGGCACTCGCTCTAGAGACCCAATTTTACCTAAATTGTTTAATATCCATTGGTTACCAGTTTAAAAAAGTGTATTTTTTTTAAAGTAGATATTCATCGATTTTAAAAACTAACTTTAATTTCATTATTGCAAAGTGAAACTTTAATATGACAAGGTAATTAAAATCCAAACCATTTTATACTAGTTCGGAAATTGTTTTAAGTTGGTTTATAACCCAACTTCCCCGTTTAGAGACAGTTCAACTCGTCCCCATTTCGTTCTTAGTACGTTCGACCGCGCTCCTATTGTGCTGTGCAATCCCGTTCTGGTTCGAGAACTAAACAAAACAACGCGTTCTTCCTAATTGATGCTCGACCACATCACGGTGTAACACGTTTCTAGTAGGATCAAAGTACGGCAATTCCGTTCGTAGTACGTCCATCTCGGTTAAAGTACGTTGGGCACTCCGTCTAATTGCAGGACGGGGACATTTTTTTAACAGGCTCAGAGTTCTAGAGCACCCTTCCCGTCCAAGCCAGTCGGAGCCCGTCCATGAAGTTCTTAAAAAGATAGTTGTTAACCCAACCTCCCCGTTTAGAGATAGTTCAACTCATCCCCATTTCGTTCTTAGTACGTTCGACCGCGCTCCACATTTTGCCAAAACTCAAACGTAAGCTGCATAAAGTGAAAGCTATAGTAGCCTATATACAACAACATTTTTCGTTACAAATAGTACAGGATAACGAAGAAGATCAAGAAGAACAAGTAGAAGAAGAAGAAGAAGAAGAAAAGAAAAAATAATAAGAAGAAGATGAAGAAGGAGAAGAAGAAGTAGAAGAAAAAGATATCAAGCAATCCGGGATTCTTCGGATAGTTTCTCGTCTGCCAGATCACTTAGGGCTTACTCCTCAGATCTTTATTCACTGCATGAGATTTAAAAGATCAAGAAAATGTTTGATTCAGATCTAAAACAAATAATGACAAGTCATTGTTTTAGGCTCACTGCCCTTAAAAAGAGCAGTTGCAGATGGTTTCATTTTGAGCATTTAAAGTGGGTTTAGCATCGAGTTTTATTTTCGGCATCAGTCTATATTTTGCAGCCTATGCAGTTGAACGACTATCCGCAAGACCGAACCCATTTGAGAAAAAGCCCGGATCCGCGGATCCTCTACTCACCTGAAGGATCACGAAACCGAACTGTTCTAATTGGCTGAAATGTAGGTTACATAGTCAGGTTTTACATGCGACTGACACACGATGAATAATTCGTGAATTTCGGTCGGTCTCAGGGACCTTTAGTCCCCTGGGCCTGGGAATCTCTTTGGGTCTTGTGGGACTATAGGATATCCCGTCTTTACAATCTAACGGACTTTAAATGATTTAACCATAGATTTCGGGATATGGAATTGTAATTCCATACACCCTAATAGTTAAATTAGGATATACATTGAAATATAATTCAGGCCCTCATAAAATAACGCGTTTTGTTGTTTAAACAAAAAAATTAAAATCTTTTCAATATCATAAGCGCAGAGGGATCAGGTGTATAAATTCGTCGACATGAATAATTGTGCCTCACCTCCAAAAAGACGCATCACAAAACTAGACCTACTGTCATTGTGCGCTAGCAGAGACTTTTGGTCTGGTAGCTTTGAAGCCAGGGGAGTATTTTACAAAGACTAAGATCGACTTTAAGTTGGACTTAACTATAACATGCCGTTCATGCCACTAGTTGCTCTCACCATTGGTCTCTCAAGGGACGTCACAAATCTACCGAATTTATTTTTTTGATAGTTCATTGTTGAAGAAAAAAAAGTTACTTGCATTGTAAACTTAATTTATATTTAAGACTTTTTTCTTCAACAATGGTGAGAGCAAACAGTGGCATGAACAGCCTGCCATAGGTAAGTCCAGCTTAAAGTTGAGCTTAGTCTTTGTGGAACACCCCCCACGTCTGCTTGGAGCTTCCGTTGAAAGAAATCAATAAATCTTCAAAATATTTTTTTTTCTTCTTCAATTCTAGACTTACATTTATGTGTAAACAAATCAAATATGCGGCAATACTCACATGCACATCGTATTCTTGGCGTCCAGACCCCGTGCTTGCAGACCGACCTCGGTCCGCCCATCCTCATCATTCCCGGGGTTCCATCACACTCAAACACGTGACTATCGGAATGGTGGAACACCGCCCCCGCGTTCAACATGTTCTCTGGTGCGGTGCAGTTGTCTGTACATGGATATCACAACAACAAAAAAACAGTGTACGTCAGTAGTGTAGCTAAGGGGTACTTGGCGGGTGCCCGCCTCCTTAACTTTAGGGGGAATTAACAACAAAATGGGGAACGGACGTACTCGTCATGCTTGTTGAAATAATTAATATTCTGATAACCCTGCCAATAATCATCTATTATCGTAATGGCCTTTAATATTCTCATTTAATCCACCGGGGAAGACCAGTGGACAATCATTTTCACAGAGTGAACACATTTTTATGACAGTGTGGAAATACTGTGTTCACAGTGTTGAAACGTAATGTTCACAGTGTGGACAGGTTATATTGCATAGGCACATAATGTTCGGTGTATAAACATTTTTTCACATTGTGACAGTGTTTACAGATTACGTTCACAGAGTGGGGGGAATATGGCCCCAATGTGGACACATTATAGTCACAGTGAGGACACATTATGTACCAGGGGCGGATCCCGGAATTTCTTACCGGAGTGGCACAAAATGGCCGAAAATTTCGTAACGACCCAGCCGGCCGCTGAATAAGCGGGGTGGGGGGTCGGGGGGGGGGGGGGGCGTGCCCCCTTTGCCCTCTGGATCCGTGTCTGTGTACACTGTGTGGACCTCTTTATGTTCACAACGTTACTGTTCAAGTATATTCGTACTTTTACAAACTGGACGGTGACCGCCAATGTGCGGAAACCAGGTGCCGTCGTGACAGGCAGCCTTCCACGGTCCATCCACGAAGATGCCACCCTCGCATGAGAACCTGATGGTGTCTGAATGGTCGTAGAAGGACTGGCCGGAGCTCCCCGATAGCTGTGACGTGTGAATGATCTTCGGGTCATCGAAGGGCGGTGTCACGCACTGATCTACAAAGGTGGAAATTAAAGGATACTTATCAAGCCCATATAGTGCTGCTTTTTATGTCAGGGCCTCCATATGTACATGTAGCTGTCATAATAATAAAAATATGAGTTGCTTATATTACTTCTACAAAATGAATAATCCTACTGAAAGTTTTAAATAAACTCAGTAAACATAACTACTACTGATGAGGAGCATAGTTGATGCGACCTTACACGCTTGTATGGAATAGAGTAAGCATGGTTGGGTTCCATGTGAGGAATTTCTTATTGTCCTTCACTCCCCTCATGCCCCTAAACCTATCATCCATAATGCCAAGTACGTTTTAGGTTTATTTTATAATCCAGTTGTACATTATTTGTTTTTTGTTTAGGCCGGTGATGCACTCTTTAAAGGCCAGCCCCCACTCTGACGAATAGGGGGTAGCGCAAGCTACGTTAAGCTGCGAGTTGCAATATTGAATTTCCCGCCAATCATCGTGGGTTGCCTTCAATTGTCGCTGACGAATCCGCTAGCGACCGCAGACGGCCGAAATTATCATTCGCGTTTGTCGGCAAATTTTCAGCACGTCGAAATTTTTGTGGCGGCAAAAAAAAAAAATCGTTGTGATTCCGTCGTTTGCCGCTACTAGGTGAGCCGGCCTTAACGAAACACAGATGGATGAAGATTCGCTATACTAGACCCGTGACTGAAATTAGGAAGGAATTTAAAGGTTTCCGAGAGCTTTAATTTAGTCTCGTGAAACTTGTTTTATGTGTATCTTCGGTCTTCTGGGAAGTGTTGGCTTTCACTGTCACTAATGTGAAATCGAAATAGACCTAATTACATAGTGTTAGAAGTTTGTTCACCTCTTAAAGTTGCACTGATCCGCATATGATGTGATTGTCCAACATAGCAACAGTGAACTCAGATTGATTTAAACCATGTGAATTTGATGGCTGAATACAGTGATATTTACGAAACCATGAACAATCCTTACCGAGGCACTTGATTGTCATAGGGTCTGGGTCCCATTGGCCGGTTTTGTTGCAATATGAGAACGCTGGACCAGACAAGGTCCTGTCACCAATACACTTCATGATCACTCTTGAATTATATTTATACGGGTAACTTTGAGGATCCTCGATAGTCGCCTTTGGTGGAACAGAGGGTGGGGAGCAGCCTGAAATGAAATAGGTGACAGTGAGTACTTTCACAGAAGTATATGGTGCATTTTCTATACTTTAACATTTACAACATGATCGCACAGTTTTCAAATATCAAGAAACGGCAACTGGAAACAGACTTGTGCGTCGCTAATCGGAATGTGCGAACATGAAAAAACGTAGAAGGAGGGGGAACCCCCTCCCTTAACCCCCCTGCCCCTTCCGCAGACTGCTGTTACCCCATTATTACTGCTGGGAGGTGGTCTATTGGAATTGTCATGGCTTTTCTTATTTTTTAAAGTAAAACAAGTGTATACATGTATATTATTTTTTAGACCTTCTAAGAAAAAAAAGAGAGTTTAATATTCGGGCGAGAGATGTCAGCCCTCCTAACCCCCCCCCCCTTTCCTCTTCCACCGGACAGTCAAACCACCAATAGTGTATGGAAATCCACACCAGACCCTTTACCGCCCTTCCCCTGCTGCAAAGAACACACTCATTCACACTCATTCACAGTGTTAATCACAGTGTGAATCACAGTGTGAATCACAGTGTGAAATCACAGTTCACACTGTGAACACAGTGTGAAACACAGTGTGATTCACACTGTGAATGAGTGTGTTCTTTCCTTTTCCGGCTATCCACACTGTGAACCACAGTGTGAAACGATTCGACCACAATGTGAAAACGCCCCAATTTAACACTGTGGAGCACACTGTGATTCACAGTGTGATTCACACTGTAAATGAGTGTGAATGAGTGTGTTCTTTCCTTTTCCGATTATCCACTGTGTGAAACGAATCGACCACAATGTGAAAACGCCCAAATTTAACATTGTCGAGCACACTGTGATTCATAGTGTGAAACACAGTGTGATTCACACTGTGAATGAGTGCGAATGAGTGTGTTCTTTCCAGCAGGGTCCGCGTCCTACTCAGTGATGCTCATACATTGCTTCTAGATTGATAATGGCCTCACCAGTTGATTCACAAGCGATTGGTGGACTCCATGCCCCATCGACACAAGTTGAAGCTACAGAGTCCAAACCGATACTCAGGCTGAACCCTTGAGAGCAAGAGAATGCCACCACAGAGGCGTGTGCGTAAGAACCAGTGACATTGCTGTTCGGTGGAGCATGACAATCACCTTCAAGTTTGACAGAGGTAAAGAGAAATAATAAGATGGTCTACAGAAAGAAAATCACACAGCAAAATCAAATTGGCAAACATAATGCAATACAAATTTGTAAACGGGCTGTCTGTCTTAAATCAGCTGGACTTCAATCACGAGCATATCGATGATTTCAAACTTCAGCAAACTCAGTCTATTACAATTTAAAAGCGACGATGGGGTCCATTTTTGTTCAAATATGGTTTAACAAAAAAGTTAGTCTGAGTTCGAAGTAAATTCCTTTATTAAAGCTAATATTACACCATGTCGGGTTTTAATGAATTTATTTAGTATAATGGGGATCATTGTGGCTTGCGTCTTGCTGCCATTAATAATGTTAAAAAACCATTTTCAAAGCAATTTTGTCCTGTTTGATCTCCACAACTGTCCTTGGATTTGCCAACTCCCAAAACACTCCCACCCACACACATCCATACACCCATCCCCACACACGCAAACAAACACTCACACGCGCACGCACACGTATATGTATTAGTAGGCCATCAAAATTAACAATGAAATCACAGGTTACACAAAAATCAAAAGAGGAGTACATCAGGAATGCGTAATGTCCCCATCTCTGTTGTGCAACTTGTGCACAGAGTTGGTATTCAGGCAAATTTCAGATATGAACGGTGTTAGTATTGGGGGTGTAAATAATAATAATGTACGTTATGCTGATGACACTGTACTTTGCGCAGAGAATGAAGCAGATTCACAACATATATTGGATATTGTAAAAGTCAAAAGTGAAGAGTTTGGTCTAAGCATGAATTTCAAGAAAACTAAGTCAATGATTTTTTTGTAGAACAGAGATTAAGCCTAGATTATGTTTGAAACTCGATGGACATATCATTGAGCAAGCCAGTAATTACATCTACGGACAAAATATCACAGATGATGCCAGATGCGAAGCAGAAATAAAAAGAAGAATAGAAATTGCTCGGAATACATTTCTGGCAATGAAAGGATTATTCACAAATAGAAAGGTGAAATTTGCGCTTAGGTTGAGACTAGTAAACTGTTATGTATGGTCTGTCCTATTATATGGAGCAGAAACATGGACACTAAACAAGGCCATGGAAAATAGAATAACATCTTTTGAAATGTGGATCTACAGAAGAATGATGAAATATCCTTGAAACGAATGAAAACCAACAAAGATATAATGCACATGGCAGGGCGTAAACAAATTGCACTAGTAGGATTAGTTAAAAAATGAGTGTCAAATTTGAAAGAACATAATATTGAAATATCAAAATCATCTTTGTTTGATCAAAGTCGGTTCAGAGACGGCTGAAATATAACGATTTATAATACTTGTGTACCACCACAAATATTAGATATTTTGACAAATTTGAAAAAAACCGTTGAAAAAAACGAAATAACACCTTTTACGTCGTATTTCAGCCAATGCCGATGTTGGCTTTTTTGTTGGAATTTTCGTGTTGCTTATATTACCCACAATAAGCCGGCTCATGTATTGTTATTTTTAATTAAATAATTAATTAACGGTCACCGTGTTTTTTTGAAAGTAGAGCTGAATTGGTGCGATCGTATTGGCTAAATTTCACACATTTGGGGGTCTAAAATTACCTTCATAGCAATTTTAGGGTCTAAAAGGGCACTATAAATGTCATAGATAAGAATAAGAGCAATAACCATGCACTTTGGACGCATTTGCGGTCTGAAAACAGAACTCAACTATCCCTTTAAGGAGAGAAAAATCAAATACTTTGGTCATGTTAAAAGGCACCAAAGCCTCTTAAAGGATGTATTGGAAGGAAGAGTGGAAGGAAGTAGACCTAGAGGAAGACCCAGAATCAACTGGGGAGAGAATGTCAAAAACTGGAGTGGACTAATACTGCAGGAGTGCACCAGAATGGCAGAAGATGAAATGGAGAGATGTTGCAATCAACCTCCGAATCGGGAGAAGATACTAGATAGATAGATGGATAGGCCTATACGAGAAAATCGATTTTTCTCTCTAAATATAGTATTTTTGATTTCGATAGAAAGGAAACCCTTCTCATACGTACTTAGGCATGATGGGTCCGATGTGAATTCCCATGTTCCATCTGATAAGCATACCCCGACATCATCTCCTAATAATGTCCCGCTTGAGCAGGAGGCAGTGACTGTCTCATGCGTATCGTAGGAGTCCTGTTCTGGTGTGATTACCACCGCTGGGTCCGTAAAAGTTGGTTTAGGGCACGGCACTCCTTGCGCTAAATGATAACAATTATTTGAAAAACACATAAATGATAATTATGATGATAATAATAATAAAAGATCACTACCACAGGGTCCGTAAAATTTGGTTTCGAGCACAGTTCTTATTAAAGAGCATATAAAATGAAAAACAACGCATTAGGAAGGTGACATGCAATGACTCGCCGGTTTATTGCCGTTTTGTTTAAAAACCAGTACTATTCAATTGGTCCATTCCCGTTTGGTCCACACACAGCTCTACATACATGTTTATATGTATATATATATATATATATATATATATATATATATATAAAAGAGAGAGAGAGATATATACATATGGGCAGAGGCAGAAAGATACGAGAGCAGGATAAACAGAATTAATACAAGAGTACATGGCATTATACGAATTGGGAATTAGACTAACTGATTATTAGACTTGATGAACAATAGACCAAATGGGTTGTAGACTAATTGGAGAATAGACCAAATGACTATTAGCCTAAATGGTCATTAGACCAAATGATAAGTAGACCAAATTAATATTATACCATGTGAAGAGTAGAAGGGCTGAGTGTAGACCATATAGGAATAGACGAACTGGGTCTAGACCAAACGGCAATTCACCATCTCGCCTGCTTCTCGCGATGCGAGTGAGAAAAATAAATGACAAATGAGAATCGGATGAAAAGGAAGAAGATAAAAGGAAATGTATGAAAGGAGGTTTTATGAAACCCACACTCTCCCTGGAACCAATTCCCATCTTAATTCGCATTAAGAAATATTCAGAACGAACGTTCGACACGATGGTTGTTCTGTCGAGACTCGGCTACGTCCTGCTCCACTGAAAAAATTAAAGCAATAACTGTCCATTTTTTAAAGAATGTTCCAATATCAGACGGTTATTTCTGTCTAGTCGGGTTCCTACCCCTACTTGAAGACTCAGACATGAGGGGGGGGGGGGGGGGGTAGTGAGCACTATTTTCTTTTTCTTTTTTGCCCCCGGATATTTGAAAATCGCGCCGGCCGATATTTCGCTCAGTGGGGGAGGGGGTGCCATAGTGAGCACTTAGTGAGCCCCCCGCCCCTTAGCAAAAAAAAGAGGTAAATTTCTGGTCACATTTTTTTTTAAACCTTTTTTTTTTTGCCCGCCTTTTTTGGCCAGGCAAGGCCCGCTCGGCACACCCCTGGTTCGCGCCTGCCCAAGACCATCCGAATATCGTCCTAACCTGTGCACATCGCAATATCTGGATTAGGATCCCAGGTACCATCCGGGTAACAGTAGCTCGAACCCGGTCCAGTCATCTCGTAACCAGGTGAGCAGGAGATGGCAATGTGTGCCCAATCTCCGTAAGAAGTCTTGTCAGGGTCTATCACAAGGTTGGGGTCCGGATTGGTAGGCCTTGCACAAGCTGAAATCATGCATATTCATCATGTGAAGAAAAAAATTGACATTATTATTCAATTGGGTTCTAGGGACAATTACCCTCGTGGACAAGCATCCCCCGAACACAACCTAGGACAACCACCCCGAAAACAGTTACCCACCCCATCCCCCTACCCCAGAACATTACCCTCTGTTCGTTAAAGGGCAAGTCCACTCCAAAAAATAACTTACTTTCGATAGAAGCAAATCATAACCTGGGCAAAGGCATGGGACAATCAAGTTTTGGGGGATAAAAAGGAAAATTAATGGGATAAACATATATAAAGCAGTTAATAAATAGTGAAGCAATGACGTCACAACTTGATAACCAAATTGGCAAGTTGTATAGTGATTTTCTAAGTTCCATAGTTTTTCACACTGTCTTTAAAACAATCCTAACTTCCTCTTTTTGGGCTCTGTTTCTCTAGTTTTTCTACATCTATTGAACGCAAATTATCTTTGGAGTGGACTTAGCCTTTAAGGAGGAAGTCAACCCTAATAATAAGTTGTTTTTAATAAAAGCAGAACAAATAGACAAACAATTCAGTGAAAGTTTGAGCAAAATCTAATTAGAAATAGGAAAGTTATGGATTTTTTATATTTTCATCAGTGAAACATTATTCGACATCATTGTGATCTATCGTGCGAGTTCCTTTCCAAGTTGCTCTCTACAGATAATTTCATAAAATTCCATTTCTTAGTTATTTATGACAGAATAGATTTGTTTCATCAGGGGTTGCTTAAAAACATATTTGCAATAATTGTATTTAGGGGGAATGCATGATTGAAAATGTTCTTGAGGAAGAATACAGATTTTTGAAGTGTTTTAGTACAGGGCAAATGGGAGGGGATGTCGCAAGATACGTCATAGAGTTGCAGAGTTTTGTTTGATTGATAATTGCACCTTCACAAATTCATGACTCTTTAATTTGTTTAATCGCTGAAAATTCTTCAAGCTCTAGGCCAATTGAAGGCTAGAAACAAATTAAATGCGAATATATTCACCCACCAAGGGACCCATCTATCTAAATCATATAGGCAGCTATCATCCTTACGATACCTCCACTTGGAATTCATACTGGAATATTGTGGAAATACTGGAAAAACTGTGGAAATGTAGGAATCAACTGAAAAGCAGGGCTTGTAGAATGTGGATCCCTAAAATAACGATTATTTATTTATTTATAATATTAATAGGGTGGCACATATCACCATTTTGGTAGTCTTCCATGAGGCCCTGTTTGGTAAGAATAAACGAATAATAGCAGCAAAAACAAAATAGATAAATACACACAAGCATATAAACAGGTAAGATACAAATTAATTGGTATCCTCATGAAATAACTGATCATTCAAGTTCTCCTACAAGTCATCTGCAGATAACATGCCTTTTTATCCTTCATGAACTTATATAACAAATACAAAAAAAGTCATGTAGATTTGAAAGAAAAAGAAGAAAGGGAAAAAAGATTGATATGTAAGTGCGGTATGATAACAGAATTATAAAATCATAATTTCGAAATTCATAACATACTGCTCCTACATCAGGGTAAACAAGAGACCCAGAGACTTACGAAGAATAATGACATTATAAGACGCAAACGCATACACACAAAAGAAAGGAACAGGACAGTACAAAAGTATAAATAGTATAAATAGGGCTGAACATGAAAACAGAGAAGAAGAGGGAAAGGGAGAGAGCGCACGATGTGAATGATGCAGAGACAATGAAAAGCATGAGAACGCAACGGGAGAAAACAAATGGATATTAGAAACGGGGAGAGTAAAACACGAATTGACTACGTGAAGACATAATTTTTTAATTTTTTTGTAAAAGAAACGGTTTTGATTTTCTCTTAAATGAATTAAGTGATGGGAAAAGTTTGATATAATTACGAAGAAAGTTCCAAATTGTTGGGGCCTCTACTATGAATGTATATAATAGCGAAAAATGATTTTAGAAGAGGTAAATAAAAGTTACCACAATGTCTAGTTTTCTAATTTTCTGGGGGACTGTCGTCACCTCATAATTTTGACTGGGAGGGGGTCTTTTTGAAATTGTCATGAATTTTCTAATATTTTCGCTTTAAAAAAGTGGGTAGATAATTTCTTTGATCTTCTGAGAAACAAGAAAATTGATATTCGGGCTGGAGGGCGGACCAAATATCAAGATAACATTGCATTTCATGTCAATTTATGTTCACAATTCCACGATACTTTGTTATATATTAGACATAACATGACCAAATACCTTGGCAACTGTCTTTGGGCTTGCCTCCCAAAACACGCACATCCACGCACCAACCTCAACACACGCACACGCACACTCACACGTGCAATTACATGTATGCATGAATATATGTGGGCCTATATGAGAAAATTGATTTTCTCTTTTGAGCATCTTTAATTTTGATAGAAACTCTATCCATTTTCATACATACTTAATAGGCATGATGGCTGAGTTGTAAAATCCCATGTTCCATCTGACAAGCATGACCCAACATCATCTCCTGATAATGTCCCGCTTGAGCAGGAGGCGGTGACCTGCTCACCCGTATCGTAAGAGCCCTTTTCTGGTGTGATCACCACCGCAGAGTCAGTAAAATTTGGTTTAGGGCACGGTACTCCTTGCGCTAAAAGATAATAATTGTATGAATAATAAACATTATGATAATAATAATAAAATTAATACTAAAAACAAATACAATAATAATTATAATAATTTTATCATTATTAATAGTATAAGTAGTATTATTGTTATTATTATCAACATTATAATTATCACCATCATTAGTAGTTGTAGTAATGGTATCATCTTCATCATCTTTATAAGAATTTGTATTATTATTGCTGCTCTTTTTGTTTTTGCAGCTGTTTTTATCCTTATTATAGTCATCAATACATAGCTTAATTTATAACGGGCTTTGTCCTTGGGATACAAAAGGCCAAATAATATTATAAAATCAGACATGTGGCCAGTCATTTGGTTTTCTCAACACGTAGTTTTATATTGAACTTCGACAAGTCTTGTTCAATATCTGACTGTGACTTGACCTGCGTGCAGTACATATTCACTAAAGTACTCACAAAAATGAATTATTTATATACTCTTTTGTTTGCTTACCTGAACAAGACAGAAACGGAGGACTAGTATCAATAGGATACCAGTAATCAGGGTCTCCGTCATAGCAATAGTACGCGTCGGGTCCTGTCTTATCGTAACCAGTAATGCAGGAAGTAGTAAAGGGATAATATACTGCGTATGTTTCCGTGTCAGGATCAATTCTGATGTTTGGGTCAAGATTGGTAGGCCTGTCGCAAACTGAAATTGAGAGAAATAATTCGTCTGTTTAATAAACTTTTCATGGCCCGTAAGCACGACCCTGTCACTTCTTTGCTGAAACAATTTCACTGGCGGCCAATCAGATCTTGGCTATCATATGAACATGTCTCCCTACGATTCTGCAAAACCCGGCCTTCGTTCAAGTTCAGACTGCATCATACTCCATGTGCCCAGAACGGTTCTAGGACACCTACCCCCTGGACATCCACCCCCGGATTACCACCCCCAGTCAACTACCACCTATAGGGCAACCACCTTCTATGACGACTACACCCCAGGACAACTACCCCCGGACAACTAACCCCTACGGCAACTACTCCCTAGGAGAACTACCCCCAGGACAACTACCCCCCGACAAGTACCCCAGGAAACTAACCCCTAGGACAACTACCCCCTACGACAACCATCCTCTAGGACAACTACCCCCGAACAACTTTCCTAGGGGGTAGTTGTCCTATGGGTAGTTGTCCGGGATAAGTTGTCCCAGGGGGTAGTCGTCCTAGAGGGTGGTTGCCCTAAGGGGTAGTTGTTCTAGGGGATAGTTGTCCTATAGAGGGTAGTTGACTGGGGCCGGTTATCCGGGTGTGGATGTCCAGGGGGTAGGTATCCGGATACGACCCAGAACAAACAGTTTAGCAGGTTATAAGGCTGTTCAGGCCTTTGTTACTCGACTGCAATGACCTGCCACGATTTGTCTCCTTCATTATATGTTCTAAGAAGGTTATCAGCAAAAATCATGAAAATGATGGTTGCATTTACTTTCCGGTATCATTTGATCTTAATTTAATTTAATATAATATAGGTTTTCCCGCCCAACTTCGTGAACTTAGCATCCGAATTAACGTTACGTTCATTCAAGTTCGTGCGAAATTGAATGACTATGTAGATCAACAATCAAAAAGCTAATTTCGTCATTCAATTTGATTTAGTAGCATGCGATTTCATACTCTTGCCACGGAGACGTGCAAAACGAGCATACAATTTAGAAAAGCGTGCAAAGAGCATTCAAATTCGCGCCGGACAGTCGATGGTATGTCTTCTTGCATTCAATTTCGTGATTAGGCATACATATGTGACATTTGTGCATTGCTTTTCGTATGATGTTAATTTGTCACTTAATATACTTCTGTTTGAATAGTTTTATGCAAAGTTTACTTGGAGGAATGACATGCGTATTCGTTCTGTCATTGCACAGGTGACTGTTCCCAGAGAAGGTGCACAATTTGTGACTTCTCTTCTAAGCACAAGCTATATATAAACAGATATTTTAGGTAGAGTTCAGGTTTAATAGACATGGACATGATGGAAACAAAATACAATGATGAATAAAGAATGAGATGTTATATGAAAAGAAAGATCACCTACTCAATCAAGATTGATCAAAACAAACCATTTGAAAAATAACCCCTAAGGCAGTTAAAATGAAAAATATGAAGATATGAATAAAGAGATTTTTCAACAAAAATAACAAAAATGTCGAAAGAAAGAGAAAACATAAAATGCAATATATATATATATATATATCAGACAAATAAGAAGATTGTATAATGTGCAATCATGTCAGAAAAGATCATAGAGAAAAAGAATAAACAAATGAACATGAAATACTGAATATCCGAATGAACATCCAGCCTCATACTTTGATTAAGAGGTCTAGTTTTAATTTGAATGACCCGATTGCGAAAGAGGTTGCCCATAGACGAATATGAAACCGCAATTCGCCAAAGAATTCAGCTCCCACTCAACATTGGCGAAATTGAATGACCCTTACGCATTTCCCAATTGACTGAACCAAGCTTTAATTTGAATGTGCATGTTTAGAAAATTCGGTGACTCGAAAAGAAATTGAATGCAACAAGTTTAAAAATGTGCGAACTCGTATTCCAGACGTAATCCGGACATGACTTTATTATTAGGGTATTGAAATTACCGTTTAATATAGGATTTCCCGGCCAAATTCGCGAGCTTGTCATTCAAATTCATTTGTCTTGCGTTCAAATTCGACGGTTTTAGTGCTGTCGGGTATATCTCGGGTTTATATTCCTTTTTCTAGATTTCAAATCTATGAAGTTTTCGTTAGAATCTATGTATGTTTCATTCCAATTAATGAACAAAGTGCTTCTTTCGCTATTTGGTCATTCGATTTAGCGCAACACGATTTTCTGACATCGCGACGGTGTACTTTTAGCATTCTAATTCATTTGTAGCATTCAAATTAGCACTTTGTGCACTAAACTTAATGGTCAATATACATTTCTCGTTTATTAAACACTTTTTATACTAGCTCATTCTTTTTCTTTCAAGATCGTTTTTCATGTGTATTTCATCCTATTTTATGTTCTTGCATTTATACTCTTTATATACTTTTAGATTTATCAGATATTCATCAGCCTTTAAGTTTGATTGTTAAAAAAAAGACTTACATCTACGGACTTGATGGTCTCAATATTTGTGAAATGTTCATGTAAGGAAGTTGTTTGTCTTGTGTTTTATCATAAATTTATCACAATTTCATTATGGAGGAAGGGTACAATATTGTGACTGGGGTAGGGGGATTTGTATCCCCACTTTTCCGGGGTATATGAACATGTCCGTTCAGAGATGCCATATCCCTTGATTTCGCCCCTTCTTTACCTAATGTCTGACTACAAACATATGCTTTGTCCTCAAAATTAATAAATTGAATAACAGAAAAGACCCCAATGGCAAATCATGTATTTAATTGCATTTTTTTAAAGCTGTAAACGTGTGTTGCATTTCTTCCCCCTAACATTCCTAACTTGAATAAACATAATTCGAATACGAATGACAGGTGTTAATTTGAAATATAAAAATGACGCCTCGACAAGTGACGATTAATTTGAATGCTAGTTGAGTAGTTTCTAAATTGAATGACAGATCTATGAAATCATTCGACCAAAATCCTAAATTAAATACAAAATCGGGAAAATTGAATGATAATTGGCATGGCAAAGCTGATCTGCGCTAACTTAAATGCAAAGTAAATGAATTCGAATGACAAACTCGCGAATTTGTCCGGGAAATCCTATAATAATAATAATAATAATAATAGGCATTTGTATAGTGCCGTCTATCTAGGAATTCTATTCCGAGGCGCATTTATTATTACCCCGGCTTTAGCCTATCGGCCATTAATCTGAATTAAATTTAATATAATATTAATGTGAATATAATCCTATCTTCTTTTATATGAGCCATTACATAGCTCTAGCATTTCAAGGAATTAATTCCTGCCATATACCCATTTACCTTACCTGGGTCGAGTGTGGCAAATGAAGATTAATGCCTTGCCAAAGAACATTAGTGCCGTATCGGGGATTTATTATTACCACGACCTTTGAATTTCAAATGAAGTGCTTAAACCACTCGTCTACGACACTTCTACTTAGCTTTGAGTTTTTTCAATATGAGTTTAATAAGTTGATTTCCTGGAGGTCTTATGAGCCTTTATTGTAAATGACGAAATGTTAACCCGAAATAGCCAAAGAAAAAGCAATTATAATGTTTAACAAATCACGTACCTTGTAACGAATGCTGCACAGAGCATAGGATGAATAGCAGTCCTATACCGAGTGAAATAGGTGACTTGATCGCCGCCATGTTTCCGCTTTTTATTCACAAGAAACACAGAAAGTGAAGACAAGCTGAAACAAAAATAAGCCTGACTCGCAATAAAACTAACGAAACACAATCTACAAAAAATTGTCGATAAAACTTGTGCAAACTTTGGTCGATAACAGACATATACCCTCAAACAAACTTTGTGTCGTTTTATCTAGAACAAACAACCAGCACAAAGCACTTTTTGTTGATCTTACATGCTGTAATTTTCATAAATTTGATTTCAACAAATATCCAGAGCCTTAATGACGGACACGTGACCCACGGTAACCACATATAAACACATTAAGCATTATTTACACCCATATAACGTAACAATTTGCCAAGCATCATATTATTATCGTAGGGGAATACTGGGTTATAAATCATTTCCAATGGTATGAGAGATAAGATTCGTAAGGCGCCAAATCCACTTAAAATAAAATATTCAACGCGCACTAGTGCAAAAAAATGAAACAGCATATACAATTTAAATGCACAAAAGTAGGCCTATCATTTGACAAGGATAACAATATTAAGAATAGTCTAATCAAACAGATTTGTTGAAGAATTTGTTGTTACTCTTCTGCTGATCTGCTATTCCTAATCTCTCGAGGAAAAGTTTTCCACAGCGAGGCATGAATACACCCCTCCCCCTCCACAGGTATAACATTGGACCATTACACGGTATTTTCTTCTTGTGCTTGAAAGGGCAATCCAACCTTCGTTATAAGTTCGTTTGTTTGAAAGCGGAACGATAAGGGAATCGTAATGGTGAAAATTCGAAATAAATCATATCAACGATAATGAGTTTTTGAAATATGAGATCACTAAATCTATGCGAATCTCAAACTGGCAATGAGTTCAGTGATTTGTGACGTATCCATGACAACTCTCCCCTTGGTCGTGTACAAAAATATCATACGTTTCTATTTTCCCCTTAGCGCCTTCTCCTTGGGGCACTAATCGAAATATATTGGGGGTAGCATGATAAGTATAGGTCATCTAAAAAGAAAAGACCCTCCTGATTCACAAATGTTGAAAACTTGACATTTTTAATCATTCTGTGTGTTAACAAATGGGAAGGTTGTCCGGCACTTCATCATAGTGACACTACCGATTCTGCCAATATGAAGTGCCCATATTACAACTTTAAATAGTCAATAACTTTCTCATGTTATATCCGATCAAAACTGTCCTTATTCTGATTCTCTTATTGTTCTGCTTTTTAGAGTAGCCCATATTTAAAGATTAGATTTCTCTTTAAACACCCTACAGTTTAGGCATAAAAAAGAGAAGGACACACAAAATTGTACTGGCCATTACATTTATTTGCCACCATTGCAATAAACCATACATGATCATTAAACCAAATATTTGCATATCACATGTGATGTATTATGTTACAAAATAAAAAGCGAGAAACACATTTGGCTAACTTAATCTACACATCAGCAAGTATATACATGCAATTTAACTGGCGGAGCACCGTATTGGGGAAAGAAGGAACGAAAGGAGGAAAGGAAAGGAACGAAGGAATGAAGGAAAGAAAGATTTAGAAGAAGACGAATCAACCCCTTTTAGCTCTTTTTCGCATTCCGTCCAGAGAGTAGGTCCTAAGACCTAAGACCAGGACCCCGTCTTAATAATTGTGAGTATCTCAAATTTATCGCAACTTGGTTTTACTAAATTACCATTTCCTGTCTTGATCAGATCCATGACAACTATTTAACATCGTATTGTAATTGAAAGACTTAAAGGGATCCGGTAACTTTGTCTCAGATTCTGTAACAAAATTCTGGATTTAGCTCATGATGCAATGATAATTATAAACCTTTAGGTCAGTCAGGAACCCCATGGCTTTTACAAGCTGATTGCTTGTCTGATTATCAAGATATTTATGATTGGAATTACAAATTTTGAAAACCGTTTGCCTGACGGTTTTCATAACACTACAGTCTATTGGAGAAAAAGAGTATGGTAAAACCGGTCACTCAAAGATTTTTACTTTTTTGAGGCACTTCTTGATCATTTTGAAGCGCAATTTTTTTTAGGGCTTCAATATTACACCATATCACAGACACTGATAACGCGTAGGGCCGTGTATCTCAGATTTAACATTGTTAAACGATCCCTTTAAATGATACTGACGCCCTTGGTATGTCAATACCATGGTATATACAATAATTATAGCACAATAAAATTATGAGTGTGGCAAATAAAGAGTAATCTGTGAGTATGTCATAATGATTTGACTTTGCATTTCACAATGATAATACTAACATGTTTTGTTATCATGGGTCGGAGGTCGTGCAACATTTTGAAAGTCCAAAGCTAGATTATTTTTCCACTCATGTATTATTTCCTTTTACCGGAATACGTCTATGTTTACTGCATATATAATTTGTATGTGAAATCAATTTTGGTAATAAAAGCTCAAAGAAAAGAAAATCAAAATCAGAAACCAAATATACACAAGAGTCTATAACAAAAAAAAAACTACTACAGTGGAAACTGAATATATTAATAAAGAGAGATCCATATATATCGTCATCATTCTTCTTTTTAAATATTTATCATGAATGTAGACAGCGGAAGCAAACACGTCGATGAGTCTTTTCAAAATACACTGTCGCTCATATAGTTGGAATATTTTTGTTTTAAAAACCATGCATTATGGCTCAAGGCATGCGCACACAGAGGATTTGTTTATGTTGGGAGCCGGAGTAAAATGCAATAAATTATTGAAAATTTATTGCATTTTCTTTTCTTTTTTATTTTTATTTATGGAAACTGCCCCCTACCCTAGCCCCCGCTGTGTACAGTCATGGTTCAGTGACACAGCAATGGCCTCGTAACTGCGAGGCCTCTGGATCAAAACCGTGTCGATGTGCCATATAAGTGCCCTTTTGTGGGGCATTAATCCTCATTACTGTCATTTATGACTTAAGAGCGTGGATTCCCTAGTTGATAAGCATAGTAGCATACACATGCTTTAACAGTCACGCAAAACACACATTGTCATATTATTATTCAATAAAATCTGATAATGTATACTATTATCTAGATCTATTATTTTTAAATTATTTTAAAAATAATTCCATAAATTGGGGTAAAACAAAAATATTCCAACTTAATGAGCGACAGTGTATATCATTGATCATTAATTTTATGAATTCGTTTATGATAAACTCATACTAACATCAAGTAATCTTTACAAACTTAGCCTTTAAAAAACAAAAACCCTGTGATTAATCAGGAAACAAATAAGCAAGACATAGGTACACTGTAAACGTCAGTATTTATCGTTTTTGAAGCGTTATTTGGGTAATCAGATAATCCTGTGGTTAATCAATAATCCTTAGTTGGGATTCATGCCTTTAATCCACGGTAGAGTAGGCGTGGTATGTATCGTTATCAAGATCGCTGAGAAGCAAGTAATTCTAGAAGGAAAAACGCAACAAAAAATTGATAAGTAACTTAGCTAATTGATAATAAACAATGGGTTCATTCCAATGTAGATATATTTAATGTATTAATTAATGACACAAACAATGATATCGATATCGAAACGAATCATAATCATGATTATAAAAGTAATGATAATGATAATGGTGATGGTAATGATAATAGTAGTGATGGCACTGATAATGTTAAGAATAACACTATTTGTAATGATAACGGTATCGATTATTATGAGTAATCATAATCATTTTCATAGCAACGATAATGTTTTCATTGGGGTTATTCCAGCCAATGAGACTGTTGATGACTTTAAGAATACACTGAAAGCACACCTAAGTACTAGTGTTTTCTCCTGAACATGTTTTATATGTTTTATTGTAAGTTCCATCAGTGTTTTTTGTTATTGCGCTGTTTATTGGAAGCACTTTACGCATTCTTTTGGTGGATATGTTGTTCTCTATTAATGTCTGCATTGTTATCAATATCATTCTTATCGTTATTATCATAGTTGTTTTTATTATAAGTATAAATATTATTGTAGTAATATCATTATCATTATTATTATTATTATTTTTATCACTTCTAATATCATTATCATTATTGGTCTTATTATTGGTTTTTATTATTGTTGTTGTTGTTATTGGTATTATCACTACTACCATTATAAATATAATAATAATGGGTTACATCTATGAAAAAAGAAAGACATATACATAAATAAAAAATAAAAAAAAAGAAAAACATACAATTCATAATAGAAAACTCTTACCAGGCTATCTTGGGTCTGGACTAGGATTTGGTCTAAGTTCGTTACGATTCCGTCGATGCTAAGACGGTTTCTGCCGTCTCTCTCCCAGCAGCGGCTCATGATTGTATACCTGTAAGAAATTCGAATCTTCATATTTAGTATTTTTGGTTATTGTTACCCTCATTTGCATAATTAATTATGTCTCACTATTGTAGAGGGACCATTGTGATCTGTACGACACTATCTTGTTCCTGCGACAATTTACTCCTCGTCTTGTTTTCTACACTATAAAGCGAACTCCCAACACTATACTTAACCTAATCCTAAACTTAACCTAAAACTCATTTACAATTTAAACCAGAAGTCTATACTTTGATAACCCGGAGAAATTTTCACCGGAGCGAATGTTCAGATAATATTTATGTGCAAGTGAAAATTAGGCCTATTTGGTCAACTGTTTGCCTGTATGATAGGAGTAGTTTTAAAGAGTAAACAAAACATCACAGGTTTCATTTTCCTTGTTATTTTTATATTATTATATGATCCAATCTCTAGTTGATAGATTCATTTGGTAGGCATACACTTGCAACTTAATCATGATATCGTTAACATACAGGCAATACATTGGAATTTTCCTATCGGCCGTTACAAGAAAACCTAGCTAGCGATGGACTTATCAAGATCAGAATGGAATTTTAAACTACCAGTTAAAATGATCCCATATAGATTGTTTTTCATGGTTCTTTTACGGAACAAATTTGAAATTACACTTATTTAAAGGTTACAAGCTTACTTATAACTGACAATCCCATTAATTATTCAATGACTGATCTCTAAGAAGGCAAAATTTGATTTAAAAATGTGGGAATTCTTTACAAACATATTTCCATGGGTATAAGAGGTCGGGGAGTTTATTTGTCTTGACAGGGACTTTTAGATTTGCACAACGACAACGTGGATTGCTACGATCGACGACCTTTTAATGCACTGTCTTGAATGGACGTCACATGTATCAGTCCACGCAAATCTAAAAGTCCCTAATGATCTGCTTGGTTCGTCCACAGGCCCGCTGATAACAAGCCGGCGCCATTTTACGCTGTAATGCTACTAAGGTCGTATTCATGGCGCAAATTCCGTTACGTGTGCATTAATTACTCATTGTCACTGGGTGTTGTGGGTTTATTTCAGTAGCACTTGATCAGTGGTGTCTTTAAAATGCATATACACTGGAAAGTATTGTATTTTAAATTTCGGTGTGAACGATTTGTTTTCCTTCACTTTTTGGTAGGGCGTAGGGGTATGGTGTCAATGTGACCTGTGCCAATTAAAGGACATTAGTGCAGGACTGGGATTAGAACCCTCAACCGTCGGATTCTGGTTAAAGCTAACAAACGACTATAATACGACATCTCCACACACAATAATAAATCGTCTTTCTCCGTTTACCACAATATGTGATCACCAACAACATTAACCCAAGAAACAAAAAAAACAAAAAAAAAAGAGAGCAAAACTCACAACTCATTTTTGCAGTGTGGGGGACGGGGCATCTTGTACCCGTTAGCGATCTCCTTGCCTATATCATCCAGTTCTAAATCAGGATAGGGCCTGCCACCTTCCAAAAAAAAGAAATCAATATTTATAACCATGAATTTTACCAACAATAAAGTCGTGAATTTTACTACAATCCTATTGTTTTATAATAATCATTGATAGTATGGTTATTGGTATGAAATGATTAAATCCATTTGACACCAAGTTCCTCAATATCAATGCCTCTAACCAATTTGAATTTTCATTGAATTTCAATTCGTGAACGGTTACAGCCTACAAAGATGCTTTTATCATAGCCGTTTACACACAGAGTTTGGCCAACTCCGCTCCATGCAGTTGGTACATGATGGCACATGTTGCTTTGATGGACAAGAATCTAACAACATGAGAATTCTCCTCAAGATGGGTTAAAAAGAATGTGCCAAAATCTTTGAATTAACGGCTACGGCGTGTATTTCTAAGTTTTAAACTCTCTTTTAAGCATTTCTTCCCCATTTTCACCAGGAATAAGCCCCTTAGGAGAAAGCAGTTGTACAAATGACCCCAAATATCCACATATCTCTTACACATGGAGAAGTTCCAGTCTGTGCATTTTACAATAATCACTACCAAAGTCATGAAGACGCTTCATGAATACGTTTTGTTAGACATCTTGAAAAGAACACTTCCACCTGTACCACTGAAGCATAAATGAATAATGATTACAAAACTGTCATGAACACGTATACAGCAGTTGTCTCGATGGGTTTTACACACAATGAACATGACGGACAAAGAATGCGGACAAAACATACAGTTCCCCAGGTAGACAAAGGAACATCCCTTCACTGCTATTACGTAAAAATGTGTAGAATAGATGTCACATGCATATTCACCTGTTCTACACATTTTGACATAATAGCAGTGAAGAGATGTTCCTTTGTCTACCTGAGGAACTGTTTATTTTGTTCGCTTTCTTTGTCCGTCATGTTCATAGTGACAATTGGGTACAGATGAGCTATATATTTGTTATGCCCATGCACAGATAGTATCTCCGAAGTTGCTTATAAATCGTTTGCAAAATTATGTACCTAAAGACATGATTTCCCAAAGAACGATTCCAAATGACCAAACATCCGCCTCTGAAGAAAAGACTCCGTCTAACGTGGTCTCCGGAGAATTCCATCTGCTTGGCCTCTGAAACAAAGAATTATATATATATTCATATGTACAAACACCGGCCCAATGAATGAATATTTATCCAGCTCAAACATTTTCGGGAGTGTTTATTTCCTCTTTCAATTGAAGAACAAACCGATTTAAATACGAGAAAAAAGCAACATATTTGAGAGCGATGTATATGTTATATATATATATATATATATATTAAAAAAATTAAATATGGCAGTTATTAGAAATCAAGATAGCAAATCGCAGACGTGTCGGGGTCTAGTGAATTTGTCACCTTATTTGTAATTACTATTTTTAGGGGGGGGGGGGAACGAGAGAAAGGGGAGTGTAAGAAATTGGATGTGACATAGACAGAGGGATAACTTGGAGAAATAGGATTGTATACTCACGATTCTTTTGTCAAACATTGTTTGGGCCATCCCATAGTCCGACACTTTGCACATGTTCTGTTCATCCAACAGCACATTATGTGCGCAGAGAGCCCCGTGTATGATCTGGGAAAATGAAGAAAGAAAAAGAGAGGGGACAGGAAAAAGACCGGGAGCCAGAGAGAGAGAGAGAGAGAGAGAAAGAGGGGGGGGGGGTGGGTAGGGTGGGTAGGGGGAATAAGATGTTACGGCATTTTGGATTGCTAAAACAGAAGCAGTCTACGAGCAAAGGAAACCAGTAGTTGATGATGCCGCTTCGACATACGGCAGAAGGAGAGTTGCTCTAGAGCATGGCCATAATAGACATACTGGTCATTCATAATGATTCGACAAACACGTTTCTGGAATTTCTCAATGTCATTGTATGCTGACTTGTTGTGATGCTAGGAGACCAAAGGGGAGATGAATATTCCAAAAGAGGAAATATATAAATTGAGTATATGTTGACTAAGTCACATCTTGGGACAGATGCCTTGCGAAGACGAATCATCATATTAGTACTCTCTTTCCAGCTCTTGATACCATCTCACCAACTTGTTTGTCCCACTTGAGATCGGATTGTAAGTGCACGCCAAATATTTTCCTGGATTATCATTTTCATGATTAAAATTATAATTACTATTATTATAATTACCAAAATCAATGTTATCATTGTTATCATTATTATCATTATTATTATCATCATTGATACTTTCATTTTTATTACTATTATCATAATTATTATCATTATTATTATCATTATTATCATTATTGTTATCATTATTTTTATCATTATGATTATTATCATCATCATTATTATAATTATTATCATCATCATCATCATCATCATCATCATCAATATTATCATTATACCTTCTCGGATGCGAGGAACTGCATCCCTTTTGCAATCTGCAGAGCGAAATTGATTAAGCCCACTTCATCCACAGGAGCTCGCTGTGGCTTGGTGGTGTTATATGCCATGTATGTGGGTTGGGCTTGCCCCCTTTTCATTTGGAGATGGGTAAGCAACGTTCCGCCAGAAATGAACTTGTATAAGATGATATCTACAAGATGGTATTGGGTGGAATATCGGGAATGGAAATTGATCTTTTTATAATTATTTTACTCCAGTTTATTTCGTATTTCATATTTCACGATACACATCGTCTGCTCTACTTACAAGAAGCACTACAAAACACATATTCAATACATTTGGTTTACTTGTAGTTACCTGTAAATTAAGGATATTTGGAAATAAATATATACGGGAGCCTGTTAAAGGTGGAAAGCATAGCCTGCTGGTTGTAGACTCCAAAGGGTAAAAATAAATTATACACATTTTAACTAGGCTGAGGGAACGGACAAGACTAGTTTAAAATAAATATGAGTCTTGGAATGTAAATGATTAATCAATATTCAACGAAGGGTACATAAATACAAGTCAATAAACTTTGGACTTATGCTAAGGAAAGCATAGAGCATTACTATGAGCAGATAAGACATAGCTACGTAGCTGGTTCCACGGTCACACAAACGAAACCTACGACCGGTACTAAACGAGACTGATCACATACTGAACAAAAATGTATACACTGAATGACGAAGAATCGGTAGTTCGAAGTGCATGTGATGTGTGTTTGGCAATGTGACTCAGGTATACGTTATCATTATTATTGACACTTTAAAGATAAGCGTGTAAGACCCTACATTATTAGGCTGAATTTCTTTGAGATATCATAACGAAAGAGATTTATTAAAAAAAAATGATGTTAGTTAGTGGTTTGTTGATTACAAGATGCAAAGTCCTGCATCACCGTCATTACTGATGTTCCCCTCCCTGTCTTTCTCTGTTTCTTATACACGCCCTCCCCCTATCTCTCTTTCTCTCTCTCTCTCTCTCTGTCGTACATACACACACACGCACATACAAACACTAATTATCTCTATTAATTATTTGTCTTCTTTCATAATTAAATTAATACCAGGTACTGTCTTTTGATTATCTTTATCCTTCCCTCGTATCACTCTGCCCCCTTCCATGTATTTCTTTCTAATTCCCTCTCTCTATCATTTTCCTTCTGTTCCCCTCCCCCACCACTCCCTTCCATCTCTACCCCCTCCCTCACTGCCTCCCTCCGCCCCTTTCTCTCTCTCTCTCTCTCTCTCTCTCTCTCTCTCTCTATCACATCCTTTGATTGACCTATCCCACAATCAGTATATACTTATTTATATCTTACTTTGGTCTTGGTGGTATCCGAAGCACTTCACGATGTTTGGATGATCTGTAAGCTGGGAGAATGCCTTTACTCTGGCAAGTATGTCCTTTGCTCTTACAGCATCATCTGCAAAGGTTTTTTTTTTACTAGCATAAATAGTGATTGTAGAAACGAGTATTTTCAAGCAACTAGTTAACATTTCCTTTAGGACGATGGCAGAAATGGAACATACTTTATAACGTAGTATGAGCGAACTGCACAAATCAAAATCAAAATTTTAAACAAATTTGCTGTCGGTCTTATGGAATCTTCTACCCTTCCATAATTATCTTCTCTTAATCATTTCTCTGTTTTGTCTGTCTCATGGGCTGTCGGTCTGAACACGTCTGAGTGTTTTTTTTTAAAGACGTGTATCAATCAGGTATTTACTTTCAGTATTGAAAGTACTGAAAGTACCATGGACATTGCCGCTAGGCTAAAAGCACACGTTCCTTTACAGTAGCCTCTTACACAGTATATTTTCAATAGCATATCAATAGGAAACCAATCAAAGAACATCTATCTAAACAAAATTGCAATCGTGTTATACCTGGAACACGTCTGATAAGAACTGTCTCTTGCGTAGAACGGAATTCGCCCTTCCATGCCTCTCCGAAATCACCTAGTCCGAGGGAGCCTAATTTGGTCAGAAACGTCACCCTTTTTCGAGCACTGGCGGGGAAACTGGATTTGGCTGGTCCGAACCTGAGTGAGGCGTAAACTGAAAAGAAAGTTCAGTGATGGCTAAATATTTTGCATGTGTATTGGTTGTACGCATATAAAACAGAGAATAAATGGACTTTTTGGTCCTAAGCCCCTCCCCCAAACAAAACTTTTTTAAATGTAAGGATCGCGTAATAAGAACGAAGAGATATTTTATGTATGAAAAAAATGAAGTGGGGACGATACAGAAGAAGAAGGATAGGAAGAAGAAGAAAGAGTACGAGAGGAGAGATAAGTAGAGGAAGAAGAACGTACGATAAGGAGGAAGAGGGGATATCTTAAACGAAGAGGGTGACGAAGAAGAAGAAGAGGTTGGCAAAGAAGAGAGTGACTAAGAAAAGGGTGACACAGAAGAGGGAGGCGAAGGAGAAGAGGCTGACGGAGAAGAGGGTGACGAAGAAGAGGAGGCTGACGAAGAAGAGGGTGACAAAGAAGAGGGAGACGAATTAAAGCGTGACTAAGGAGACAATTGTAATAAAGAAAAAAAGGGCGACAAAAAAAAATATGGTGACAAAGGAAAAGGTGACGAAGAAGATGACAAAGGAGAAGGGGGAAAAAGAAGAAGAAGGTGATGAGGTGAACGAAGATGACGAAGAAAAAAAAAGAACAAAAAGGTATACGAAGGAGAAAAGGGTGACGTTGGAGAAGAGGGTTACAAAAAATATGGTGAGGAAGGACAAGATAACCAAGGAAAAAAGTGAAAAAAAGGGCGACGATGAGGAAGAGGGTGGTAAAGAATACAAGGTGACGAGGTGAAAAAGGTTGACAAAGAAGAAGAGAGTGACGAAAGAAGAGTGTGACGAAGGAGATGAGAATATCGAAAAAGATGAGCGTGTCAAAGAACAGAGGGTGACGACAAAGATGAAGAGGGTGGTGAAGAAGAAGAGAGTGACTAAGAAAAGGGTGACGAAGAAGATGGTGACGGAGAAGAGCGTGACGAAGGAGAAAAATTCTAATGAAGGAGTAAAGGATGACGAAAAAATAGGGTGCCGAAGAAAAGGGTGACGAAAAGGTGACAAAGGAGAAGGGTGAAAAAGAAGAAAAGGGTGACGAGGTGAAAAAAGTTGACGAATAAGAAAAAGGAGAAAAGGGTTACAAAGGAGAAAAGGTGACGATGGAGAAGAAGATTACGAAGAATATGGTGATGAAGGAAATGATGACCAAGGAGTAGGGTGAACAAGAAGAAGTATGTGACGATGAGGAAGAGGATGGTGAAAAAGAGAGGGTGGCGAGGTGAAGAGAGGGTGACGAAGAAAAAGAGAAGGTGATGAAGAAGATGAAGATATCAAAGAAGAGGTTGACGAAGAAGAGGGAGACAAAGAAGAGAAGGGTGACAAACACGAGATTGACGAAGGAGAGGGTGACGAAGAAGATGGGGAAGACAAAGAAGAGGGTGACGAAGAAAAGGGAGCCGAAGAAGAGCGTGACGAAGAAGAGGGAGACTACGAAGAGGAGGGTGACAAACAAGAGATTGACGAATGAGAGGGTGACGAAGAAGATGAAGATGACAAAGAAGAGGTGTCGAGAAGAATGGGGTGACGAGGAAGAGGAGAGGGTGACAACTAAGAAAGAAATGAAGTAGAGATTAACGTAAATGAAGATGGAGACAGCGGAGAGGAGGGTCACATGAGGGAGAGGATAGTAGTATAATACCCCATTCACAGTGGCCTCAAACACCGCGACAGCAGCGGGACTGTCCCGCTGTTGTCGCGGTGTTGTCTTCAGTGTGAAGGCTCGGACCCGTTATAAACTATCGCGGGATAACACCGCCTCGCGATAACGCCGCGACAAACTATCGCTAGGTTCGCCTAGCTACAGCAGCGGGACAGTCCCGCTGTTGTCGCGGTGTTTACTCAGTGTGAAGGCTCTCCGCTATAACACCGCGACAAACACGTGTGATTTGTTTACTTACCTATCACTGACCTCTTTTCTCCAGCAATGGGGAACATAAAGTGAAATAGAAATAAAGTAACCAGTAGATTCAAATAGATTTTATTATTATGTAGATATTATAATTATCCAAATAAAAATATTTCACACTTCAAAAAATTAAAATATTCTGACTGGAAGCAATAAAAATGCTAGTTTTTTAAAAAGTAATATGATCGAGGATACACGCTGAAGTATTTCCGGTCATATCGGGGTCACTCGCGGGTCATGAGCCATGCATACACGTGTTTGTTACGGAGGTAATAAAAATCACCCGCTGCAGCGTGAATGGGTACATGATATTTATCCCGCTGCTGCAGCGGGATAACTTTTCTACTGTGAATGCATTTGTAGCGGTGTTATGGCGGTGTCGCCGCTCCGCTACAACGCCGCTACAAATTTCAAAACCACTGTGAATGGGGTAAAAGAAATAGTAAGTAATAAAACAAAATAGACAAGGACATATCCGTATATGAAAAGAAACTCACGTCTTTCGTTATTGTGACCATTGTTGTTCATGACGTGTTCCACACTGCCGTTCTTGTTGAACTTGTAACTGGAAAGAAACATGACGAATTGTGTATACGTGATATTGATTGATTGATTGATTGATTGATTCACTCATTCATTCATTAATATAAAGACAATTAATTTCATATACAGTAGGTTTGCGGGTGCACCATGTGTGAGAGAGAGAGAGAGAGAGAGAGAGGTTTGAGGAGTCCTGAAAATTAATTTCATTTCAGACAGCATATAGTCATGCAGGGACGTTCTAGTTTATTCATACAACTTTGTATCATTTCTATAAACTTCTAGTGAATAGTAACAGTTAATCAAATAGTTGTATCAACGAGAGCAGAAAATAAATCACCTGAATATAATCTATTCTACATCACATATCAAGATCTGAAGTAGTGTCTTTTATTCGAATAGTACATATCATGTCGTACATAGCAGCAGTGTCATTTGGACGAAGAAAAATCATTCTGATAAACTTCATTATTCTTATACATTAGGCTTGCGGGTGCACCATGTGTGTGAGAGAGAGGGAGGATTGAGGAGTCCTGAAAAGGACTCTCGGTAATCGTTTTTCAGGGTTTGTAGTCCTGAAAAGAACTGTTGGTGTAGTCATGAAAAAGACTGTTGGTTATCTTTCTTAGCTTACAGTTCTAAGGAGAACTATAGCGCTTGGAGAGGATGGGTGGCGGGATTATACATCTCCTCAATCCTCCCCTTCTCTCACATGGTGCACCCGCAAGCCTACTGTATATCTACATCACCATGCAAGCCGATACTTATAAGCAGCTTCATTATTCTTATTTTATACTTAATATTTTATTTTATACCTATACTTGTATTCATAAACATATATTTATATTTTATTTTTCATTGGGAAAGAGGTGATATTAGTTCCAATACATAGAGCAGTAAGCTATCTAAATGGTACGAAAATGAGTAAAATATATTTGGTTTAGAAAACAGAATGTGTAAATAACCAGGGGGTGTTTCACAAAGATCCTAATTTGAACTTATTTTTAAGTTGGAGCCATTTGTAGCCTTATATAAAAATATATTTAAAAGTAGAAATTTAAGTATTTTATAATTTTTATAAATTTCACATCAGGAACATGAAATCTCCTTGATAATAGAAAATATGAACGATTTTAATCAACGTTTTATGGCTTTTAAAATATTTTTATAAATTATTTTCAATGGTGCTAACGGCTTTCCATAACTGTTAAGTCCAACTTAGAGATAAGTTCAATTTAGGATCTTTATGAAACACCCCACAGGTTTCTCATACATGTAAATCTGTGTACTTACCCCTTGTCTCATATTTTATTATACTATGGTTATGATCTATTCAATAATATAAGGCTTTAGAATGTTGTGTTGGAGCCCAAACTAAATATATTATATATATATATATATATATATATATATATATAAATCTTCGTGTTATCAATGATACCGTACCTGAATGGTTCCGTGTCTGCGTCTACGTGCGAACAGATATATGAAAGAAAAAGAAATGGTTATGGGTAAAGGAGCTCTGTATCACTATAAATCAAATAACATTCCACACAACTCCTTTTGTATGTATGCATATATATATATATAACAATGTAATTACGTATTGGAGTGACTAGATCTACCCTCGGATTGATAAAGGAATTATATCCTACAGATTTTACTCATTACATAAGTTTCTCCTCTAACTTTGGACATCTTCTTTCTTTTTTCTTCGTTAATTAATTTATCTATTCATTCATTCGTTCATTTTTGTTAAATTGCTTATCAACAAGTTTGTAAAGAGTCATAACGTTTCTGAACATGTAAGTATGTCTTCCCCTTCCCCTTTGATAGAGGTGTCATGGTGTAAAAGTGTCGTCGTAGAGTTGTTTAAGCACTTGGCTGTTTAATAATGCAAATGTCTTGGGTTCGATCCCCGACATGGTACTAAAGTCCTTTGGCAAGACATTAATCTACATTTGCCACTCCATACCAAGGAGAGAAATGGGGACCCGGTAGGATAACGAGAGCCTTTGTGATAGAAATTGCCAGTTGCCCTCACGGTATCCATATGGTAGGAATACTACCCATGGAGTAAAGATGGTGCACATTGTGCGTGAATGCATCCCATGACTGGGTTAATAACAATATCTGTAAAGCGCATAGATACGGCACTCCATATTAAATGCTTCACAAATCAAAATTATTATCATACGTACCTAACATTTTCATTTTTGTTTCGTTTGCTAACTCGTCAGCACTGTTTAGACTTTCATCACCCCCCCCCCCACCTTCCGATCACCCTCAATCCACCCCTGACGGCCATGAACATGTATTATCCAATAATGATAGAAAGAACAAACCTTTAGATCTAGCTCTCTCGAGGAAGATTAATAATCCGACAATGATGATGATGGACGCAACCAAGAGGATCGTGAGGATGGCTATACCGACTACAGCTCCAGTAGTAAGTTTACCTTCTATTTATGATAGTAAAAATCACTTCAGTACTTTCAAAGTTGTTGTTGTTCTTTTTATTGTTATTATTATTGTTGTCGTTGTTGTGGTTTTTTTAATTATTATTATCATTGTTAAGGATTATCAGTATCATTATCGTCATCATTTTTATTTTTATCATTATTATTATCATCATCGTTGATATTATCATTATTATCATCGTTGAAATTATCATTATTATTACCATTACTATAATTGTCATCACTATTATCATCATCAATGTTATTGTTATGAGTATAACTCACCTAAGGCAATGCATGATGGGAAATCCCCTGGATCCCACGATCCATCATGGCAAACGCCTTGGCAATGCTCGGGTATGTTTCCATCTCTGCACGAAAACATGATCGAGACACCATCTCTGTAGTACAATGTTTGTGTTTCGTTGATGACGGGGTCTTCGACGATGGAGTAAGAAAGATCCTTGTCTAGATTTTGCTGTGATATGGGGCATGGGTCTGGGGGAGAAATATTTTCAGTTATATGTTCTCTATAGGTTTCCATGGTAAGTGAATATTCACGATTGGAGGCTTTCGGTAACACTTTGTGGAAGCCTAACTGAAAAGGATGTTCATATATTCTTTCATAAAAAGAACCCGCTTATGGAGCGTTATAGTAATTAAGAAAAAGTAAAGGATATGGAAAGACAAAAAGAGATGATGATGGGGAAAAGTTTTAGTAAAAGCTTCTACGTGACTATTTGTTTTCTCGGTGTTTGCACATCAAAATATTAGGTGAAATAGAAAGAGGAAAGGGTTTGCTCAGAACCTTCTCGATCTCAATAACTATTTCTTTCCTATTCCATCTTCCTTCCATTTCAACTTACTTTATAGTTTCTTTAGTGTTTGATAAAAGAATGATTATCATCCCTTTCCTTTCCTTTTCCTCTTTCCTTTATTATTCACAATTCCTCTAAACGCCCCATAAGCGGGTTCTTTTGACGAAAGAATTATATCGACAGCCTTTTTTCAGTAAGGCTACCACATGGTGTTGCAAAAAGCCTCCAAGCAAGGAAAACTATGTTTAATGTTATGTAATGCAAACGATACAAGGGACTCACACAATGTTGACAACTTTGCGGTATAATTCAATACACTTACATTGGCAAGCTTGCACCCACTCCTGTGGGCAATTTTGACACTTTTTTCCAGGGAAATTACAGATATTGTATATTATGCCACCTCCTGCTCGAATATAGAAATTCAGGCACATCGCTGGCCCGATGATTTGGGGCACCTTGCTCCCCAACTATACTTGGATTTTTGAACACCTCGCTGCTCAACAAAGAGGATACTTGGGGACCTCGCTTCCCGGAGTTGAGGTGACGGTTGCCTGAATATCGGATTTTTTTAGAATAGGGGGCTGATTGGAGAGGGGGGGGGGGGGGGGGCAGGGCTTCATCCACCCAAAGAGTGTTAGTACATCACTGAGGGCAATAGCTGGAATTATAAACACTCTTACCATCTCCTTCTGTCATCTTCTCATACATCTCATTTTACCCCCATCTGTTTTTTTGTTTTTTGCGTGGGTATATAAACAGAAGGTATTTTCACCCCAATATCCCTGTTTTGTATACAGCGATTAGTAAGTTTTATAAAGGATTCCACACCCTCAAGCCTAGCTTACGTTCTTCTAATTTGATGATGTTTTATTTGCATGGTTTATTTATTATGTTTTAATTAGTTTATCGTTTTGGAAAAGAATTAAGAGAAGAAAACAAATCAAATGAATCAATCAATTAAAAGAAACCATTGGAACATTACGAGATGGTGGTTTCCCGATATCGGAACTTTAAAAATCCGTGTGTAGGGAGGGGGGGGGGGCGTAGCCACGTCAACTCCCCCCCCCCCCATCCCGCCTCATACGCCTATGTTCGTAATACATTACCCAAACATTCTGGTTTCGTATCAAAGTCAAACGATCCATTGACGCACGTAGCCGTGTTCTGTCCTGTGAATCGACTTCCGCCTTGGCAATTAAAGATGGCGGAATCTCCGTGGTTGAACACGGTTTGTGGCCCGCCATTGTTCGGCTTCTCGGCTATGACGTCATTGTCGAGTAATTTCGTCGTGTCACATTGTGCTGTATGGTATATATATTTCATAATCAAAATAGACAGTGGTACAAATAGATCACAATTGCACAGATCTATATCACATATATTATATGGCCTAGAATAACAGATTTGCCAAAGCAGGGCATGGCATAAAAACATAATAGAAACATAAATATATGGCGGAAATTAGATGTAGATAATTTGCTCACTTATTAAGCTGAAGCTGTATTATGCTACTATGTTATAAATACAGACTGCATTAACAGATCAATCATTTCCAAATTGTTTGAATAGCGACGAGCGTTTACATTCTGGTGTTGATTCGTGTTGCCTGCTTTTGTATCTCAATGCAATTTGCATATATTAGTTTTTGCTAGTCGGACAAGCATTATGCCTATACTATACTATACTGTTTTTAATGATATCATATCATTATTTCATCATTTATTGTCATAATGTTATCATCATCATAATCATCGTCATCGAAGTGATAGAGATTAATAGATATTAATAATAATAATGATTAAAATATTAGTATTATTAGTAGTAGTATTTTTATTATCATTACTATTATCATTATTATTATTAATATTATTACCATTATTTTTGTTATTATAATTAGAAATGAACATTTTTTACCAAAACACAGATAATTGGAAGGGTCGGGGTACCAAATTTCATTATATTGGCAATCAAAGTTCCGAGGCAAAGTGGATGAGGTGTGGTCTTCTTCACAACTGATGTCTAAACTGTCATACCGCATGTACGCTTCCTGGTCAGGCGAAAGCATTATCGCATAAGGATTCGAGACGATCGGCCTCTCGCAATCTAAAAAAAGAATATATGAATTATTTTAATAATCATTATTCTAATAATCATTATTCTAATAATCATTAACACGTGAAGCAGGGCTAGTCGTATTGGTATATACTCTAATTTGACACTCAAACACAATTCAATAAGGTCTGGAGTTAAGCCTAGCTTTGTCAGTCTCTGGCTGTATCATGAACAGATAAGGTGCGAAGCGTATGGGGTGTATTAAACCGTGCAGTCGGCATAGTCTCTTAGTTCAGACACTGTGGTACGCACTTCGCCCGACATGGGTTAGTCGCTGCAAACTAGCCGTGCAGCATTTGACACAAGAGTTTTTAAACTAGGCCCCTTGTATATGTCTATGACGAGCTGTAAAGGCCATTATTATGTACAACTATACAGCCATACAGCCATACCGAGAGTCCTTTTCAGGACTCCTCAATCCTCCCTCTCTCTCACATGATACACTCGCAAGCCTACTGTATATACAGCCATAGTCGTTCAGAATAATGGCCTGTACAGCCCGTCATAGCTGTTAAGGCCCGGTCACACAGCCCTCCACGGGCGCATCGCGGCCGAATCACGGCCAAAAATTTCTGCCCGTGAAGCAGACGCTGTTGGACGCGTTGAGGTCGCGATAAAGACGCGATACAGCCGTACTTTACCCGTCGTTACACGCGGTAAGAAATTCACACGCGGTTGGCCGCGCGAAAAAGTTTTGGGCTGCCCAAAAATTTAGACCGCGGGTAATCGCGGGCGGTACACGTGGTACAAACGCGGTAAAGACGCGGTACAGACGCGGAACGAACGTGCTAGGACGTGCTACGGCCGCGGTTAAGACGTGGTTACACGCGGAATTGGACGCGAAATTTTAGCGGGTAATCGCGGGTGGAACACGGTCATAGCACGTTTGTTCCGCGTCTGTACCGCGTTGTTATCACGTGCATTAGCGTGTGTACCGCGTGTAAGCGTGGTAGGCCGCGGTACCGCCGCGCTTCACCCGCGATAAGGACGCGGAACAGTCGCCGGCGTCTGTTCCGCGGGCATACCACGGGTAAACCGCGGGTAAGCCAATTTTGCACATTTTCCACCACGGGCAACCGCGGGCAAAAAAAAATCGCGAAATTTTACCCGCGATACAGACGCGAAAGGCTGTGTGACCGGGCCTTAAGAGACATCATGGGATGGCGATCCAAAATCTAATAGTTGGTACCAGGTGTTCGGGAAAGAACCATAGATAATTTGAATATATAACAGGTCCATTTGCATACATCAACAAGTGATTTAACCTTTCTAAAATAACAATATACATTATATGAATATGACGATATTCCGTCACCTCACTATCAAAATATATTGTTATGGTACGAATGGATGTATGGAGTGAAGGGTATATCTTAATAGACTCTTTTGAGTTGTTCCATAGATGGGGCCAACACCCCCCCCCCCCACACACACACATACACACTCAGTGTCATTTAGGGTACGCGTATGCATGTTCCCTCCTTTTGAAATCACCCCCTAAGTCCGTTGTGTAAAGTCAATACGGGCCGGATTTTTGAGTACTACGAGCCGGACGTCGGTGCGTGAAATATACCCCTTTACCGGACATTTTGGGAACACGCATGCGGTCCCTTCGACCCCGGAGTGGGGGGGGGGGGCGCGAATAAAACTTACATATGCATAAAGGTTCGCTCGTTAAATTCCATGTCCCATCGTTCTGGCATGATGACGATGTCGGTCCGTAGACGTCGTCGCCGTCGAAACACGAGAAGGTGACTACAGATCCGACATCGTAAGTTCCCTGACTAGGTGTGATGAACACGGAATTATCCGCCAAAGTAGGCCTGTCACATTGCGCTGGATATGAGAGAATAAACGAGGCAGTTTCATACAGACATTACTTTGATTGTTAATTAACCCCTATCCTGTGTATTTACAAACAAAAGATTTTAGTTATCAGAACCGGTTTCATATCCCCTTTTGAATGGTTTGAAATGCCATCACATTATACACACTCAACCCCTTATAATTTGAGAAATAATAGCTTTGCAATATTATGTTCATTCTTTGTGGGATGTCGTTTGCTTGGGCAGTATTAGTCCATTATGTGACGTCATTAAAACATCGTTATTTTTCTAGCGAATCTCTTGTATATCCCAGATGCTATTTATTTGTATGTTTATAAATCACCCGATATGTAGTTGACCTAAGACTTGTACGATGGCCATCTGTTAATAGCTTACCAGTTCCAAGTGATACATTAGTTGACAAATTTGTGATTTTCTTTGAATTTCCACTTTAAGTTGCCCATGATTTACGGGGAAAATGTGTGTGATAGTCCAAGTTGAGATTTTTGAATTGAATTCAGGTGCGATTCGATAGGCACCATAAATATATAATAGTAATAATGTTACGCTATGTTACGTTAACAAATATACTACTAGCTCAGATGCCACCCGTTTTGTGATAATATCAAGCACCATTAGGTAATTTAATTGTACATATCCAACGCCATGATAAATTGACGGATTATGAAGTCCTAGATATTTAAGAGTGACTGATCGGACAAATATCACTTCTTTTGAATAATCCCCGCTTCCTTTACAAAGAGACGTTTTTCATATTTTCATGAGTAAAGACACGATACATGTTCCACATTCAACTTAGAACGTGTTTGTAATAAAGGCTGCTGGATACACCATGTCAGCTAGAATGATCGACACTTTCATAATCATTATGGATGTGATCGACCAAGTTTAATTAACTCTACCAAAATGCAATTGATGATACATAATGGCTTTGGCTCCAAACATCAATCAGAGGTAGATGTTTACTGATACATCGAGTGGCCTTGCGCTCTGTTACAACTTGCAGACGACCGAGTTTCTCTTACATTGAATCTCCGTTAAAACGAATCATTTTAGGAGTGATTATGAGCCATACACTAGAGCATTCTGTGTCCATTTGTTGGTTCAATCGAACGAGCATTTCGAGTTTTAAGAGCTAAAAAGGACCATCATTTACCTACTCCAACAATTCCTTTAGCTCAACATAGCTCATCCCGTTTGACGACCATGGCTACCAATATTTCTGAAGACGTTCCATCAGATCTTGCCACAACACAATCAAATGGGACTCAATATCCTCCTCTGTTGATTGCGTGGTCTCAAGGCGCACTTATAGCACAGGCACCGCTTTGTGTGCTGGGGAATCTATTCACCCTTTGCGTTTTAAAACGTGTGAAAGATGACTTTGATGATATAACCAAGGTTTTGCTCTATGCTTTGACCTGTACCTATCTCCTCCTTGGTACATGCATGTCTCTTGTATTTCCTCTCAAGGATTTTCTACCAAGAACGGCCGTGCGGTTTGTCATTTGCAAGTATATTGGTTCTCTTTCGTATCCTTGTTCATTTGTAGCAGTCTTTCTAGCCACGTGCCTGAACCTCAATCGATACCTGATGATTGTGATACCCTTAAGGTATCAGACCTTCATGACGATCAGGAAAGCTAAAGTGATTGTGACAATATGCACGCTTGTGATTTTAATCTTAACCCTTGCCTTTTTTCCGTTTCCCGGAACAGCGAGTGGAAAAATGTATGACATTCAGTGCAACGATGGTGTACAAGAGGGCAATTCTGGCACCGTAGTTTTGCATGCTTTCTTCCTCCTCTACTGCTCTGTAGCAACTCTAGTGACATTGTTCACAAGTATCCACATCGTCATCATCACTAGAAGGCAGCTTAGAAAGTTAGCTATAGGTCTACGGCATGTACCCAGGGCTACTGGGCAAGTAGATGGACATAATAAACAACTGCAAGATGTCACTCCTAGCCAAGAGAGAAACGAACCCCTGCGAGGACGTTTTCGCGCCAGGCGTTCCTTCATCACGCTCTTGTTGTTGAACTGTGTTGTCTTTATAGGTTGGTGTCCCGTTTTTGTCAGCATCATAACAGTCTTTAGCGAAATAAAGGCCAGCACTACGTTTTTTAGTATGAACATTATAATTTCCTGCAGTGTGACATGGTGGCACTGCATCGTGTATATCGTCACTAGTAAGGCCTACCGTAAGGCAGCTACTGAGGTTTTCAAACAAATGAAGTCGCAATTCAGATGCCGTTGATCATCTAGGAAAAGCTGTTCTTTACGCGGTCTGATTATAAGAAAACGGAAACTGTCGCCTCCGATCCGCAGTGTACATTGTATTGTATCATGCCCTATCATTAGATAACGGACAGTCTTGTCTTCGGGTATTTCTTCTGCCGAGGAAGACCGACCACTCCTATTTACCTTATGTTGCAGCACTCGACACAGTAAGTGAGCACCTGATAGGTTTTATTCCATGAACGCACTGAGCGCTTCTCTTGAACGGAGCTAAAGCGATTATAGAGACATTATATCACAATTTCATATGTGCTACACAAAAGTCAATAACTGCATAATACTGCATAAAATAGGGAAATGAAATTTACAGAGGTTACACATTTGTAATAAATCTTTCAGTTAACTTGTTCAATTCCACGACTATATATCTCCCGAATTTGTGTTGATTTTGCGCCCCATCTGAGGAAGAAGTGTAGAGAAAATCGCATATAAAGCAATTTTCATAAGTCTGTCGCTTGATTGCAGTTTTGTTTGGTAGCTTTTCCTATGAGCAGATGAGTAAAATGCATAAACAATTTCTTACATACAAATCGACATGCAAAAACGACAACAACAAAATCGACTGCTCGGCCGCTTTGCTTTATAGCTTGTACGCAAATGAGTTTGGGCGAGAGCGCAGTTAAATTTGCGCCCCGGGCACCATTATTCCTGGATACGCCGCTATAAATACAAGACCTTATTTTGATTCCCGTTATCATCTGCACTTTAATATCAAGTCTGTGAAGTATCCAAGCAGTAATTCGTGAAATTAAACGCAAGATTTACATTGTTCAATTTAATTTCACTTTTTGCATGATGTGGCTCTAACACAGCGCGTCGATGACCATACTCCTGACGCAATCCCGGCGCAATGGGCACAATGCAAATGTTTGTTTTCTTTATACGTTTGTTTGTATGCTTGTTTGTTTGTTTGTTTGTTTGTTTGTTTTTGTAATGATCCTATAATGCTTAAACCGGCCGGGCCTTAAGTCGAGCTACTTGAGCTGTCGAAACGTATTGATACAAAAATGAAAATAGAAGAAAAATTTCACAGATCTATTACACCGAAACTGATTTATGATAAACGAGAAGCATAAAGTAAAAGTTATAAAATAGGTGAAAGCAACCACAAGTGTCGCGCCATATGTTAACACATCATCTTCCAAAATCTTTTCTACAGACAATAAAATAGTGTATAGAAATCGTCCTCGAGTTAATTTCTTGAAAGAACATTACATCGCTACAATAATAGGATGCATTGTTATATTCTGAGACATAAACACCTATGTGCAAAAAATAAATAAAAAGGGATGTAAAGTATCGAATATCATAATCACCTTTTATACGATGTATACAGCATATCACAATTAGGAGAGCTACGCTATGAGCTACAGTCGAGTATATCCGCGCCATGTTACCAATAAGCACAGAAAGAGAACGTCAAGTCCGAATGATATCCATTTCAATAATTACTTATGATTTTTGACACCATTATCAAACGATATCAACCAATATTTCAGACTTTGGCCCTAGTGATATCAACATTTAGGCGAACGTGCAACGTAAGACAAACAAAAAAGCCGTACTCATCAGCTTACTAAATATTTGCTAAGGGACTTGAACAATGGACAGTACGTAATTCACTGGGGTCGGAAGAAATGAGGGACATTTATTGGCAATTATTCAGCCCTCTATGACTGACTTATTGATCAAAACCAACAAGACTAGACTTAAAAGTTTGCTAGAACACAATATTTTCTGCATCTCTTTCCGCCTGTCTCCCTCATATCTCTCCTTCTATATGTCCCCACCTGTCTTCCTTTTCCATTTCTTCCTCGTTTTCCTATATCTCCTTCCTTCTCTCCTCTCTCTCTCTCTCTCTCTCTCTCTCTATCTCTATCTCTATCTCTCTCCCTATCTCTCTCCCTTTGTCTGTCTCTTTCATTCGAATTCCTTTCTTCCCCCTTTCCTCCTCTCTCTCTCTCGCTTACCCTCTCTCTCCCCTCCACATCTCTCTGTATATAATTGTGACCCCACCCCCCCCTCTTTCTCCCTCCCTCCATTTCTCCGTGTTTTCATAACCCTTCTTTTTGTATTCACACTTTATTGATCTACTTTCAAGATTTTCAAACTCTTTCAAGTTCTTTTGGCAAACAGCACTTCCACAGACACTCAGCCAAATGCACACATAATCCACTCTTCTATTTAAATTCACCATTACCTCCTACTATCCCGACATAACTAAAAATTAAAAAAAGTATATGACATGAACCAATGTAAATGAAAATTATTAAATTTCAACAAAAATGTACCAAGTTGTACTAAAAAATGGCATTCTTAAATTTCATCCCGCGTTGACAATTTGGAAGCTTCATTGCAGACGTACCATTAAATTGTCCTCATTCACGAAAGGTTCAATGTACTGCGTTAGAAATCATCTTTTGGATGGTGACGTCGAAGATCTGTTTCCAGACGTAAATAATCCTATCTGATTACTAAACGCCTGTAAAAATCCAATCACCCAGAAATGAACTAAATATTCTCTGTGAGTTGTGCTCTTTCCGCTCAAATATGTACAATTCCTAGAATTATGGATCTAAAGATATCAACGTCGCTAAAAAAAAAAGGAGACACTCAACTGATATAGGTTAAAGCGGTACCTTGTGATTTCCTTCAATCATGAAAAAAGAGACTTTATATTACTGTAAAGAATCGCTTTTATTTCATTTATGTAAATTTTCAACGATATAAAAATATAAATAAGCAAGTATCAAGAATGTTATCATTTATAGATTCTTCATAAATATAGCTGATTTGAAAGGCTTCGCTACTTCAGATGAAGTACCTGAATTTTGCATTGAATCCTTTACTTTCCATATAATTACATGTACCATATACTAGTATTAAAAAATAGAATACTTTAGAAATAAATAAATATATAAAGGCATTTGTAAGGATATCTAACGGTACAAAAAGAAAACAATTTCTTATCAGAGATAAAACAATTTTAACTCTGTATTCGCTAGGTACTAAAACACTTAATTACTATATTGTATTGAGTGTTTGCATTGCAGTGCGACAAAAACCGACAGCGGCAGTGCATTGTCTGTTCCCTCAGTTGAACAAAGCAAACAACGAGTTAAAGAGAAGGCCGAGCTCTGGAAAAGGTGAATACACAATTTAAAATTTCTGCAACTTTTTTTCGAAAAATCTACTCAAGGGCAATTCTAATACCCAATTGTACTTCCCATAGAAATCATGTACATAATATTTCATTGTCATGTTCGCATATTTCAACATGTGACGTACAAGCTTATAGAAATTGCCATAGGTTGAATTTCTCTTTGACCAAGTAGCTGCTTTCATGTCAATAGTGAACTTTTCCATTCTGTTTATGTTAGTGTGGAAGAGTATCATAGGAAGAATACCCCCCCCCCCGAAAATAATAGCTCTTCGAATGCCCTCATTTTCAAAATATTACAAGTAACAAATAAACAGCTAAAGGTTGTGGACCACAACTTTCATTACACATGTTTGTGTAGTCCCATTTACATATTTCTGTGTACAGTGCATGTGACCTTTCGCAAAACTGGGCCATTTTTTAAAATTTATTTTGAAGATCCCAAAAGTTCACAATATACAACAATACTTATTTGCTTCATGATAAGCTTTTTCCAATCATCTCCACACCCTTTCTTTCACAATGCAATCGCATGACTTTAATTCATTACTTTATCTTTAAAGGCACTGCTTATCTGAGGAAAAAAAAAATATATATATAATTTATTCACGAACACAGAGCAGAGGAAGTTGTAACATTAAATACAACTGACTCATTCAATTAAAACAGTTGTTCATCATCCAAGAATGTTGGATTCGTCGGAAAATGAAGAGACTGAGTTGGAAACAAGTATGTATAAAATATTACTGTATCTATGCCACGGGCAGGCATTATTCAGTTGTAGAGGTAAATAGGTACAACGTACCTAACCGTACCTGGTGGTACCAGTGGTGGATACAGAACTGTTTGCAAAGGGATGCAAATTAGATACCTTAGTTACATTACGTTTGATCTATTTTACAAAAAAAATACCTCTACAACCGACTGAATAACGCCTACTTTTGGTACTATATATTAAAATTAAAACAACGACGCGTCAAATAATTGTCTTTTGATGTATCATAGGGGTGGAATAGTGTGATATTTTTTTCTCGGAAGTATGGATCATGTCAGTTAACTTTATAGAGCTTTCTGAATAGTTAACATATTTGAAATTGGAAACATAATAAGCAGAGGCACCATACATTTGTTAAATCCAATTGCATTTTTGGTTTCCTGATATTATAGAATGGGTTAGGACATTAACTCTTTGTATACCGCACAAATAATCTCACTTTGCCATAATTATGGGATAGATATAACAAAGGCTTTGTCATGAAATGACATGATTTATGTACATGATTTGTTTTTAACTGTAATTTATGATTGTTTTTGTTTAAGCGACTGGTCAAGAAACTACGTAACATGGTATCTTAGCAACATTAATTGAAGAATTGCGCACTTGCATTATACACAGCAGTTTGCTAATCGTCCGAGTTTGTTCGTAGCAGTTATTTGCACCAGTATGACTTCCAGACTTCATAATAACTCCTAAAGTTTCACCCTATACTTGAAGGTATGTTTCTGGAATAATTTGTCATAATGTTTTTTAAATAGCATCTAAGATAAGTAGCAGTTATTTGATAGTTTGCATGGCCATTTATCGTTTCGAGTGCATTCATTCATGCACACAGATTTATGTTGATTGATTGTCGAGCTTTGATGTTGAAAGTAAAGTGCCTTTGTTTTTAGCTTGAAAAGGAAAGTGATTAGCATGAAATTAGTATTTGGTTGATGTAGAATATGTGCAAGAGTCACAGTTGAAAGGCAGATTTATGTAAATTGTGTATACGATGTGGAACAAGGAACGTTCCTGCGGGAACTATATTTTTTACTTTTACTTGGATTTCTTTAGGAAACGCTCTACGCACAATGTCGGCGGCGGAGTGATATTTCAACCAAATTTCTGCGTGATAAGGCTTACGCTTATAGCTAGGTTTAAAGTTAGGCGTTTCATATGTTAATAGTGTTATGCAATCATGATCAGGACATATGCATGTTTTATATGTTTCTTTTTTAACAAGGTATTTTGGATTCATTCTTTTGTTGAAGAAGCACATTAATTCAAAACACACTTTGTGAAATACTAGCATGAGATAATTAGGGAAAAACTTTTAATTATTTCTTATTCATCACAATTAATGTGGAATTGTTTATTAGGGTTTGAAACTACAATGTAACATTCCATGTGTGGATATACATTGATCTTATGAATATTTTGTTCTTTTCTGTTTGGCTTACAGGGTAACCAACACAGTTGTTGAATGGTTTATTATTCACTACGTTTGTACACCACAAGAGATTAAAGAAGGCATCAAGAATCAAGTTACACGCCCGAGTTATTCTCTTTATTGCAACAACGTGTCAAGTACAGGAAGTCTATATTGAGTCCATCACAATCTTCAACAACTCGTGTAAGTTTCTGGAACTTTCTTCAAATCAATCGCATTGGCTGTCATTGGCATCATGACTGACACCAATAAGCTGAAGCTCTCAAGGAGAAACACAAAGGGTAAATTGACTCGAACCCTTTTGATGATCCACAGTCTTCTTGATAATGATACCGATGATTTGGAAACATTAAAGGGATATGTTACCAGAGCTGAAGAACAGTTTCATCGTGTGGAGGAGAGGCATGCTGAGTTAATCGACTCCATTGAGGCTGAATCGCAATTCGACGAGGAGGAGAAGTGGATGACCGAATGTGAAAAGGAATTTGTTCAAGTTCTCATCCAAGCAAGGCGTTTGATTAATCGTCTCTCCCTGCACTCCTCAAGCAACACGGATTCAACATCAACTCCTTCAACACACACTGCATCGCCAGGTCCTTCAGAGCCTGTGAGCCCAGGAACCTCGGTGCCAATGTCTAGTCAAGCGCCACCCACACCATCTCGTGCTCTAAGTCAGTCAACATCAGCACCTTCCCCAAAGATGGCACCGATGAAATTTCCCACCTTTAGTGGGGATTTGAAGGACTACAATCGGTTCAAGCAGCTATTTCTCCACTGTGCAGGAGGTTTGACTGAGATTGAATGTTTCTATCAGCTCACCGAGGCAATGGTCAACAGCAGAGAACGCAGCATGATTAAAGGATGCATTAGCGTTGAGCGTGCATGGGAAGTGTTAGATGAATACTATGGAGATCAAGACAAGGTGGTAGACAGTCTACTGAAGGAGCTTGACAACTTGAAGCCTTACGAATACAAGGGAAAGGTCAATCTGCCTGCCATGAGACGGTTCGTCCAGACCCTACAAACGTTTGAGACACAGGCAGAGACTGTGGGTCTTGCAGGGGAACTGAACAGCAGAATAATGTTAAGCAATATCAGGCACAAACTACCGGAAGAGCACCGCATAGCTTTCTTCAAAAGTGTGAGAGACGAGCGCACACCGGATACTCTGACTGGCCTTGTAAGGTGGCTATACAGCCAATTACTATTGCTCGATAAGGCCAAGCCTGCTCATACAGAAGCACCAACACCGTACAAGAATGACAAAACCAGTAGATCGTCTAACTCTGTCACCTATAATCCATCTCCGAGACAGCATGGTAAGGGCTCTCGTCCCGAGGTACCCAAGTGTGTTTTGCACCAGGAATCAAATACACACTATCTGAAAACTTGTAACAAGTTCCGGGGACTAGATTTGAAGGATAAACATGATCTAATGAGAAAACACAGTATCTGCAACCGCTGTGGACATAACAACTGTGGAGCTGGGAAACCCCCGTATGATCTTAGTTCTTGCCAGTTTGTTTCTCCCTGTAGTATCCGGACATGTGGAAGTGATGCTCATTTCTCGGCCGTCTGTCCAGTGGTGTATGGGAGTAATGTAAGTTCTCCGAGCCAGCCGAGGGATCCTCCAGGACAGTTCAACGCCAATGCAAGATCGTCTCGTCAAGGCCCAAATCCGGTCAATGTAACTACTGCCACAGGAACTCAACTAGGTGGTATTCTCCCAACAGTTATGGGCTATCTTCGAATTGGCAACACCCGTCATTTGGTCCGCATACTGCTTGATGGCGGCAGCCAAGCAACCCTTGTCAGAGAGGGGATCCTTCCGAGGATGGAGCATGATAGATATCAAGATCATGAGCTAACACTGGTTGGTGGACACACGATGTCACGTAGGTTGAGACTCATTGATTGTCACATAGAGGACCTGGAAGGAAAACGGACTTACCCACTGACAATGATAGAGATCGACAAGCCTTGTGGGAATGCTCCAATCATTCAAGCCGACGATCTGTGCCAGTATGACCACTTGAGTGATATCGAGGTTAGCACTGCCCCTTCAATAACCATTGATGTACTACTGGGGGTGGATAACACCCATCTCATGATCTGGGAAGAGTTCATACGTGGTCAGAGATCTGATGACCCAGTTGCAGTTCGTTGCCCCTTGGGATGGTTCATCCAAGGAGGACATTCATCCAGTACCAGTCGACTTTCAAACTATGTGAACGTCTCTGCTATCGGTCCCATAGAAGAATTCATCGGGCTAGAGACTATGGGATTGGAACCCAAGCGGTGCAGATGTTCATCAGACCTCCTAGACAGGAATGCTACAGAAATCATGCAGCAAAGCATGTCTCAACTTCCAGATGGAGCCTATGAAGTAGCACTTCCATGGAGGAAATCCCCTGAGAATATCCCAGACAACTATGAGTATGCCGTCAAGAGACAAAAACATCTTGAGAAGCAATTTGCTAACAAGCCTGAAAAGTGGGAGGTGTACTGCAAACAAATGAGAGACCAGCTTAAGAGAGGCGTTTCTAGACAGGTGACCGAGGAAGAGTTGAGACAAGATCGAGCTGCAGGAAAGAAAATGTGGTTTCTTCCGCATTTTGCTGTCACAAAGGACTCGTCTACTACCCCTGTCAGAGTGGTATATGATGGGAAAGCACGATTTCAAGGACATGCACTTAATGATTACCTGATGAAAGGGGAGAATGCAAATTCTGACCTTTTTGAAGTGGCCCTACGTTTCAGAGAACAGGAGGTAGGAGTCATAGCAGACATAAGCAAGATGTACCAGGCTATCAAAATCAAGCCAGATGACGCCAGATTCCATCGTTTCATCTTTAGAGAGAATCCTAGCCATCCAATGCAGGTGTTTGAGCTCACTACAGTAACTTTCGGGGACAAACCATCTCCAACGGCTGCCATCATCACACTCCGACATGTTGTCCACGAACATGCACCGCATGATGAGGGACTGAAAGAAGTAGTCTCCAAGCAGTTCTACATGGATGATTTGAATGAGTCCGTACCTGACTTGAAGCAAGCGCTCGAACTCAAATCGAAACTCACAGAGATCTTGGGGAAGGGCAAGTTCAACTTACGCAAATGGCAGTCCAATGAGCAGGAGGTTTGCGATGAAAGTGAAGATACCAAGTCAGCTACAATACTTGGCACCAGGTGGAATCTGGAGAAAGACACTTTGAGCGTCAAAGAGGTGAGGCCTGACAAGGGTATACCAACAAAGCGTAGCATCCTGAAGCAGACAGCATCCTACTATGATGTGTTTGGAATACTGTCTGGGATACTAGTTCGGCCAAAGATCTTCCTTCAAAAGCTATGGCAATTGAACCTAGATTGGGATACACCCATCAACCCCCAAGGAGAACTCTGTACAGTTCTAGATGCCATAAACAAAGATCTGGAAGAAGCAACAGATGTTGAAATACCAAGATGCCTGATCCCAGAGAAGTTCAAAGGAGTGAGACCGTTACCCGAGGTGTCATTACACGGTGCAAGCGACGCATCCGAAGACGCAATGGGCATGGGAGTGTGGCTCAGGTGGTCACACCCAGAAAGCACTGAAGCAGAGCTGTCCTTTGTATGTGCTAGAGCAAGGCTCACACCTCTGAAGCAATCGAGCATGCCAAGGAAAGAACTACAGGCCATCCTGTTGTCGAGACTGATGTGTACCATCAAAGATGCACTTCGCTTCAACATAACATACTGCAAAATATGGACTGACAGCATGACTGCCATCAGCTGGTTAAGGGGTCAATCTAAATCTTTCCGTGCCTTTGTTGCCTACAGGGTGGGTGAGATAACAACCAGATTTGATCCTATCATGGACATCGCCTATGTGCCATCGGCCCAGAACGCCAGCGACTTGGTGTCTAGAGGAGGAACTGCAGCCGAGATGAAGCAGGTGATAGATGGGCCTGATTACCTGAAACTACACCCATCGCTATGGCCAAAGACACCAGAAAATGTCCCGACAGACCCAAAGGACACCGAGAGGAAAAAGTTTCACACCCGGAATGCAAAGTCATTTGCGTTGAGTGTCAGTGCAGTGTGCAAGGCATCACCAATCATTGAAGCTTCGAAATTCTCCAGCTGGCCCAAGCTCAAGATGGTGACTGCCAGAGTATTGTCTGTGAGGGATCTGCCAAAGGACAAGAGGTTGAAACAACTCACAAATCAGATTTCACAGTGGCCGTCCCGTAAGCTTGTACGAGAGGCTGAGTTATATTGGATCCGTCACGCACAGAGAGGAATCAATTTCCAGGATCCAAACATCATGAAGCTGGACCCATTCTTTGACGAGGAGACCCAAGTGTTCCGTGTTGGTGGACGAATGGACCGCGCACCAGTATCCTATGATGTACGGCATCCTTACCTTCTCCCAAAGAAGAGCCACATCAGCTGGTTGATCGTCCAAGACTCCCATGCTCACTCTCTTCATGGGGGCCATCTACGCACAGCCACTGAGGTCAGAAAAAAGTACTGGATCGTGGGCGACACTGGCATCTCAAGACGTGTTGTCCGTGCATGTGTCATCTGCAGAAGACACAGAGGTAAACCTGTTCAGCAGAAGATGTCGGACCTTCCAGATTTCCGAGTCGGTCGTTGTTCACCTCCGTTCCAGACTACCCTAGTTGATTACCTAGGACCAGTGAATGTCAAGTTGAGTCGAAACACTACTACGAAAGGATATGGTGCAGTCTTCACGTGTGCAGTGACGAGAGCTGTTCATCTGACTTGTGTGCCCGACCTATCCACTGATGCCTTTCTACAAGCCCTTGAACGCTTTGTGAGTATCAGAGGGGCTCCATCCATGTTGATAAGCGACAATGCAACCTGTTTCAGGGGAGCTGATAATACCATAAACAAATTGAACCTGAAGTTAGACCATGATCGAGTGAGGGAGCGCTGCCTGAGATACTGTGCAGAGTGGCGATTCGGACCTCCTGGAGGACCTCACCACCAAGGAGCGGTGGAACGAATAGTTCAAGAGGTGAAGAAGGGAATGCGACATCTCATCAAAGCTGACAGACTGACATTTTCCGAGTGGGAAACAGTCTTTTCGCAGATTTCCGGGCTCATCAACAGTCGTCCCATCACAGCTAAATCCTCATCACCGCTGGATCATCCACTATTAACCCCAAATCACTTTCTCATTGGAAGAGGAGACCTCTCCTGCCCTCAGATTCCTTACGATGACTTCAAAGGTGATTTGAGAAAGCGAAGAAAAGTCTGCAACGCCATGGTAGATGGTTTCTGGAAACGCTGGATGGAATGCATTCGGACACTCTCTCCGCGCCAAAAGTGGCAGCAATCAACTGAGAACCTAGAAGAGAGCGACGTTGTACTCATCATTGGTGACAATAAGGCTCGCGGCTCTTGGAAGATGGCGGTTGTCGTGAAAGCGTACCCAGGGAAAGACGATCTTGTGAGGATTGTAGATGTCAAAAATGCGGATGGTGTAATCGCGAGAAAACCAGTGACAAAGCTCATCCTCCTTATGAAGAAGTCAGAGCGAGATCGATTTAGAGTGACTCAAACTGATAGAAAAGTTTGTCGAACATTGACTTTTTAGTGACTTTAGGTTAATGTCTTTTTTTGAACATTTTTCTTTTTTAGCCTTGACAGTTGATTGTTCCCAGAAGATGAAAGCACATCGGATTCCTTATATTACGAACTAAAGACTGTAATTGAAGGACTGTTAAACGGAACACAATTGAGTGTTTATATTCTCCGTTGAATTGTGACATCCCGTCACTTTTAAGGGGGTTGGAATGTCATGAAATGACATGATTTATGTACATGATTTGTTTTTAACTGTAATTTATGATTGTTTTTGTTTAAGCGACTGGTCAAGAAACTACGTAACATGGTATCTTAGCAACATTAATTGAAGAATTGCGCACTTGCATTATACACAGCAGTTTGCTAATCGTCCGAGTTTGTTCGTAGCAGTTATTTGCACCAGTATGACTTCCAGACTTCATAATAACTCCTAAAGTTTCACCCTATACTTGAAGGTATGTTTCTGGAATAATTTGTCATAATGTTTTTTAAATAGCATCTAAGATAAGTAGCAGTTATTTGATAGTTTGCATGGCCATTTATCGTTTCGAGTGCATTCATTCATGCACACAGATTTATGTTGATTGATTGTCGAGCTTTGATGTTGAAAGTAAAGTGCCTTTGTTTTTAGCTTGAAAAGGAAAGTGATTAGCATGAAATTAGTATTTGGTTGATGTAGAATATGTGCAAGAGTCACAGTTGAAAGGCAGATTTATGTAAATTGTGTATACGATGTGGAACAAGGAACGTTCCTGCGGGAACTATATTTTTTACTTTTACTTGGATTTCTTTAGGAAACGCTCTACGCACAATGTCGGCGGCGGAGTGATATTTCAACCAAATTTCTGCGTGATAAGGCTTACGCTTATAGCTAGGTTTAAAGTTAGGCGTTTCATATGTTAATAGTGTTATGCAATCATGATCAGGACATATGCATGTTTTATATGTTTCTTTTTTAACAAGGTATTTTGGATTCATTCTTTTGTTGAAGAAGCACATTAATTCAAAACACACTTTGTGAAATACTAGCATGAGATAATTAGGGAAAAACTTTTAATTATTTCTTATTCATCACAATTAATGTGGAATTGTTTATTAGGGTTTGAAACTACAATGTAACATTCCATGTGTGGATATACATTGATCTTATGAATATTTTGTTCTTTTCTGTTTGGCTTACAGGGTAACCAACACAGTTGTTGAATGGTTTATTATTCACTACGTTTGTACACCACAAGAGATTAAAGAAGGCATCAAGAATCAAGTTACACGCCCGAGTTATTCTCTTTATTGCAACAACGTGTCAAGTACAGGAAGTCTATATTGAGTCCATCACAGGCTTCAAGATAATTTATCTTTTTTCCAACTGTACCGGTGTTTAAAGGAATTATAAATCAAGAACGGAAATGGATGAATTTTCAAAGCCACTGTGTTGCACAAAGCAATCCTTCCGTCAATCGGTGTCTATTGTTTTGTGCAGATTCCACGTGTGGCAAGCGGACGCCAGTTCAGAGAGGCGAAGGAAGTAACAAAAGTGCTTACGGATCCAGGGACGTTGCGCTAAACCGTCATGGGGTACGAAATCACCGACATCATCGGCTGTAACCCGACTTGCCTGTATAATCTTTCACAAATTGCAAATAGTCTTCTACCTTTTTACACAAAAAGATAAGAGAAGGTTTAAAGGCTTGTGGATGACCAGTGCCTCCCCCACCCCCTTCATGGCGTCATCCTGGTCATCATAAACTATCGGCAAGGTTGTCGAACTTATCACCCATCTTGTCCACCAGAGTGAACTGCATGATGACTGCGTCGTGACCACCCGCCGTGATGACGTAATGGTCGTTGTACAGGAAGTCGATGGCGGTCACGTGTGAACTGTGGTGTTTGATGTCAGTCGAACGAGCCTAAGAGAAATGAAGACACACACAAAAATGTCAGATATTTATTGCATCTGCTGAGTGTCTGTTGGAACACCAGAAAAACATTAACTCTTCAAATCTACACAGGCTCTCAGCAAACATTCTTTTTTAAAATATTTGTACATGACCCTTTTATAAGAGATTGAAAGTGAAAAAGAGAGAGAGGGGGGGGGGGGGGGGGGGGGGGCAGAAGATAGCAAATTTGAAAAAGAGGCCAAGATATGGGGTGGGAGGAATTCACGACTTGTCTGACGAGGAAGAAAAGCGTTTAATTTATGTGTAAAATTTATATGTGTTAATGCCCTTAATATGGCTCTAATTTTTAGTAGAAGTTTCCTCACTCATGGCTTTCTTCATCTCAGCATTTAACCACTCCATCTTAAGAATGAGACCACTCTCAAGACCATGCCACCTGTTTAAACCCAGTATTTATTTCTTAAGTCCACACAAATATTCTATTTTCGTTCGTCAGATACTTCCGGTATTGTACCCCCCTACTCATCCCATATGATCAAGTGATTGTTACCTTATACGAGGTACAGGGGTACCTGTAGGCCGAGATAGCCCCAATGTTGTTCCCTGCTACTAGCATCCTGTTCTTGGTGGACCTAGCTAAAGTGTCCACGTCCGTGCCTTTGTCTTGACCCGGCCAGATACCTGCAAATGATTATGATGGTCGGTTTAAAAGTGGATTAAATTTAATCTGAGTATTAACTTTAATCCGAGTATTAACTTTAATCCGAGTATAAACCTCGATCTAATGGACGGATTTTAGCCTATTTAATGTCGGGCAATAATTTTTTCCAGTAGCAATGGTTTTATAAAGTTTGTAATCAACAATATATTGTTTTTAAGGAAGGCTGTTATTTTGAATATGCTATACAGTCATGTATATATGTTTGTAAAGTGCTGTTAAAAGAGCACTATATATTTGCAATTGCCTATTATTTTCATTATTATCATTATTATAATTATTAGTATTAGTAGTAGAAGTATTATTATCATTATTGTTATTGATATTATCATTATTATAACCATTATCGCCATCATCGTCGTCATTATCATCATCATGCATGGTGGCTCAGTGGTTAGAGCGCCCGCCTCATCAACGGGAGGTCGTGGGTTCGAACCCCGGCCGAGTCATACCAAAGACTTATAACAATGGGACCTTCTGCCTTCTAGCTAGGCGCTCAGGATATTAGATTGGAGAAGGGTAGTAATAACATATTATGTTATGCAGGGCCCGCTGGAAGAGCAGTTTCATAACTGAAGTGGCTACCCTGGGTAAATAAAACGTTATTATTATTATTGCCATCATCGTCATCATCGTCATCCTTGATCATCATCATCATCATCATCATTAGTACAAGTAGTCGTAGTACCATTGGTATTATCATCATCTCTCACCTAATACTGAATATCCAAGTATACAGCTATGTGTATCCCATTCCACGTCCCTCGTTGTACCGGCCTTCACGCGCTGTAGATTATCAATATCCCCTAAAATGAAGGATATAAAGAAACAGAGATCGTGAAATGTTCGCGGTCCCGTCGTAGTTCAAAACAATTATGTTGCGAAACCTCGAAATTATAAACAACGATCCACTAAAAACGACGAGAGTTCATGTTAAGCTGCGGTCACAAAGGTTCGTACGAACGATGCGTACAAATTTTCCTGTTTTTTCATTGTCTTCCCGAATTTTCATTGTCTGAAAATCGTTCGTACGGCGTTCGTAGCAGTTCGTAATGGCATTTGTGACCAAGGCTTTAACTAATAGCTGGCTTATCCTCAAATTAAAGTGCCTTCACACGCCACATAACTTCTGTTTTTTGTCCGATAAGAGATAGCAGCTTGATACAGTTATTATGGCAGGTTTTACAAAACCGTCACAAGTGCTAGTTAACCGACATCCCATTGAAACGCATATTATATTTATGCGTTTTAAAAGGTTGTCGGTGAATTTTTAGTTACGACTGTTTCGTGAAACGCTGCCCAGGGCCCCGTTGCACAAATCAAGGTTTTCATGGAAGTTTCCCTTAATGGCAGAGTTACCATCAATGGCAAAATTATGCAAAGGGGCGCAGGTTAATTGAAATCTTAGGCTGTGGTTGATAACGTATGGGGAAGAATTTGTTACTTTCATACTTACAGAATAGAAGATCGTAGTTGCCCGAGACGCTTTGCAGGTAGGCGCCATCGTCCGACCAATCGAGGTGAGTGATAAAACTCCCGTGTCCCTGTGGTACATATGAAAATATAAAAGCGTTTAATTTTTTAACCGATAATCGGCATAATAACTATCTATCTTACTTGGCGGATTCGGGATAGGGGCGTGGGAAAATATCAGTCTTTAATATAAAGGTGAACAATGAAACGATTTTGTCATACTCTGGGAAAAATTCTTCTAATCTTCTTTCGGGATTTCTGATTTCGTGGAATGTTTGGAATATTCTTATCTTTCTATATTTCCCCACCCTTGCCCCCATACTCACCCCTAATCCCAAAGAAAAATGTGGTGATAACCGAATTAATTTTGCAGGAAAAAACTAAAAACTAAACCAAGAAAAACAATTACAGGGAAATCTCCACACCTCCCCCCTTTTTTTTTTACAATCATAGATCTGCCCCTGCATACACAATCACACACACACGCACACACGCACACGCACACACACAAACACGCACACACAAATACACTCACAACAAATCTACGCGAATTAAGGCACTAGCCGAAAGGTAAATCATGGGTGTTTAATGGCTTTGATAACTATGTTTAAATAAGAGACGGTATATATATGGTTGCCCAAGTTATATTCACTTTACCTTCTAATTTTGTTGCTACGTTCATATCTGGGTTAGATATTCACTTGTGAAAAGAAAAACAAAACAATTTCTGATAAGGAAAAAAAAAAGGTCCTCATGTATATTTTGAACTTGTATAGATCTAAAAGTTCGGCCTTTTATTCGGGTGATACATTTTCCGAGCATATTAATATACATTAAATTGCGGTTTGTTTATGTATGTGCGTGTGCGTGTGTGTGTGAGTATGTGTGTGTGGGGGTGCGAGCATATGAAGTACGCCCCATATAAAGACGGTCGGGGACCGCCACCTCCTCTCCGGGATTTCTGCTCATGTTCTCTATCACCTACTCACCTCTAAAACGCCTAATTTCCTGTAGACATGGCCCTCATCCATTACAGAGAAGATGTGAATACAGTGGTCATGTGATCCAAGTGCAAGAAGAGAACCGTCTGTGGATAAACCAAAAGCATGAAGATAAATGTTACAGCGAGGTGGTTTTATGTTATTGTATTAAGTTCAAATTTGCATAATCCGATATTGAAATGGAGATTCACTGTATAAGTAGATCTGTCATGAATTGATACCTCAAAAGACATGGTTTAATTTGTCTTAATTGTATGAGTGTTTGTTCTTTCAATCAACAAGAACGCCATCAAGATTATTATTATGAACCACCAGCACCACCATTTTCCTCATTCTCCTCCTCCTAATCACCATCTACCTAATCATCATCATAACCATCCTTACCAGGACGACCACCGTCATCACCGGCACCACCGCCACATCATTACCACTATCGCCACTAACGCCACTAATATCGACAGTATCCTCACCACCACCACTATCATCATCATAATCATCATCAACAACACTACCAACATCAACATCAGTTATCATCATCTTCATCCTCGACATCGCTATCACCGCTATCATCACCATCACCATCGTCATCATCATAATCATCATAATCATCATCATCAACACCACCATCACTGCTATCATCATAATGATCCCAGCCAACGCTATTATCTTCATTATCCTCATCATCATTACCATCAGCATAGTCATCACCATCATCATCATCATCTTCATCTTCATTACCATCTCAACCATCATCATCATCATCATCATCACTAATGCTATCTTCAACATCATCATCATCAACATCATCATCATCATCACTATCCTCATCCTCTTTCTCCTCCTCCTCCTCCTCCTCCTCCTCGTGCTTCTCTTTCCCCTCCTCCTCTTCTTCTTCCCCCTCCTCCTCTTCATCCTCATCATCACCCTCTTACCTGATGAATACTGGATGACATCTATCTGTTCTTTGCCAAGCTGTACCGAAGTGATGTGCAAACCATCTTCTGAACTGTGAATCATGAAGCGTCCTCCCGTCGTACCCACAGCTAACACGTTTCCAGATGGTTGGCTAAACGCACAACACACGCAGCATTTCTGTGGGACACACCATTATTTTAGGAACCAAGATAAAAGAACATTATATATATTACCATTTCATAAAGATAACAAAAGAATAAGAAGGAAAGACAACAAAATTAGGTAACAATAGAAGTGTAGATGTTATCTACAATATTGTAATAACATACTGTAATGGTAATATTTTGCCAAACTTTTGCCCTTGATTATTTGTCGAATTTGTATCGTCTCTGGGTCAAGTAAGCTTGGAAGTACCTATATGTGTTCGTTCGTTTGTGCGTGCGTGCGTTCTTGCTTGTGTTCGTTCGCTAAATCCGTTGCATTTGTTTAGATAGTTTTTGTGTATGTTTGTTTGTTTGTTTGAATTTACCTCAACATGGACTTTCCACGAACAGCGGTGGACGTCAGCCCTCCAGCTGATGACGTGTTGATCATAACCTGCCGTTGCAAACACAGGTTTGGTTGGATGCGCCGCCAACGACCAAAGCTCTTCACTGTGACCCTTTAAATAGAAGAAGAACAAAAACAATAATAATAATAATAATAATAATAATAGCCTAATAGTTCACTCCAAATTTTATTAAACCGACTTGACGGAAATTCTTTTTGCCCAATTGATCGTGAGCCCGGCAGCCACTGAGCAGCGCCAGATCGACGTTGCTCTATCCCTTATTGTTGAACGCCAAGCAAGGTAGCAACAACTCCCATCTTTTAACGTCTTTTGGTATGACTCGGCCGGGGTTCGAACCCACGAACTCCCGGTTGTGAGGCGGACGCTCTACTGACTGAGCCAACACTCATAAAAATCATGTTCATTCTTGAAATATGCTAAATAATAATGACTTGGGATGCTGAAAGCATTGCATCATTTAATTATCTTGTGTAAGATGAGCTGCGGTGAATATTTAACAAAAGGTTTAGTTATATTTAATATTAGCGAAAGGCTCCTTTGTTTGTTAGATATTCAAATAAGTATAAATAAATCTTCGAATATTTATTTCAATACCTGTAGCACGTATTTGAACTTAGTCTGGAGTGACCCCTCCATGACGTGGTTCCGGGTCGTTCCTATGGCAATTAGACCGTCTGGACTACCGGGATTCAGGGGAGCGATGGTCCTAATACCACCAGCATTTTCTGGAAACTGTAATAAAGTGAGAAAGAGACGTTAAAGGGCGAATTCGACATTATTTGTTTATTAACGTCACATAACATTCATGACGTATATAGTATCACTTTCTTCATTGCTTCTCCTAACCATTCACATCAGTCCCCCCACCCCCTCCCCTCTCGACTTCTCTCTCTTTCTTTCTCTCTCTCTTTCTCTCTCTCTCCTCTCTCTTTCTTTCCCTCTCTCTCTCTCTCTCTCTTTATATATAGCTACCAATATATATATCTGTTTCCTACTTCTGAGATTTTTAAAATCCAAACCCCTCCCCCTCCCCTCTTTCTACACAATTCTAGGTCCGCCCCTGTGTATATAATACTCACCAATCTTTCGACCTTAGATGATGTGTAACCGCTGTGCGAGTCCCAAGCTAGCAACCTCCTATCCAGGCCACCACCAGACATCAGAATGCTCTCTCTCTCTCTCTCTCTCTCTCTCTCTCCTGCTGCTACTCAGGACTATTTTGACATTGTCCACCCCTCCCCCTTTTAACAAAAATTATAGGTCCGCCCCTGTGTATATATACTCACCAATCTTTCGACCTTAGATGATGTGTAACCGCTGTGAGAGTCCCAAGCCAGCAACCTCCTATCCAGGCCGCCACCAGACAACAGGGTTCCATCGTCCAGCATACAGAGGGCAAAGACACTGCGCTCGTGGGCATGCTGGACCATGTAGCGCAGTTTGAATGTGAAATCCGTATCTGTATAGAAACACCATAGCAATACGAAATGGATACAAGAAGATAATATACTTGTTCACAACAAACCAATTCAAAGAATGTAACATGCATTATCATATATTCTGTTATCACAAGAAATTAAGGGCCCCACTGTGTCAACGGACATTTAATGCGAAAAGATGAAATTGATTGTTTATTTTTTAATCACCATGATAATAATGTTTGATTGTTATATTTCTTGAAAGTGCCGAATAAATTATAAATAAATAATACATTTACAGTTCTAACTGACCTTTTTCCCAGACCGTAATGCTGCCGTTAGAGTCTCCGGTCAGTACATCCCCTGTGTGTGAAAACTCGATACACGTCACATACGCTGGCTTCTCACCCTGTATAAGAAAGGGAGCAATATTGTTTTCATTATCACTAGCATTTTTATCATCATCATTAAAATACTCATCATCATCATCGGTATCCCCACCACTATCATTGTCTTCATCATAATCATGTCGGTGTCTTTGAATATCCGTTCACCCTTTGATTTCACTATAAGGTCAACGCCAACAATCTTCATATTCATCTTCATCATCATTGTCATCATTGTCATCATTGTCATCATTGTCATCATTGTCATAATTAAGCGCCTCCCCATTCTTATCATCGTCCCTATCGCCCTCTTCCTCCTCCTCGATCCTTCATCACCATCTTCTCCTCCTCCTCCTTCAAATCCATCTCCTCTTCCTTCACCCCTTTACCTCCTCTCCTTTCTCCCTCCTCATCCTTCCCCCATCCCGTCCTCATCATGCCTGTCCTCTTCCTCCTCCTCCTCCTCCTCCTTCCACCTCATCTTTCCCCTCCCCTCTTCCTCCTCCTCATCCTTCCCCCTCCCCGTCATCCTCATGCCCGTCCTCCTCCTCCTCCTACTCCTCCTCCTCCTCCTCCTTCCACCTCATCTTTCCCCTCCCCTCCTCCTCCTCCTCCTCATCCTTCCCCCTCCCCGTCCTTCTCATGCCTGTTCTCCTCCTCCTCCTCCTCCTCCTTCTCATCCTCCTCCTCCTCCTTCCACCCCATCTTTCCCCTCCCCTCCTCCTCCTCCTCCTCATCCTTCCCCCTCCCCGTCCTCCTCATGCCCGTCCTCCTCCTCCTTCTCCTCCTCCTCCTCCTTCCACCTCATCTTTCCCCTCCCCTCCTCCTCTTTCTCCCTCCTCATCCTTCCCCCTCCCCGTCCTCCTCATGCCCGTCCTTCTCCTCCTCCTCCTCCTCCTCCTCCTCCTCCTCCTCCTCATCCTCCTCCTCCTCCTCCTCCTCCTCCTCCTTCCACCTCATCTTCCCCTCCCCTCCTCCTCTTTCTCCCTCCTCATCCTTCCTCCTCCCCGTCCTCCTCATGCCCCTCCTTCTCCTCCTCCTTAATACGTACATCCCATGTTCCACTCCTCTTATCCCTGACCAGTCGATTATCAGTCAGGGTCCAGAAGTAGAGATGTTGTCTTCCAGCTATCACCATCGTCGTGTCATCAAAAGGATGGAAGGCGCCACACACGACAGCATCCGAACTCGCCTGGGATAAGAGAAGAAGAAAAAACAGGGAAACGTGAATTATCATTGTTTGTAAGAAGGTTGTTGCCTACGGAAACTTACAGAGACCATTTCACATGTCTGGATAGGAATAATGTGCGATAGAGTATTTTCTTTCTTAAACTTTTTTCTTTAGATTTTTTTCAATTTAACATTTTTGATGAGCAAATAAAATGTGGCTAAAGGTACTTTCGGTAAAAGAAGCAGAATACCACCTTAAAAGTATTGATAACATACCTGGTTTGATGCAGCATCGTATAATGTGTAATCCTGTGAAAAAGGGTAAGATTGAATATAATGGAGTTGTTATTCAGTTTACAAGCATACACAACACGTTCTTTTTCAAATTTATTACTGCTTTTATGAGTGAAGTCAGACTATATTATATAAAGTCTATTTTTATTGACGAATCTTTACAAAGTGATGTCGGAGACCTTTATTTGTAATAACTTTGATAGAATATAATACTGGTACTTCATAACCTTTCCGAGTAAAACATGTTAGTCGACTTGCGTATAAATTAATCTCACAATGCTTACAAACATGATGTGAAGTTCCGACATGTACAATTGAAATTGAATTTATTGAAGTATTTATAGTCCACTTTTAATAGGGTACGTCTACAAATCAATTTAAGAAAAGAAATAATCATTATCATAGACAGTTTCAGTAATGGTTAAATGCCAAATAGAATCATAACATCTCCAAGTGGATGTTACATGAAATAAATTTCGAAATAACAAGGTTGCCGAGAGAGTTAGAAGGGGACCAGATGTAGGCAGAGGAGGTGGATAGAACAGAAGCAAATATAGAAAGAGAAGGTGAGTGAAGAGTTACAGGATGCATGAGGATAAGTAAATCTTTCTTGTTTGATTAGACAAAGTTAACGTTATATCATAGATAATAAACAGGGTGAAAAGACGAATACAATGTCACATTGAATAGTAAAATGATCATCATTATTTTTTAAAGTTATTTTAAAAATCTGACTCACGCTTGATTTTGAGTAGACGCAATCTTCTTTCCATTGCCAGACACTGATCACGTGATCATTGCCCTGCTCGACCGCCATCAGCCATTCTCCATCGTTCTGTTATAAACAACAACAAAAACGATTATAAAGGTGAAAAGTCATCATCAGGGAACATTATTAATTTTTCAATATATTAAGCTCTCGGGCTTGTTTCATTAAATCGTGAATCATTGTTATTTATTCAGTGCCAATATAGCGCCGCGAACATTTTGAGAGTAGAGGGAGAAATGAGGTGTTTGACTAAACTGCCAACAGGCTCGCCCATACAAAAAAAATCATACCATACAAACGTGTCAGATTTTTTAATTTACCAAATTTATCTAAAAAATAAAAACCGTTCGCCAAGTGAAATGAAAACAAAATAAGATTGTCGAATAGTACTGACAGAAATAGCAGTCCATACTGAAGGGGAAACAAAAATTCGTTTATACCTCATTTGAGAAGCTGAGACAAGCGATACCTTCTGAGAAGAATTCGAGACCAAGGATGGCGTGTGTGCAGAGAGACTGAACCTCCCACACTCTCACATGTGCCTGTTATATAATGATAATAAAGATGTTGATGATGATGATAATAATAATAATAATAATAATAATAATAATAATAATAATAATGTATGAGATTTCTAAGGAGCCGAATCCATTTGAAATCAATTGCTCAAGGCGCACTTGTGGAAGAAAAAAAAAGAAGAGAAATCACATAAACACATCTTCATTATAAACAAAGGAACCGATTTAAGATACATTTACCAGCAATACGAGAGGAAGTATATGATATATAAAATAATACCCCGTTGAAGTCGCTCTAAATGTTAAGTGAGCACTGGGCACTCAGGTGATAGGCATATCCTATATTCTATGTTCTGTTGTAATAATTGACTGCCCAAAACACCTGACATAGCTCATTAATACGTTCCTCTGTGTAGTGCTTTATTCAAAATGTATTTCATTTTGCTAACTATGTTTTAAATACTTCAAACATTCCAGGGAATAATAGAATTCCTTGATCTATTTTAATTCTGCTATCCTTCCAGGTATCAATCTCCACGTGTTTTCAAGTTGTGAAAATGCGTAAAGCTTATGTGAGATTCTGGAATTACATTATCAAAATGTTGATTTTCACATGAGAGTGGAGACTTTACAAAAATGGAGAGAGAAAAGGAAATCATTTTCAAACATAACGATGAAAAAATGCATGTCCATTACGAAAGTAGCCGAAATTTAAATAAGCGGATCGCTTAATAGAAAGAACGAACAAGGGTAATAATGTGAGAAAACAATGGCAGCACATATTATGTGACATCTTTATCATTGATCCTGCCTCAAATGACATTTACTGATTCATTTCTTCACAGCAGTTGAGTGTTTGAAGGAGGGGTAAAGGAGCAAGTTAACCCCCCCCCCCCCCCCCGACAGACTTCCGATCAAGAAAAAGAACTGCGTAAACTTTTTATAACCTAATAGTTAGCAGGTATGAAAATCATGATTATGAGTCGACAAAGCCATGAAATAAAGTCAGGTTCTAAAAGAAAATCATTTCGGGTAATAGCCCCCCCCCCCCCCCCCTCACCCTTTCGGGTTCATTGGCGATGACTTCATCTTCTTTTTGTGTTTATTTCCAATTTTCTATTTTACGTTGTCTGAAACACAAAACAGTTTCCTGCTATGTGACACATAATAGTGATTAAACGTTGCAGACGAATGGTAATATCAAACAAACCTCTACTAAGTTTTAGGAACAGACATAAGTATGATAGATACAGATTAAGTCATAAAATATAGTATGTGTTAAATTCAATATTAAACATGAAAAAGTACAGAAAAAACAATTGAAGGTTTTTTCGTTTCTGTCCATCTGAATTGCACACATACACACAAATCAGGGTGTCATAGAACAACAACGGTGCAGTTTCAATATGAAGACTAACGATTTAATATCACACAGAAAAAGGTGGATGATTTGTGAAATAACTCAAACGATTCGGGGGTTTCCATGGTTACTTACACAATGACACGCAGCGACATCTGACGGCTTTGTGGGGTGAATATATCGATCGCATTTCTTATTATTTTTCATAGATATGATATATTTAACTTAACAAGAAAACAGTATATTTTGCAGGATCAACGGTACTTACTAAAACTCACGTCTAGGGGAATAAAACAGTCAAATAATGGGATTGGAGGCTTGTTCTGATATGGCGCGGTGAACCGACGAAAACAGAGAACAAACCAAAAAGTTGCTTACATTGTAAACTTAATTCAGTTATATTTAGGACGTGGACAAATACTACGGTATACGATTTGTGCCCTTAAAAAGTATTGAACCAGGTGTAAATTAGAAGGAAAATACCTTAGAAATTATGATCTTTAGATAATATTTTTCCATCAATAAAGAACTATCAAAAATGTATATTCTGTAGATTTGTGACCACGATTTGTACGTCCCTTGAGAAACCAATGCCAGGAATGGTATAGGAACTAGTGGCATGAAAGGCCTGCCATAGTTCAAATCCAACTTAAATCAATCTGAGTCTTTGTGAAGCACTCCCCTGATTGTATCTCCCTTTCCATATCAAACTGATAAAACTTAGGTCATTCAGAGTCAAGAATCAGAAATGTAAAGCATATTACACTTTGAGTCATCATGACAAAACCGCCACGGTTTTTTGCCGCGTGTTATCTGAACGAGCACTATTTTAGGTATGTATGATGACACCGAGTTAAACGACAATTGAACTTTATTTGACAGCTGAAAGGCCTTGAATTTAATGAGCCCTTTAATACTTTCAGATTGCTTGATAACGAATAACCATGACATATTGATTGCGTATTGTAATCTGCAAAATTGGCAATAATTGGGTACATTGTTGCTGAAAAGGAATCAACACATCCCAAAATGAACAATGCATTAATTACTGAAGCAAAAGACGAGAGATACAGACAGAAAGAGAGAGAGGGAGAGAGAAAGAGAGAGAAAGAAAAGGAGGGAAAACAAGAGAGAGAGAGAGAGAGAGAGAGAGAGAGAGAGAGAGAGAGAGAAAAGATTTTTAAAAAAGGGAAAGAGATAGAGAGAGAGAAAGAGAGAGAGAGAGAGAGTAATAAACAGAGAGGGGGATACTACCTGCTGTTATTAAAATGGGGGAAAGAGTGATGGGAAGGAAGTGGGCACGGGAGATGTGTCATCGTTTCATATTTTGCTCACTACATTTCTTTCTCAATCTCTCTTTCTCTCTCTCTCTCTCTCTCTCTCTCTCTCTCTCTTTCTCTCTCTCTCTCTCTCTCCCTCTCTCTATTTTTTTAAGCGGCATTAAAATTGGAATGGGGTAAGTTTCCTTTGATCCGTCTAGGAAAGAGAAAACTAGCTGGAGATATCAATACAAAGAAAGACAGAGATGAGGCATACAAAGGCATGACGGAGTAAATAGAGAGGAGATAGGAAATAGGGGAAGGACAAGAGAGAAGACATTGCAGAGATAAATAGAAGAGAAATAAAGGAGAGAATGACGAGAGAGAGATATAGAAACAAATAGATGGGAGTAGAAATAAAAATATCATAGGTTGAAATCAATTCTTACCGTAGAATCAGGAAGTTGTCCCGCCTTCTGACCTGTTGCTATGTAAGTGCCACTGGGATGAACGGCAATACTGTAAACAAAGTTATGCCAAAAGACTTTTCGATTAAATTTAAGCTCAAGAATATCACAGAGAATGTTGACATTAGCATTATTTTACACAAATAAAATCATAGATTTTGTTTAATGATATGAAAAAATCCTAATCTCTTTTTGTTTAATGGCGACTGCTCCTATGCCACACCATGATTAAGGAATCGCCAAAAACTCTTACCTTTGAATATCTTCATTGTGGCCCAGATAATGTCTCTGTTCATCTAGATCCCTGTCGTACAAGATAGCCACCGCTCCTACTGTGTAGAGCAGCTCACCAGACGGGAGGACATAGAGGTTATTACGCATGTCAAATCCTCGGTAGCCATAGCTGTGATAGCAGTTTTGGTCAAGGATTAGGAAACAAGAAAGTTACGCTTTCACAAGTCGCGTAGCTACAGGGGGCATGATGGCACGTTCCCCCCTCCAATCGAGTAGTGAACGAAAATAAAACGACAGGGAAAAACGAGGAGGGAAAGAAGGGATAGGGAGAAGAGGTAAGGGACGAGAAAAGAAAACACACGAACTCCCTTCCACCCCCAATCGGTAGCTTTGTAAATTCGCACTTTATGCTCCAAGTAAGACCGGTGCCCCCCCCCCCCCCCGCCCCGCAATCGTTCCAGTGCCTTCTTCAATAGGTGGACGCCATTGGCTACCACATGGTGTAAGCAGTTGAAAGAAGAATGTTAACTGTTTCATATTTTGTATGAATCTAACAACAAATGCCACCTAGCGACCAAAATGAATCCGATACCACAATGAGGCTACAGCCGTGAGACCACCAGGTCACGAGACCGACAGGCCACGAGGCAGACGACCGACAAAACCGACAGCCCAAGAAACCAACAGCCCACGAGAGTGAAAGCCCACGAGACAAAGTCAGTCTTGCTGGGACTAGGTCAACGTTTCTGTGGATTATCATTCGCTAGACCGACGTTGTAGGTCTGGTGGGCAGTCTTGATGGTGGGCAGGAATTGATAAAAAGGCATTTTGTACCTTAAACGTTCATCGGAAGCTCCAGGCAAAAGTTTCTTTTCGATGGATACACATATCGTGAATATTCCAAAAAATGAAAGGTTGTATTCAATTCCTTGAAGGGACAAATACAAGCGTCACTTAAGCAGGAGCTATCTAAAAAAATAAAAGAGAAAAATGGCTCAGGAGTTAACAAAAGGATACACCCACTCTAGCTTGAGTTTCTTTTTGGGCGGGGAGTCGGGTTGCTTCTTGGGTTCTTCTGAAGGTGGTAGGAATTCTCGGAGTTGACCGTGTACCTCTACGCTCATCGGAGCGGGTAGGAACTTCTTGGGCTGGTGCTGTTGTTTCGTGTGTTTCTTCTCTTTTCGTCTAGCTCCTTGAGGCTTGGTGTTCTTGCTCGATCCCTGGTGATCCTCTTCGACTTGATCTTCGGATTGGCTCAGATCAGGAGAGTTCTGTATCTAGAGAGTCAGGAGCAAAATGAAAACAAGGTTAACCCTGGTAACCTATTAACCCACCAAATCAGTAGGCCCTACTGATTACCGGCTGAATTTGCTCATTAATGATATATATTTTTTTATTGAGGTCATATTGTTGTCATCATCGACTTGATCTTCGGATCTTTGGGGAGTTCTGTAACTAGACAGTCGGGAGCGGCTTGAAAGGAATGTTATTCCTGTCTGTACACAGCCATGAAATTCCATCATATGAGTGCCATGTAAAGGTTAAACGCATCGTGGTGGATACAGAAATCCTTACTTTCTTTTTTGACAGGAAATGTAGCTTTAATAATAACTGCAATCGTGAACTGAAAAAAGAATTGACATCATAATCACAAAAACATGTCTTTCTTTCTATTTCTTCGTCACCCGTCTATTGTTTAATCTCTATATGCAATTCCATATTCATGGACATCTGAGATATCTGATTTATTCGAGAGCTGTTTCTCACAGCAATGATTTGAATCTAATAATGTCAGATGACTTATAACAACTTCTTCTTTCGGAAGTCAATTTATGGTCTTGCCAATGACTATTGTAATTGCGAAACCCACAGACCTATTGAACATTCTCTAATCTTCCGACATTTCCATTTTAAACAGGATCATCATTCGATGTACGGTACGTGTCTCTGACCAATGTAATAATCGTACCTGTATCCTTTTATCAAGCAACCTCTGTTTACTCTCCCTGAGGTTGTACGGCATTCGGCCTTCCATGATGCGGACACCTCGGGCAGGCTTTCCCGTCTCTTCTTCGAAGTCCATCAGTTCTAAACTCTCGTCGGTGGTGGCGCTGTCCTGGCTGTTGCTGAGGAATGCCTTCCGGGGTTTCATCGGCGGTAGGGGAGGTTCCCTGGAACGGACGGGTATCATAGACCTTGCAGGATAAGCTTGTAGATGAGAATAAGAAAGTCTGAATAAGCATATGCCTGCACGTTTAGGACTTGCTAAACAAAATGGTCACAGTCACTGTGGCAACCGAAGAGTGAAATTCTCGGTGAATATCATCTCATTCGAGATGGAATTTGGATGCACTTGGGCTAACAGAACTGTAGACAACTCAAAAAAAAAAAGAGCAGTTGATCTCTGGTATGACTCTGTTTACATGCTGCAAGTAGGTAACACATATCACTTGTAATCAACACTATCAACTCTTTAAAGGAGGATTCTTGCCAAATATGGTTGCAGATATAGATGAGAAACTTCATACAGGAAGCTGCTGGCGATGCCGTTGTCGTTTATCTTCTTGCCCTATGATTCGGAGGTACAATTAAACACATCTTTAAAAAAAAGATACAACAGATCCATCAATTATATCCAGGTGTTAAGGCAATACTTAAGAATAAATTGACCAGAAGGGGGAAACACGATTCGTTGCAGCATCTGTTGTTGCCCCTCTTCGATTTCCAAAACACTTGCCAATGAATACGCTTTCATGACATTTGTGACAAGCATTTTCATCATTTTGATCGCAGTAAGATAATGAAACTGACGAATGTGTAACAATGGAAATAAAGAAACATAGACTAAGACCCTTCTTATGCTTACCAGGTTGAACAGTTTCTTCCTCTTTCTTCCATCTTTTATCCTTAAACCGCTTCCAATCCTGGTACATCATCGCGTACCTTCCGACCTTCGCCATCGATGGACCTCGCTGTGAAGGCTTAGGGTAGTCATCAATGATGTCGTCCATAACTATTCTATCTGCAGAAGCGTTGAGATCGTCGGCCTCGTCCCGCTGTCTGCCGAGGTTCGATGTCCGTTTCAAGGGTTCATATCCGCAAGCAATGAACATACTTTGGTCCTTGAAGTCGCGAAAGAGTTGGGTAAAGCTAAGAACCTGGAGGAGAACGATGTCGATATGGGCGTCAATTAATACAACTTGCATGATCCTCACCACAAGAAAAATGCAAAGTGGAAAATAAGTTTGTTATAATTTTAGGGCCAATATCAGGGGGAAATGGAGGTAAATACAGCATAGAAATCAACTTGATTACACCGATAGTTTGTAATTTTGGGAAGAATTGAGAGAGATTAAGATCCTACTTTGAATAGAGGTCTAGGACAAAAGCGTATAGAGCAATACTTATGATGTGTTTCATATGATGATTAAAATCGTAGTTAACGCGTATAATTGCCTTTAACATTATCGTCAATGTTCTAGTATCCACATCACTAAGACAAGAAACATATATTAACAAATAATATAAACTACTAGTCAATTGAAAATGAATTTATACTGGGGAACAACAAAACAAATCAAATTGCATAACTTGTGCATGTCTTGGAAAGACAGATATACAAGAAAGACCATCTTACCTCGTCTTCTGTCCTCCAAGTAAAGAGTTTCCTGACAGGCGGGTTATGCATCATAATTGCTTGGCTCATGTCCTTGAGAACGTCATCGAAGGTTTGAGATGTCTTTGGATTGATCAGGATCTTGGCTCTGCTGGCCCGGTGTGTATTGCTAACGATCTGTATCACCCTCGGTTTGGCCCACTGTGCTACCTGTGGTTCTATAGAAGGGTTCTGTGTCACTGCGTTTACCGAGAGCCGCCGGGCGAACTTCCCGAAACGGCTGGTAGGGAATTCCTCTATCAACACATTATTGGTCGGGTCCGACTCATTGATTATCAGGTTCCTGTCTGAACCCCGGACACCTTTCATCGGTTTTTCCGTCGACCAATAGCTGTTGGTGTGATCGGCCCGGCCATAAGGTGTCCGATCGCTGAACTTTCCGCTGGAACAGACATACGCGCGTCCGTCGACAAAGTCTTCAATGGCCTGTACCTCGAGGCCACTGAGCGAGTAGATCTTGCGGACGCCGTACGACAGGGCCACTTTCCCCGTAAGGAAGTGCTTGAGGACATCCATGGTGGAGTAGTTCCGGATGCTGACCGGAAGGGTGATGCCCTTGAAATGTTTGTCGCCATTGCGGTAGAAGGTCACGACCTTTGTGGTGAACTTCCCTTGCCTGGGATGCTGTTGCTTTGGAGCTGGAGGCAGATTACGACGCACCTGAGGTGGGGTTAGATCGAACATGGCGTCACCTCGTGGCTCGTAGTCGTCCTCGACCTCCTCTCTTGGAGGTCGACGAATGGCGGGAGGTTGCTGGTGGGCGACGTCTGTTTCTTCCTCGTCCTCCCAGTCGTCCTGGTAACCGAGATCGTCGCTTTCTGGAGTGGCCTAAAACAAGAGAACAACACGACCCTTAATAAATTAATGCTTCTGAAAGAAATATGATTAATATGACACAAAATAGAAAATGGGAGCACTGAAGTATCTTGGGAAGGCTCTTGACTCTCATACAATATTTTGGTCCCGGGTTCGATCCTTGCTCGTTGTTTACATCCCTAGACAAGCTGTTTTATCAAGCTTGTCCCTCTAGAACCAGATGGATTATGCAGGTACCTGGCAATGGTGGGATAATAACAACTGCGGAGCCCTCATAAAGAATGGTATGTAAACTGGTGGTGAAAGCGTGGGTTGATTGAACCTAATCATAACTCATTAATGTGGACTGTATTAAACCTAGTTTATAATAGTCGTCTATGTTATGGAGCGTCAATAACCTCCGCATTCTTCCCAAAATACCTTCATTCTGTAATGACATAGCTATAGGCCTAAATAACGTACATCAATTTATCAGTTTAAAAGTCGTTAATTTATTACAGGATGATATAATATCTGTTTGTTCATGTAGCGTTTGTAAAAAATAGATTTGAAATAAAGAAGAGAAAAACTAAGTGGGCTATCAATCAGTGGATCAACTTATGCTCACTTGCTACTCACCCCCTCCCCCGAAAATGAATAATAAAATCATGAAAATACAAAAAGTGCACATATAGTCGATGCCGTTTTAAACATACAATGGACAAAACCATGAACAATTGATTTCAGTGTCCTTGAGGAAAAGCAGAAAGGCAATCAGCCGTCCCAATCCGTAAAGAGAAAATCAATTGTTTTGTCTGGGGAGTATACGTCGTTGCCTAGATGTTAAGCTGATCGAGGTACATCATGTCCAAAGAATATATGCATAATATGATCCAACTTAATCCCGACGTTCAAAGTCTGGACTTCTTTGTAAATTACATGTTTTTCCGTATGTTTAGTAAGGTTCAATGTTTTTTTTTTGTGTGTGTGTGTGTATACTCTCCAACCAAAAGAATAGATTTGGTAAAATCAGTGTGGTCGGGCGGTAGGGGAGGGGGCGGGGGCGGTTCGAGGGAAAAGGAAATCAGCTATCGATGTTGTCATTTACAAATTCATGTTATCCATTATAGGAACGCCTGGCTGGAATGCTCCCCAGGGAGTGGAGATTGTACAAACATTATGTACGGGCAAGCACTGTATCCAATGACCGGGATACTGGTATATCTGTAAAGCGCTTAGAGACGTCCGAGATGTATTAAGCGCTATATAAAAGCTGAATATTATAATTTATTACTTATTATAATAAAGACATGGTGTAAATTCAAAACATCGCACATTTCTAAAGCTGTATAGATAACCTAAATCCAGTCCTCAGGTTCTTCCCGATGTAGGAACCTTTCAGTATGATAAACTTTTTGAAGATCAAACTTTATCAGATATTAGATAGGAAGGTGTAAAGGAAATCAGAGACACAACTTTTTTTTGCCATCAAGGTACAGATGGAAATAATCTATTAGCTTTCTCGTCCTTTTTAATTTCAGTTTGGAAGAATATTATAACAGAAATGTTCCCTGATTATCATTTCATAATTTTGATCTTTCTTTGTCAACTATATTCTTTATTGTGCAAACAATTGTTATATGAAATGAATAAATAAAATCAATCAATCAATCAATGATTGCTTTTCGTATACACTTATATTTGAAATATATCGAGAAGCAGTTTCAAAGTGTGGACGAAGCCCTCATGTCACATGTCTCTGAAGTCCCATTGCTATGGGCATTTCTCCTTCTTTTGGTGATAACGAACCCAGATTATATACCAGGGGAGTGTTTCACAAAGACTAAGATCGACTTTAAGTTGGACTGAAATATGGTAGGCCATTCTTGCCACTGGTTGCTCTCACCATTGGTCTCTTAACTATGATCTTTAGATAATACTTTTTCCTTCAATAATGAACTATCAAAAAAGTAAATTCTGTAGACTTGTGACTACGATGTGTACGTCCCTTGACAGACCATTGCCAGTAAATGGTGAGAGCAAATTATGGCATGAATGACCTGTCATATTTAAGTCCAACTTATAGTCTTTTATAATAGCTTAATTTGCATGGACATCTCTAAACGTTATCTTAAACACAAATATAGCGTTTAACCAAGGTTTAACATTATAAATGCTCCATAAACAAGTGTTAGTATTATAGCTAGCTGGGGATGTTAATCAGTAAATTGTTCAAAACGTGGTTCCATCCATTTTTATATACATTTACCATGATTTGTTTTGTTTGTGTGTGTGTAGAATATTCCATCTTCTTGCATGAACGTTCAAATGCAACATTCTTAATCATTACCTATATAGTTTAGTTTATTTTAATCATAATAGTATATAAAGTGTGTATCAAGACTGAAAGGTAAATGAGTTGAATTCATCAAAGAACGTAACTGAACATTACGGATTATTATTCAAAATATACATCAAACTAGATTATATTAACACAGATGGGCGTGTTACGAAAAAGAAGTCATGCACCAAGTAATGCTCATTCGAATAGTAAACACATCTACAAAAGCTAGTCAAACACATTCCTTGGTTCATGTATCTACAAATATTGTCGTATTTGAGATAAATTGTATCACACATATTTTGTACAAAATAGATAAAATTTAAACTTCTTAGTTTCAAATAATAAGAGCTTACGATCAGAGAAATATTTCTAGAGAACAACAGAGTTCACTTACCATATTGACGGAATAAAACACACAGAGTAAGAGTAAATGTATATGTACCTGTTATGTTACTCCACTGCGCAAGCATATTCCAAACATATTAGCCAAAGAGCCTTCGCCAAATGCATTTACTGCGATGTTTTATCTAATCAGTATCCCAAATATAATGTCTAATTCCACAAAGCGAACACACACAAATAGTGAAGTCGGACTATAGGTATCAACTAAAAAATCCGCTCGTTAGTCAGAAATCGAAAGATAACGATATCTGTAATCTCGAACGACCCCGAGCTTTAAAGCGTTTTCATATCGACCAGAGTCTTCAGGCTCGTAATGAAATGTGTAAAGCCTCACAAAGGATTAAGGGCGACATCTATCGATCAGATTTTGTCTCGATATTGATCATCTTTTCTCATGATCGAATCGCCAGTATCTTGAAGTCGTCTGCTCGGGAATTGTATTGTTCGTTCAGCGAAAAACATGCGTTGTTTTGATGCTTTGCGTCACAGGACTTAAGAGAGCAAACAGTAGGAAACGGATTTCAGGTACCGCGACTTATGACTAATACTTGTATTGTAAGAGGTATCTTTAATTTGGTTTGAAAGTAAGCAGAAAACAGTCTTAGATCATACGCGTCCCTCCCTCCCTTACTCCATCCCTTTCTCCTTCCCGAACATCTTCATCAATTTCTGCCTTCCCTCTCTCTCCCCACTTCTATACCTTTTTTTCTTTTCTTCAGGTTGTCTCTCCTCAGTTTTTACTCGACCCCAATCCCCTTTCCGGCCACTCTCTTTCCTCCTCTTCCCTCACGGTCTTGTATATTATTTTCTCTCAGTATCGCCGTCTCTCCCTGTCTCTCGAGCACTCCTTTTTTCACTATTGACTACATCTTTTCTCCCATCCTCGAATCTCTCTCTCTCTCTCTCTCTCTCTCTCTGTCTGTCTATCCGTCTGTCTGGGTGTCTGTATCTCTCTCTCTTGTTTATCTACCATTTTTCTACATTGGTTTCTCCCTCTCTTTTCTCCCCAACTAAATCAGTTCAATTATTTATATTTCCCGAACACAATGCCGAGCTTTTTCTTAAGTCTGTTCATTAGTAACCAAGTACCGGGCGTGGTGTTGCCTAGCAGCCCATACTCTAACACGTCCTTCAAAATTCCATGATGATATATATAAATAATAGACTCACTCTTGCGTTCTTGCTCCATTCGTTTGTACTCTGTGTTCCAACTGTATTCAAGGATTTTCATGGGCCATCCAACATGCATTGATGCTCCAAGGTTATTATACCTTAGATTGATGTGATGAAGAAATCAATTATTGCTCCCCTTTTGCCTGATTTCAGATGATGTTTAAATCATGCTTTATGGTTCAAGTACCAAGTCATGGATGTGATAATAACCGACACTGTACTATTAATGTATCACTTTCAAGTGGATCTTGGGGGAAAAGCAAATATTTAGGTTCCAAGTTTCAAGTTCAAGTTTCAAGTTTATTTGTTTCACATTTCACCAAAAAAAAAGAATTTACATAATTGACAACATTAGAACATAATATGAAATATATACTAAAAGTGTCACATTATATAATTAATTCTTTGAAAAGACGTCGAAATTAATTGTAATGAATAGAAGGTTATATTTAGGTTCCAAACCTCATGATAACATAATGCATCATATCACTTAACACAATCCCTTGCCACCCCCTTTCTCTCTACCTCTCTCTCTCTCTCTCTCCCTATCTCCTTTATTTTTGTCATGTGATTGGGGGCACATGCCTCCCTACCTCCTATATACTACACCGCTGATCTTCACTTTCTGTATATTTTGTCTAGACACTAATGTTAAACCAACCCGTTGAATAAGCAAGCTAACATGGACTTTCACACCCTTTCATGGCTTACACACTACTGATAAATACATTTAGAATATCTAGCTGAAGGCCGACGATGGGCGCAAATAGATTGTTAATGGATTGGAATTGTCATGTAGACTAAATTTATATATAGATTGCTCTAGTATCTAAACAGTTACCAGTACCAAGAAGTTACTAGCTGGTTAGTAACTTCTTGGTTGTGCAACGGACATCCCAGTTTAGCTTTATGATAGCTGCCATCGGGATTATCTCTACAAGTAACCAGTGGAAATGGGGCATAGATTTTGAACTTGCATGTAAACGAGCAATATAGCCATAATATGGTTATTTGCAATCCAGATGATCGGGCTTGCTGTTACCATACCAACCAAACACTTTAACACCATTGTTGATGGTACAAGAGATAAAATATCCACTTTAATTGATTGCATCTGCAATACGTACATGAAAATCATTTTGTCATTATTGATTTATTAGAAACGCACATCATCTCGTGATTAAAAAAAAATGCTAATCTAAAAAAAAGTTCTCGATCACCTCCACAGACACGACGGTACGTTGACAATCATTCACATTTAAATGTATGTATGTCTAATTTCAATTTGTCTGTTCGTGTATCTCTTTTGAGCAAGGTGTATGACGTTGCTAGGTTACGAGTTGACACAAGACAGAGTGATCTTTCCATGCTATTTCATCATGTTCAGTTAAGAGTACTATGTCCCATTTGCAGGCCAACAATTGAAAAGGTTAAATTCTAAACCGGCATTTGAAAGATAATACTAATTTAGAACTTCCCTCAAAACGAAAGGGCTTGAAATGTCTTTTAGAGGGTAAATAACGAGCATTAATTGTCGAATCTACTTGTGATTGCTATCATTTAAGTAATAGTCTAATTTTCAGACCCTTGTACAGAATGGTCGTACTTTTTGTGCTGCGCATATATTAAAAAAAAATGTAATAAGATTAATTTTCGTGGCATCGGTCATACTCAGTGGATGAAAAGCAAATTAATAAAGCAATCAATTAAGTTGATGATGGGGCGTTGGTTTCCACCTCTTCCCCCTCTCTCTTTCTCTCTCCCTCCCCTCTCTCTCTCTCTCTCTCTCTCTCTTTCTCTCTCTCTCTTATATTTATGAAAAAAAAAAACTATTGATGGGGATCCCTGCCCCCATGCCCTCCCCGTATATCTACAATTCGGTATTCAAATTGAGATGGCAGCATATAAAACATTATTTTCTGGAATAGTATAGGCGAGTGAGATAGACCTACTAGTTCAACGATTACAGTGCAAAAAGTCGTTACTATGGTAAACAAAAAACACGATTTTATAATATCGTTTATTTCAGTGAGATCGTTCAACATGGACAATAGGCACACCGTTGCAATCAAGTTATCCGTTATAAATGCGAGCAAGAGACGAAATACAAACGTTTTGATATTATGTCGTTATTGTGTGCTTCATACGAGCGTGGCTCATCCTTTATTTAGATTTATTTGTCAGCACAATTGAAATTATAATGTTAACCATGTAGAAACATGTACATCCGCTGTTTTTACATGCGATCAGGTAATCATAGATGTAACAATCGCATTGTGGTCATCCGTTGTCATTCATACAACGTATCAAACGATTCATAAAAGCTAATTGCAATTTGATATATTCACAAATAGTTATTAGACAGAATAAACAGAATTTTCACTATTTATTTCATATGTTTATTTCTTTATTATATTTCAAGACTTTATTTTATTTTATTTTATTTTATTTTATGTTTTTTTGTTCATTCATTGCATCTCCGGTCTGAGCTGCTGCTTTGTCAAAAGAGGGCGCACTTTTATATCATTACTGCCTGAACATTTATTACCCTTGAAACAAAAACAAAAACAAAACAGAACAAAACAGTCGATTATCTAAAATTATATCCTCTCAAACTGGAAAAGCTAGAATGACAAAACAAAAACATAAAAACACCGCTTTCAAATATATGGTAAACTACTATCAATTTCAACGCGATCGGAGATACAGAACTGTAGACCTAAACTCTCTCTTGTTTTCCTATTTGAGGTGGTAACCGCGTATAAAGATCGCAAGCCAGTATTGATGCATAAAACCTTTACAATTGAAATCAATAAATTAGCTCAGTCCTTCTTTTATTCTTCCGTCGAAAGTCTTTTGTGGGGGACAGGTTCTCAATTGATTATTTTTCTCCCTAGATCTTATATTACCCGTGTACTAAATAATCCAGGGCTAAGCTTTGTTGACAATTTGTAGAACAGAGAAACAAACGAATGCACGAAATATAGGATATTCATTGAAGGCAACGGTTTCGCGAAATAGTTCATGAATTATGCAAGAAATTTGTGAGATATGAAAACGCTCAAGTTCTTTGACGACGAGTGTAATATAATGATGGGCATAAGTTATAAACGCCTTTCAGAGAAACACGCTTCATGTTGTAGCAGGTCATTACTTGCAAACAAATATTTTGAATCTAAGATACTTTGCTACGAATGACAAAGAAGATCAATATTTGGTTATGCCATATCACAAAGCTATTTGAAATACAATAGTTTATAAATTTGATGAATGGTTATTAGGAAACTGAGCTGTTGTGAAAGTACATCACATTACTGTATAATGTATATATCATATCATTAATCTGTCGACTTTTATCACAGTTTCTTTAATATTCTTTTAAGTTATTTGAAAATGGCAATCCATACCGCTTGGAATTGGCCTAATATATCATAGAACAAAAAAAGTGTTGGTCTATATGATTACATATTATCTTCAAGAACATACCCATCCCTGCTCCTCGTAGCCGGGAGCCACCGGGGAGAGCTTATACCGACGTTTGCTCGGGGAAACGGTGCTGTTTGTCCGCCTCGACTCCGGGACTTGCAGAAATTGAGACATAGTCCAATCTTTCTTGAATTAGTTATCGTTCTCCTTTCTTGGATATCAACTTGAAATCCTCACATGAAAAGTATGTATTTCAATGCCTTCACTCGCTTGACGTTGTTACGGCGTACACAGCTGCTTTGTGTACAGTTAATAAATGTCGAACACGATATATTTCCGTACAATAAGAAATTTCTATGAATAAAATATGATCTGTAGCACGGGCGTCTTATCATTTCCATAATTGGCCTACATTCATCATCGGTTTATTAGTCTCTCCTTTCGGTGCATTGTAGACATTGAGAGTTAAAAGCTCGTAAAACACGAAACGGCCGTTTCCAGTCGTACAAACAGGTGTCGTGCACTTGAAAATACTCTGTTCGCTTGTGACACACGAGTTTCCAGTCGAAGTAAAGAGCGAATGGAAGAAAAAATATTGTTTGTAGTTACCGCTCAGTTGCTATTTGTTTAGGTGCATTTCACGTTTGATGATCCATCGATAACAACGTGCCTAAAACACAATTTCAATTTTAGATAATCCTAAAACGGTGCTAATATTTAATGAGATCATAAATCAGGCACGTCACGTTGAACTATATCTACAATAACCAAGTCCGTTGTATGTGTGCTAGTGTAGGGGTGGCAGATATGTCAAGAAAAGGGCTTTTTGTAAAAATCAATATATCGCCATTGGGGTATTGTTGGGCCAAGTAAAGCACAAGACGAGAACCGTGGCGTATCCGCGCTTTGGTTCAAGGGAGGGGGTACTATGATAGGAAAGACACCGCTTATGCGGCACATGATTTGCTTTACGGTGTTGGTATCTCCAAAATATATATTTGTATATTTAGTTGGGAAAGATAAGGGTATTTAAACCTGAATTGATGGACTGAAAGATTGAAAGCTTAAAGCATACCACAGTGCACATTTCTATTCTATGCGAGTGACCAAATATTTGCTGATTTGTTTTTGTTAAAGATATTTTTTAGGCATGTATCTCTTCTTATTTCGTGCACATTTTAAAGAGGAAACGTAGAGTAGCTTCAAAATGAATCCCTTATCCAAAACATAAGACTATGGCTGCATTTTTCCCTTCTTGGTCTTAAATCTGTTAAGAGGGGCAAATCCCCCCCCCCCCTGCCCATCTTTTAAATACGCCAGTAGTCTGGGTTGAAGAGGAGTGAATGGGAAAACACCTGTCTCGGAAATGTACAGGAATGGAATGCATGGCGATGAAGGCAAAGGAAATGCGCCTATTTGTAGAATGAAAAGCTGTTTGCTTTAGGCCATTTTCGTCATGTAATCAAAATGATGCACAAATCTTCGTTAAGTGCCTCGTTACAAATTTGTTCACTCACCTGTTATATTACGAATAATTCCATTGCAATAGGCAGACTGCGCATAGATTACGTGTTGTTAGGTTGGACAAGCTATACTGTTTGTCCTACCTAGCAACAAGCAACAAAACAACAAATATTTGTGCATTGCGTTTGATAACATTAATACAATGCTCTACTCTGTACCGAAAAGATAGATGGATTAATCGGGAAATGCAGAGTGAAAGAGAGAAGGGGGGAGTACAGAGTAAAAGAAGGTGAAGAGGAGAAATAGAAGTGAGAGGGGGAAATGTGAGAGAGGTTAGAGAGAGAAAGAGTGAGAGAAAGGGGGAGGGAGATGAGAGAGTGAAGGAGAAATTAAAGTGGGTGATGATAGGGTGAAAGAAAGAAATGCAGAGAAAGAGAAAATAGAGAGAGAGAGAGAAACTAAAGAGAGAGAGAGAGAGAAAAAAAAAGACAGGGAGAGAGAAAAGGAGAGAGGGGAGGATTGTATAAATGAAAGAGACAGGGAGAAATAAAAGGGAAAGAGAGAGAGCACGAGAGAGAGAGAGAGAGAGAGAGAGAGAGAGAAAAAAAAAAGACAAGGAGAGAGAAAAGGAGAGAGGAGAGGATTGTATAAATGAAAGAGACAGGGAGAAATAAAAGGGAAAGAGAGAGAGCACGAGAGAGAGAGAGAGAGAGAGAGAGAGAGAGAGAGAGGGGAGAGAGAGAGAGAGACAGAGAGAGAGACAGAGAGAGAGAGAGAGCGAGAAAGAAGAGACAGAGAAACAGAGAAAGGTTGAAAGAAAGGAAAAAAGATGTAGAGACGAAGGGAGACGTGCCCCAAATAAAATGGCCAAAAACAAAAATGAGAGAGTGAAAAAAAGAAATGAAGACAGGAAGACAGATACAGACGGAGAAAGACAAACAAGGAATTGGGAAAGAGAACATGAAAAGCACATAAAGGTTTTTTTCAAAGAGAGTTGGGGTTATAACGCACCTTGCCATCCGTTCTTGTAGACAAGTGTGTTTATGTCTTTTAGATGATTTTATTGTGAATATTCTTTTGATGTCTTTCGTTATATCCCTAGTGAAAAATGTTTATAATCTAACTATAATTTTCAGATATTTCATTTTGTAATAAAAACCAATGTTTAAAGTATTTTGTATTATTATTTTGATTGAATAATAATAATAGGCATTTTTATAGCGCCGTCTATCTAGAAATTCTATTCCGAGGCGCACTAATTATTACGCTGGCTTTAGCCTAGCTGCCATTACAGCGCTCCAGCATTTCAAGGAATTAATTTACCAGTTCACCTCACCTGGGTCGAGTGTGGCAAATGAAGATTGCCAAATGACATTAGTGCCATGTCGGGGATCGAACCACGACCTGTGATGTGCATTGAGCTTCAAACATATTCTAGGATTATTCTCTTTTCTTCTAAAAGTCAATGATAACACAAAATTCAAATAAAAGGCACCAAAGCCTCTTAAAGGATGTATTGGAAGAAAGAGTGGAAGTAAGTAGACCGAGAGGTAGACCTAGAATCAACTGGGAAGAGAATGTCAAGAACTGGAGAGGACTAAAACTGCAAAAGTGCACCAGAATGGCAGAAGATAGAGTGAAATGGAGAGATGTTGCAATCAACCTCCGAACCGGGAGAAGATACTTAGATGGATAGATAGATAGCTTTTAAACCAATCGACTAAAACACTTCTTTATATTGAATTTCACGTATTGTATCTGATCAATATTTTGTATCTGTGATATGAGTTAATAATGGTAGACCCCTATGGAAATAACATTTTGCTGTTAGGGTGATCCATCCCGTGAGAGGGAGAAAACAAAATGAATAAAAGTAATGATTGAACTCACCATTCGATGGTTCGATAACCTGAGTATAGCGGCCTTTCTCTTCTGATGAAGCTGTTTAAAATGAGAGTTAGCTTCTAACAGGGCTTTCTGACGACGCCATTGTTTTCTTGCTTTCCCGATGTTCATTGCTTCTGATTTTCTTTGGGAATGAGCTGCTGATAATTTAATGATAATATTAATGATAATGTTAATAATGTCAATACTACTATAACTTCTACTACTACTACTATACTACTTCTAATAATACTACTACTGATACTACTATACTACTACTACTTTTGTGTACTACTACTACTACTTCTACCACTAATATAATACTACTATCACTAGTACTTCTACTAAAGATAACAATGATAACTACAAGTACTACTAGCTACTACTAATAATCATAATAAAGATGACAAAGATTTTGTTTGTGATGATGATGGTGATGATGATGATAATGATGTTCGTGTTGATGATGGTGATGGTGGTGATAATTGTGATGGTGATGTCGATGATAATGATGGTGATGATGATGATGATTTTTTATTTGATTCATTTATTCTACAAATTCACAATAAAAACATGATACGCAACATGATATAAATAGACATTTAAAACAAACAAAATATATAATGTAAAAAATAAAAGAAGAAGACCAAGATGATAGTTATAATATTAAATATATATTGTGTAGTGAGGAACACGTGACTAAATGATGATGATGATGACGAAGATGATGATGATAATGATCCTCATTGTAGCCTTATGCAACATTTGGCAAACAAATCAACAATTCAAGAATGAATTCTGACCACTGTGCTCTTACCTCTAAAAAATATCGCAATCCTCATTTATGGCTTCCACCTTTAAACCTTTTTATAGCGACCAATGACTAACTTTGCTTCCTCCATCAAAACGCCTGCTTCTAATAGTGACCATGATGACCATATACCTTCTACGCCGATATGGCTGCAGAATCCAGAAATCGGTTCCCTAATTCCGCTTCTCTCATTCAGTGGTAAGAGTCTGTTTGAAAAGGAACGAAGCCGAGAAAAATCACCAAGTTTGATCCGTTTCATCTGAAGAAATGTCAAGTCAACAATGACACTAATGCTCGTCCGTTTTCATGAATTTAATTCCCGGCGATAAGTATTGTGCGTTAGATGATGTCTATGTATTTGAACATAATTATTTAGCAGAGAAAATCACTTTGTTTTATTCCTTTTCATCTGAAAAAACGTCAAGTCAACAATAACACTAATGAACGTCTGTTGTTATCAATTCAATTCCAGGTAATACGTTTTACTTTGGCATCATCCATCTGTTTGAAAATGAGAATCAGAGAAAACCTCAGTCATGATATCCGTTCTTCCATCTGAAAAAAGTCACGTCCATAACGGACTCTAACGCTCGTTCAATTTAATCACTTTAATTCCAGATGATCTGCATTTCATTATGCGATCATCTATCACTTTGAATATGAGTATCAACAGAGAAGATCACAAAGTCTATTCATTTTCATCAGAAAAAATCAAGCCCACAATGATATTAATACTCGTCCAATTTCATCGATTTCATTGACTCCAAACAAAACGTATTTGCATTCGGTGATATCCCTCGGTTTGTGAATGAGTACCAGAGCAAAATCACGATGTTCATTATTTCCATCTGACAACTTGTCAAAGCCTTCGTCATGTTTTCAAGGATTCTTGTTTGGTTCCATCAAATTCATTCAAAATCAAAAACCATGCAGACAATGTTTGTGGATGATTCCCTTGTATATGCTCCCCATGTAAAAGAGAGAAATCCCAGACAACATGTAATGCCTGTAAGCAAATACTATACACCATTGATTGCATGTTTAAGGAAACGTTCGAATATGCGTTTATTGAATATTGACCAAAGAAAATCGATGCGACTTCGGACGGTCGACAATTCCAGATATTTGTAGTGATTCGAGGATCGATTTTGGACACTTGATAGTTGATGCGGTGCTCATCATTATGCGTGAATCTCATCATGAAAACATGTGTGAATCCACCGGAACGGGGGTGGGGGGGGGGGGGGGGGGGGGTGAATGGTGGGTCAAACGCATTCTGTTATTTCTCTCAGCATAAATTATGGGTACGAAAAAAAAAATTCAATCTGTCTTTCTCTACAGGCCTACCAGTTGATCTTTCTTTCTCCGCTTCACTGTGAAGAAAACGGTGGGAAGTTGAATTTGTCGTGAAAAGTGACATAATAGCGGATTATGGCGAAAAGCGCTCTCTTTTTTGTCGTTGTCTCTGTCTGTCTGTCTCTTTGTCTGTCTTTATCTCTGTCACTGTCTCTCTCTCTCTCTCTCTCTCTCTCTATCTCTCTCTCTCTCTCTGTCTCTCTCTCTGTCTCTCTCTCTGTCTCTCTCTCTCTCTGTCTGTCTCTCTGTCTCTCTCTCTCTCTCTCTCTATCTTTGTCTCTGTCTCTCCTTCCCCACCCCCTTGCAAAATCCTGGAAATGCCCTAATATGACATCGAATACCGTACATTTTACCCTTTAAACAAATCATGTAGGCCTACATGTATGCTTGGGAGCCGCCCTGTCAATAATTAACCCTGCTCCGTTAATCATGTCGCTATCTCATTCATGCCTTTCGTATAATAATTGATGAAAGCTTTCAATCCATTCTCACATTGGGATGTTTTCGGTTTCCATAACAACTAATTATGATATACACTGGGATATAATTAATATATGGATGCCATAACAGAGTGCATGGTGGTGAGTCTATACTACGGCAATCAATGCTTCCTATCTGTGGAGTGTTACAAGCGCGTAGCCAGAAATTCATTTTAGGGGGGGGGGGCGGTAGTGAGCACGCAAAGCGTGCGAATCACTTAAAGAGCGCGCGTAGCGCGCTCCCTAGGGGGGGGGGGGGTGGGTGCAGGGAAAGCTTTGAAAAAAGACGATTCGTTGTGCCTTTCTCGACTCATAATCCTTGTCTGAATTCAGTCCCCCTCACGCGCGAAGCGCGGAAGTTTTGACGTTTCATTAAATTATTAGAGAAAGAAGACGATTCGTTGTACCGTTCTCGTCTCCTTTCCCTTTTTCTTCCTACGTCCTCTTACTTTTTTTCTTCTCTTTCTCTCTCTTTTTTTGTTTGGCCGGCGTTTTTTTTTTTTTTTTTTTTTTTGGGGGGGGGGGGGGGGGGGGGGAGCGACCGCCCCCACCGCCCCCCTGGCTACGCGCCTGGAGTGTTAAGGCCTCTTTTCATATCAGTCCTCAGTACGTCGATGCCCTGTTTTTCCCCCGAAAGTTCATAATTCCGAAGGGTTCATTAGTCCGAATGTTCGTATTTCTAAAAAATTATATAGGGTTCATAATTCCGAAAATGAAATGGGGTTTGTTATTCCGAAGGTCGATCATTATTTCGATGATGACATAATATCATTTATCGTTTTTTTTTTCTCGGAATAACGAACCCTATTTCATTTTCGAAATTATCAACCTTCGGAATGACGCAACAAAAGTGTTTTGAACTAGGAACCCTGTTTTTATATTTTTCAGAATTATGAACCCCCTGGTATGGCAAGTTTGTGTTTCAGAATAAGCCTACGAACCTTCAGAAAAACGAGTGCATCCAGTACGCCGATCACAGGAGAAGCAATATAGGCCTACATGGACGAATTTCACAACTATAACCTAAACAGCTAAATGCAAATTATGTCTGTTTGTGCAAAAATTTGTTTTTCAGAAATTATTAAAGGCCTAATATGTTATTATCCGTCAGAGACAGAGGGCGTTGCTACCCGAGCGCCGTGAGCGAAAATGTTGCTGGATTTTCTTGTTTTTAGTGGTGATTTTCAAGTATTACTATCTACCTTACTAAAGCCTTCTACATTTAGTTTCTCCCTTCTCTTCGTCCGTCTTTCCTCTTCTTTTCCTTACTTCTATTTTGACCCATACATTTTACATGTCTCCTAAATGACTTCATTCGGTTTCTTTGAGTGACATGGGAGTTAACCTACATAATAAACACGAAACATTTTTCTACAAAGCTTCTCTAAGTTATCGTTTGTTCGCATGCATGACTAGCGCCAAGCAAACACTGTGCACTTAAGTTCAAAAGCATAAGTTCTGTTCGTCACAAGTAATTTATTATGGTTTCCGTCTCCAACTCAACGCTAATAAAGAGAATGTTATACGGTAACGAAAAACTTACCTTTAAAATTTTCACACTTCAAATGACACGACTAGCTTAGTCGTGTAAATCCAAAAGTTCAGGTCATAATAAGAACTTGATATATCTTTCTCCAATCAATAGCCGCTTTTAGGAAGTCATTAAGTCACTTTGGAACAGGTAGGAATCTTAAAAGAATGTCTCAACGAGAAGGGGTATTTGTACACCCCTCTATCACTGGTATAAGGAATCCGTGTAATGAGAGAGGTTCGTTAAGCGGTTTGTTTGTTTTCCCCGATAGAGCAATGTTTGGTCACCTTTCTAAAGCTTCTGTAGTGCTTCCAAAGTTTGCTTTACCCCAAACAGATGACAATTAAGGGGCAAACATTCGGATGAAGTTGTTTGGGTCCGGCACAATTACCATGTTTATCTCCAAACTCCAAGGCAGTCATTTTGATAAACTGGATTTCCAAGATAAAACGATCAAATTAGAACATGAAAAGTAAACAAAGAATAGAAACCGAGTTAATATTTCTCTCAAAAATGATTTTAGTGATTATGACACTTTGAAACAAAGAAATATAGAATAATCAACTCCTTTTCTTTCATTTATTATTATTACTTTTAATTATCTCCTTTTTTCTCCTATTAAAACAGCTTTCCTATCATGCCTTTTTGAATAGCAATTTATTTTTTGGTGTGATTATGAATGACCCTTTTCTAAAATTATGAATAGCGGTCCTGGGGAATAGCGAGCGGACCCCTTTATCATCATCACCTTCATCATCATCATTAATTTTTATTATTATTCGTTGCTACTTCTATAACAATTAGGTCTAAATCTCTATGTATCACATGTTCAACACTCATGTACAGCCAATATTGAAAATATTGTAATCACAATATAGAGTACTGAAATTAGACATCATATTGCAAAGTTGTCAAGGTTGATGGTTCCAAACAATTTCGTGCTCCACAATGGCATGGTTATCACACCAACGCCGAACTCGCCCTGCTCCAGCCCGTTGCTTCAATGATTTTATGGTGAACCTCATGTGCTGAGCCTGTTGTTTGGAACCAGGAACTTCGACAACGAGTAAATATGACGTTTAATATCATTTCGGTACTCTCTTGCATGCTGAGAGTTAGAAGGGTATTACATCTGTGACCATAAGAGTATTAACAACAAAAGGACTCGTGCCACAATATTATTCTCATAATTTCCTTTAATAATAAAAAATATATGTTATTCATAAATTTCAATTATATAAAAATTACAAATTTGTTAAGATTAAATCTCTTTTTCTTTTAGTTACTACCGTATATTGCTCTAAGAACAAATAGAAACATAAATTTGTAAAGATAGTCCACAATACATCTACTAAATAAACAAATTGAATGTAACAATTTTAACTTTTAGTAAATATTTCAAAACTTCAGTGTAATATCAAGAATAAAATCAAATGACAAAAGATAATATAATACAGCTAAAATGACTAAAACGATGAGGATTGAATACATACAGTAGATACAACGTTGATGCATGAGCATCGTATAAGAAAAGACAGAACTTCATTTGGTCTAGGATTTCTCTTATATTTTCAGGAAATCCATATCTATAAGAAACTTACGCCTTGGAATTGTGATTATAAAAACCTAATAATGCATACACTGTTTTCTAAATGTACTCTACAATCAAACTTTAAAGACTGTCAATACTACTGGGCCAGAAGGGATTAGACCACACAGCGAGGTCACTGACAATGGCTATCTCATTAACTCAGCTCTCAACTCACATAAGAAAAAGAGGATCATGGGGGACCAACAGGCACCTATTGGGGAAGTTTTCTATATAGAAGGAGCAAGTAGATACAAGTAGGTCAGTGGGGCTTTAACATAAGCTTGCCAAAGATTCTTTCAAGATGCAAGCATATGACTGGTAGACCTGCTAAACTTTTATATGATCTAATTGGAATATTGAAGTGAGACAATCAAGAGAAAAGGCACATTTCAAAGAAAACCTGCTCAGTATTCATAATTCCTATTATGGCAATTTATGTCAGGTGTAAATACAAACAATATTTCTTCCACATCATCAGGGATTGTAAAATATATTTCGATACTTCAGGCAAGGATGATTTATCATTAATGACAGGAATATGCAAGATTTGATACATTTTCATGCTTTCACTTTCTTTATAAATAATCAGCAGAACATATTCATGCGTTCTGCATCACACACTTTAATATAATATCCATTTAATGTTTCAAACATGGCAAGATAACCAAGAATAAAGAAAATTATTTACTGTCATGTACTTTTCACGAAGAGTAATAATCATGTAGACTTCTCTTTGTACATGTTAACTGGTGATCTTTTGGCTTGCATCCAGTTTGCCTTTCCAAGAGGGTTTTGCGTAGGTTTATGAGCACTCACATCAAATAATTTTATTGGCATTTAAAAATGTGTGACCTTTCATATGGCTAAGACGTAAAGCCTGTCTGCACTAGTTCGGCCAGGAGGGATTAGACCTCCCTTCATGGTCACTGGCAGGTGGTTATCTCATCAAATCAGCTCTCAATTAACATAAGAAAAAGGGGACCATGGGGGAATCAACAGATACTGCTTAGGCATTGTTGATTTGTAGTAGCTACAAGTAGTGCAGTCCCGCTGTAAGGGAAGAAAGAGGTGAAGAGTTGGCCCAGTCTGTAAAGCGTCTGCCTATCGAACTCAAGATTGCGAGGTCAGATCGAACCCAGTTGGGTGACTGAAACCTTTGTTGTAATTTTAATAATGAGCCCCTCCAATGTTTAATTTATGCAGCCAGGCTACGTAACAGTGGAAACCACTCTGTCCCTTGGCTGGGATGTTAAACAGAAGCCCCGTGTGGAGGAGAGCCACCAAATTTGCTCATTAAAAATCCACTGTACTCTTTGTTAAAATGTAGGAGAAAACCCTGGTGAAGTGGTCCACCTGCACAACCCAATCAGTAATGCTGGGAAGAATTCATTCCCCTCTCCCAGGCAAAGGCGATACCGAATAAAGAATAAGCAGAGGTTATTTATATTATGATGTATGTAGCATCAGACATTAATGGTAAAATATTCACGATGTGATTTTTCTTCCTTCGTTAGAGAAATAATTTTTTGATATTCCTGGAAAAGCAATGCAAAAGAATACAAAAATTTATGTATAAACATGTATGACTATAAAGAGGATATTCCCTTTTGTTACATTTGTGCAAATTCTGTACAATATACATGTATGGATTCTGAACTCAACACGGTATTACATTGATAGACTTATGTCGGTGATATTAAATAAGCTTTAATGGCAATGTACAGGAACAGTGGCTAAGGTTTCAATTTATTATGAATTCTGAATAGCCTAATTTGACGATACAATGGTGATTGTCATCTGTTTATGTCTTTCGATATTGATGAGCAAGTAAATGGCCTGTACTTGAACATGTCATTTGAGTATTGGTATCTAACACAAAACCAAAACACAAAGATTTTGACATGTAGCAGCTTAATTCATTAGCAGATGTCTCATAATCCACAGGGCTTCCAGAGTTGTCATGAAAACACCATTCCCAGATGTTTCCCAGCTTTTTTTTTTTAAATTCCAAGATTACTTTAAAACAAACATTTTACACACTTTGAAGACACCATAACCATATTAGAAACTGACCACTTTCTTCATTGACCAGTTAATTCACGTTATACATGGATATAAATTCTATATTTGCATATTCGATTTTAAAGTCATTCAAAAGACATTCAAGCACAAACAAAAAATGTGTATTAAAGAAATGTACATCAACAAAATAACAAGAGGTTGCAAAATTAAAATGGAATACATGTGTACCATTAGAACCACATGATACATATAGAAACACAAGTCACATAATAAATTTGAAGCCTTCATTTATGTGAAGTTTTGGTGTGCCAAACTAAAATGTTCAAATAACAATCTTTTTCCCTATTTACAGAAATCACCTAATTTTCCAGTTGTTCTATCAATGAATTTGCAAGCTGTTTGTGGTTTGGAGACAAAATATGCTTTCACAGAGAGTTCATATAAAAAACAATATTAAAAATGAAGAAAAATCTAACAAACAAAAGTAGCCAAAGCCTGATACATCACATATAACATTCATTTTCAAATTTTTCAAATTTTTCAAACAAATTTCCTTGCATAAAACACAATATATACGACTGTAAATTGTCATAAATTAGTCATAGATTCCAAACGCATATTTTAGTACTGCTTTAAACCTGCCCATCATCAACTACCTGAAAATAATATTTTGTGAAAGAATAAAAATACTTAAATGACAATATAATTGCTCTATGCATGCACACCATCAGAATTTAGCAACTTGTTTTGTAAAACTTGGATTTCCTTGCTTAAATCATAATATGTCATGATTTTTTGTTTTTTAATTGGTTATGAAGGTAGTACTGCTCTATACACCTCTTCACATATTCATATTGCATCAAATCATGAAACAATATTGTATAAGTAAGATTTCCTGGCACATATCATAATAATTTGTCAGAAAACCAAAGTGCTTAAATGATGGTTGAACTACTCAGGTCTTGCAATCACAAGGTTGCAGGAACACATATATTTATATATTTATATATATATAAAAGATAAAATATTACAAATATT